>NC_091238.1:6753399-6855899 GCF_040958095.1 Procambarus clarkii | reverse complement strand
GGTCCACACTCTCCAACGAATGATCGTCCGCAGGATGCGATCCACAACAGTCGTGTAATTCCCAGGTACCTATTGAATGCGCGTGGGTGAGACTTGTAACGCCAGGGTGAGTCCAGTAGTGAAAGACTGAGACTTTTAATGAATGATTAGACTTGTAAAGCTAGGGTGATACTTGTAGCCAATAGTGATACTAGCCAGGGGTGATACTGCGGTAGTCAGCGCAGTCGCCTCATTACAGCCGGGACCAAAGAGCCAGAGCTCAACCCCCGCAAGCACAACTAGGTGAGTACAGATTGAACCCGATTTCCTACCACATTTCCTTTCACCTGATGCTTCTGTTCGCCTAGCAGCAAATAGATACCTGGGAATTTGTAAACGTCGTGGGGTTGCATCTTAGGAAAGGACAGACGTTGTCCCACGAGAACCTGGATAACCCAAACAGACTTCCTGTGACAGACAAAGAGAAACAACGATTATACAAAGACAAGGTAGGAAAACAAAACCATATCAAACCCATCCCCACCATTAACTTGTAAATAATAGGCATGTCACACATAGTCAATAACAAACACTTGTTTTATACAAACATGTAAGTGACACCGAACATCAAATTTGTTTAGAGGATTTTAATATAATTATGTGATCTAAGTAGTAGTAGCAGGCATCCATCAGTCTCAGGAGACTATGGAGTTGCGCTCTGGTTGTCGGTCTGGAGTGGCCTCACCAGGGCGCAAAGCCAGGGTAGGTTGATTTGAGGGAGAAGCTGTTACCCAGGCAGCAGGTCCCCCCCTCTCCACGGCGCTGAAAGTCTCTACCGACTAATTTCTAAAAGTCTCTAAATCTACCGACTAATTTAACAGCATTCTTTAGCTTCTTGGGCTGGTGGAGGAGACAGTTGAGGGCGCCAATAGGTCTAAATGATGCTAAGTGTTACCTTCACAGCTTCCTTGAGCTTCTTGGGCTGGTGGAGGAGTTGGGCGGCGCTGGCGAGATCGGCCAAGACGCGGGTGAGGTCTGTGGCGAGGATATGGTGGCGCTGCTGGAGGGCCCGCCCCTGCTGCGCCGCCGTCACCAGCCGCTGCCCCAGCTCCTTCACCTGACGGTCTCGCCCGCCCACCACCAACTGCGTCTCGTTCATCTCCTCCTCCAGCTGACGGCAACACCCGCAAGCTTATAGTTCTCCTATAAGCTTGCCTTATAGGAGAACTATAAGCTTGACTTATAGGAGAACTATAAGCTTGCCTTATAGGAGAACTATAAGCTTGCCTTATAGGAGAACTATAAGCTTGACTTATAGGAGAACTATAAGCTTGCCTTATAGGAGAACTATAAGCTTGCCTTATAGGAGAACTATAAGCTTGCCTTATAGGAGAACTATAAGCTTGCCTTATAGGAGAACTATAAGCTTGCCTTATAGGAGAACTATAAGCTTGCCTTATAGGAGAACTATAAGCTTGCCTTATAGGAGAACTATAAGCTTGACTTATAGGAGAACTATAAGCTTGCCTTATAGGAGAACTATAAGCTTGCCTTATAGGAGAACTATAAGGCAACTTATTGTCAATGAATCTGGAGACAGAACTTATTGTCTGCAGATTCATTGACTAGTTTGCTTTCAGAAATGGTTAGGCATTTTTTATTGTAATTATTACATGTAAGACAAGGCAAAACATTACAAACTGTGACTGAAATAATGACTGAATCATGAATTCAGTCATTATTTCAGAAACAAAACATTATTGTTCAGAAACAATAACAACAGTTGATTGGGAAGTTTTCATGCTTGTAAACTGTTTAATAAATGTAACCAAAGTCGTCAAAGATTGAGGAAAGATGTACACGTTCGTAAGTACATGCGTAACTGCTTCGTGAATCTGGCCCTAGGTCAGAAAGTAGGGACAGGAACAAGTCAGAAGATAGCCGATCAGAAAGTAGAGGCAGGAACAAGTCAGAAGATAGCATGTCAGAAAGTAGAGGCAGGAACAAGTCAGAGGATAGCATGTCAGAAAGTAGAGGCAGGAACAAGTCAGAAGATAGCATGTCAGAAAGTAGAGGCAGGAACAAGTCAGAAGATAGCATGTCAGAAAGTAGAGGCAGGAACAAGTCAGAAGATAGCATGTCAGAAAGTAGAGGCAGGAATAAGTCAGAAGATAGCATGTCAGAAAGTAGGGATAGTAACAGCAGAACTATAAGACAGTATAACTACTATATACACTAAACCAGCATTAAGAGAGCACTCATATACACTTATGAGACACACGTTTTCTGTGGAAGCTTCCACGAGCAGCAACAGAAAATGGATGCAGTGTGGTGGAAATACCACCCTATCAACACCCTAAAGTATGTTGACCAGACCACACACTAGAAGGTGAAGAGACGATGACGTTTCGGTCCGTCCTGGACCATTCAATCCGACTTGAGAATGGTCCAGGACGGACCGAAACGTCGTCGTCCCTTCACCTTCTAGTGTGTGGTCTGATCAGCAACAATCGTATCAGTAGCCACCAACTGAATATTATTGAACCACTTAAAACCACTGCGGGTAAAACCACGCAAATAATCATATATATATATATATATATATATATATATATATATATATATATATATATATATATATATATATATATATATATATATATATATATATCCGTATATGGAGGAAGATTATTGATGTTATTAATTAAACACGCAGAGCATTCCATACTAGTGTGATGGTTACTGATGGTAGCGAAGAAGCCTGAGGGCCAGTCACGAAGCAGTTACGCAAGTACTTACGAACGTGTACATCTTTCCTCAATCTTTGACGGTTTTGGTTACATTTATTAAACAGTTTACAAGCATGAAAACTTCCCAAACAACTGTTGTTATTGTTATAAACAGCCTTCTGGTGCTTCGGAGCTCATTAACTGTTTAATAATTGCAAACAAAGCCGTAAAAGATTGAGAAAAGATGGACAGGTTTGTAAGTGCTTGCGTAACTGTTTCGTGAATCTGACCCCGGCTGACTAACCTGCTTGATTTGTTGAGCTCGCTGCTCGAGCGCCGTCTGCAGTGGGTCAAGCTCTTCCTTGAGTTGGCCCAGCTGATGGTCGAGGAGGAACCGCTGCTTCTCCAGCTCACTGACACGTTCTCTCGTGTTACTGATCTTGTTCTCCTGTAGCGGAAGTCTAGAATCAGATCCTCCTGTCTTCTCATGTCAACTGCTTATCACAAGGATTGATTCATAGTGTTCCTCACACTCATTCGCACTAACATATCCATAGGGGAGAGGTCGATAACCCTATCATAGCCATACACCATGGCCATAACATCACCGGGTAACTTGCTATTATTAAAAATACAAAAAAAAATACAAGAAAACCTTGATGACCAGATCAGCATGTTTAATTATAATAATGTTACTGTTATCGGGGACAGGAGGCCTGTACTTAGGGCTGTACTTAGGCCGTCATCGAGGCCCCCTTCTAGGTCGAACTAATGACCTTTTCCCTTTGCCAGGGCGTAACCCCACAGTACACCAGTAGATTGACATTTGAGAGGCGGGACCAAAGAGCCGTAACTCAACCACCTCGAGCACAACGAGGTGAGTACAACAGTTGCCTAGCTCCCGGGTGCCCACTTGTAGCTAAGGAACAGTGTCACTTACCTTGTGGTGTGAGTCAGAGAGAGAGACTTACCCTATCACGGATGATATCGTCTCTGTGATTGACCTCCTTCCTGAGAGCAGCCAGCTCCCGCTCCAGGCCCCGGATGGTCGACTGCAGCTTGGCCTTCTCCTCCCCCAGAGCCTTCACCTCGCCGTCCTTCTGCTCACACTCCCTCTGCATGCTAAACGCACAATACAAGTCCCAGACGCTCACTACATGTTTACCCTCCAGCCAGTGCCAGACACACACACGTTTACACTCTCTCTCTCTCTCTCTCTCTCTCTCTCTCTCTCTCTCTCTCTCTCTCTCTCTCTCTCTCTCTCTCTCTCTCTCTCTCTCTCTCTCAGTAATATTAAAGTAACAGAAAGTAATAGTAATTAAAGATAACAGTAATATTAAAGCCCAATAATAACCACAAAGCACCAAAATTGTGTGTAAATTGTATAATATATGAGCCAATTATTTTACCGTGTGTGTACATGATTTATCTCAGCAGACAATGTGTCAGTTTCAGAACTCGTTAAGATTAAGCTCACGTGACGTAGTTCTTCCTGAGGGCGGCCTTCTCGCTGCGCAGTTTGATGACGTTCTGGTGTTCCTCAGCCAGCTGGGTGTGGAGGCTGGCCCGCACCTGCCCCAGCTCCGCCTCCGTCGACGCCTCCACCAGGCGAACGATCTCCGCCCCTTCACTGCGTTCTCGCTCTAGCTCCGAGCTCGTCTGTTGTGTCAAAGTTTACCTTATTTGTTTGATTTATATCCTACAGTACCAGCGCCCAGTGTCATCTATCATAGTGTCACATCCGGGGTGTCACCTCCCGGGGTGTCACCTCTTAGGGTGTCACCTCCCAGGGCCTTACCTTTTCTAGGTCCGTCTTGAGCTGTTGCATCACTGACTCCTGTTGATCCAGACGCTCCTGTAGCTCCTTCTTCGTTCTCTGCACTGCTTCTCCCACTTGTCTGGAGGAATCATATTCTGTCAGTGTCTGGTGGGACCACAGTCTGTCAGTGTCTGGTGGCACCACAGTCTGTCAGTGTCTGGTGGCACCACAATCTGTCAGTGTCTGGTGGCACCACAGTCTGTCAGTGTCTGGTGGCACCACAGTCTGTCAGTGTCTGGTGGCACCACAGTCTGTCAGTGTCTGGTGGCACCACAATCTGTCAGTGTCTGGTGGCACCACAGTCTGTCAGTGTCTGGTGGCACCACAATCTGTCAGTGTCTGGTGGCACCACAGTCTGTCAGTGTCTGGTGGCACCACAGTCTGTCAGTGTCTGGTGGCACCACAGTCTGTCAGTGTCTGGTGGCACCACAGTCTGTCAGTGCCTGGGTGGCACCACCACAGTCTGTCAGTGTCTGGGCGGCACCAACCATTAACCTCACTAATAAGATGCGCTTGGTTCCGCTAAACAAATTATTTAAAATATTATTTACTCCATTTTAGCCAAAATCTCCCGACGTGTCAAGTATCTCGTCCTCACCTGTCAAGGGTCCGCTGCATCTCCTTGAGCTTAGCCTCGAGCTTGTCATGCTTGGAGTACTCGTAGAGGAGCTTCTTTCTCAGCTCCTGCTGGTGCTCGGCCAAGACCCCCTGGTGCTCGTACTTGAGCTGAGACACTGCCTCCTTCTGGCTCTCCTTCAGGCTCTCTCGCTCCTTCTCCAGCCTCTGTCAGCGGGAATATATTGTGGAGCTACTGAAACCCACAACACGAAGGTCTTAGACTACTGCAGGAAGGTCTTAGACTACAGCAGGAAGGTCTTAGACTAAAGCAGGAAGGTCTTAGACTACAGCAGGAAGGTCTTAGACTACAGCAGGAAGGTCTTAGACTACAGCAGGAAGGTCTTAGACTACAGCAGGAAGGTCTTAGACTAAAGCAGGAAGGTCTTAGACTAAAGCAGGAAGGTCTTAGACTACTGCAGGAAGGTCTTAAACTACAGCAGGAAGGTCTTAGACTAAAGCAGGAAGGTCTTAGACTAAAGCAGGAAGGTCTTAGACTAAAGCAGGAAGGTCTTAGACTAAAGCAGGAAGGTCTTAGACTACTGCAGGAAGGTCTTAAACTACAGCAGGAAGGTCTTAAACTACAGCAGGAAGGTCTTAGACTAAAGCAGGAAGGTCTTAGACTAAAGCAGGAAGGTCTTAGACTAAAGCAGGAAGGTCTTAGACTAAAGCAGGAAGGTCTTAGACTAAAGCAGGAAGGTCTTAGACTACTGCAGGAAGGTCTTAAACTACAGCAGGAAGGTCTTAGACTAAAGCAGGAAGGTCTTAGACTAAAGCAGGAAGGTCTTAGACTAAAGCAGGAAGGTCTTAAACTACAGCAGGAAGGTCTTAGACTAAAGCAGGAAGGTCTTAGACTAAAGCAGGAAGGTCTTAGACTAAAGCAGGAAGGTCTTAGACTAAAGCAGGAAGGTCTTAGACTAAAGCAGGAAGGTCTTAGACTAAAGCAGGAAGGTCTTAGACTAAAGCAGGAAGGTCTTAGACTACTGCAGGAAGGTCTTAAACTACAGCAGGAAGGTCTTAGACTAAAGCAGGAAGGTCTTAGACTAAAGCAGGAAGGTCTTAGACTAAAGCAGGAAGGTCTTAGACTACAGCAGGAAGGTCTTAGACTACAGCAGGAAGGTCTTAGACTACAGCAGGAAGGTCTTAGACTAAGCTTAAATGACCGGATCTGGTAACCAACTGTATGGTGTCAATTCATCTGGTTTACGATGGTCTGGTAGTATGGTGTGGTATGGTATGTAATTAGTATGGTGTAATTTACCTGGTCGACAATGGCCTAGTAGGTACCTGTATGGTGTCGTTCATCTGGTCGACGATGGCCTGGTAGCGGGCGACGAGGGCGTCCCTGCTAGAGGAGAACTCTTGCTGCTGGAGGTTGAGGTGGACCTCCTTGTCCCTGGCCAGGTAGGACACCCGTCGCTCCAGCTCCTCCACGTGATCCTTGGTGTTCTGTCCAGAGGTACACATGCTCAGGCTCTCTCTCTCTCTCTCTCACACACACCTCTGAATTATTTTAACTTATTTGTATATTTAATTATCATTAATACTAATACAAAAGAAAATATATATTTTTGTCATTATTTTAATTATTATTATTGATATACTTATTATTATCGTTGGAAAGCCTTGCTCTCACCCACCCAAGTGTTTAACTACTGAAATGACTAGTGATGCCAGCCCTCTTATTTTCATTATTTACGAGGCATTGAAATCACCACGTGCATGTGTCTCTGTGATTAGAATTGGTGTTGTCTACTCCCACGGCCTCGTCCTTGTCTGATACTGCTCTATATCTTCATTCGTTCCCTATTGCAGTAGGGTCTAGTTACCCCTGCACCTTTCCTCATAACATTGCACTAGTGTGGGTTAAAGTCTAGCAGCCATTTTCAATCCACTTCTGGAGTGTGTCTAATTCCTTTTGTAATGTACCAAAGTCCTCCTGTGATAGAAGTCTTATCATTAGTTTTGCATCAACAGAAAACATTTATGAGATGAAACAGGTGCCATCCCAGGAAACAGGTGCCACCCCAGGCAGCAGGTGCCACCCCAGGCAGCAGGTGCCACCCCAGGCAGCAGGTGCCACCCCAGGCAGCAGGTGCCACCCCAGGCAGCAGGTGCCACCCCAGGCAGCAGGGGCCACGTTGACTGAGAGGTGTGAGGGCAGAGGCAGCACTCACCTGGAGGTCAGAGCGAGAGACGAGCATCTCAGGGACCAGCGGGAGGTCGTGGAGCCTGTCCCTGGCGGCCACGAACCCCGGGGACTTGTCAGTGAGCTCCGCCACCCGCCACACCATCACCACCCCGTCACCACCACACGTCACCACCTTGCCCTCGTCCGCCGTCACCACCACCTGTCAGCATAGTACAGTCACCCTCACCACACATCATCACTGGTTAATATATATATTAACAGATCTCAAACCCTGCCGCTGGGGGACAGAAGGAAATGCATATGCTGCTTAGCATTGTAAATGTGTGGCCACGTCTGTGGTAGAATATAACAATTAAAAAAACATACTGTCATCGCCAGGGGAACAGTCAGGCCCCCACCCACCACCTACCATCACCAGGGGGACAGCCAGGCCCCCACCCACCACCTACCATCACCAGGGGGACAGTCAGGGCCCTACCCACCACCTACCATCACCAGGGGAACAGCCAGGCCCCCACCCACCACCTACCATCACCAGGGGGGACAGTCAGGCCCCCACCCACCACCTACCATCACCAGGGGGGACAGTCAGGCCCCCCACCCACCACCTACCATCACCAGGGGAACAGCCAGGCCCCCACACACCACCTACCATCACCAGGGGGGACAGTCAGGCCCCCACCCACCACCTACCATCACCAGGGGAACAGTCAGGCCCCCACCCACCACCTACCATCACCAGGGGAACAGCCAGGCCCCCACCCACCACCTACCATCACCAGGGGAACAGCCAGGCCCCCACCCACCACCTACCATCACCAGGGGGACAGTCAGGCCCCCACCCACCACCTACCATCACCAGGGGGACAGTCAGGGCCCCACCCACCACCTACCATCACCAGGGGAACAGCCAGGCCCCCACCCACCACCTACCATCACCAGGGGGGACAGTCAGGCCCCCACCCACCACCTACCATCACCAGGGGAACAGCCAGGCCCCCACCCACCACCTACCATCACCAGGGGAACAGCCAGGCCCCCACCCACCACCTACCATCACCAGGGGGACAGTCAGGGCCCCACCCACCACCTACCATCACCAGGGGGACAGTCAGGGCCCCACCCACCACCTACCATCACCAGGGGAACAGTCAGGCCCCCACCCACCACCTACCATCACCAGGGGGACAGTCAGGCCCCCACCCACCACCTACCATCACCAGGGGAACAGTCAGGCCCCCACCCACCACCTACCATCACCAGGGGAACAGCCAGGCCCCCACCCACCACCTACCATCACCAGGGGGACAGTCAGGGCCCCACCCACCACCTACCATCACCAGGGGGACAGTCAGGGCCCCACCCACCACCTACCATCACCAGGGGGACAGTCAGGCCCCCACCCACCACCTACCATCACCAGGGGGACAGTCAGGGCCCCACCCACCACCTACCATCACCAGGGGGACAGTCAGGGCCCCACCCACCACCTACCATCACCAGGGGAACAGCCAGGCCCCCACCCACCACCTACCATCACCAGGGGGGACAGTCAGGCCCCCACCCACCACCTACCATCACCAGGGGAACAGCCAGGCCCCCACCCACCACCTACCATCACCAGGGGAACAGCCAGGCCCCACCCACCACCTACCATCACCAGGGGGACAGTCAGGGCCCCACCCACCACCTACCATCACCAGGGGGACAGTCAGGGCCCCACCCACCACCTACCATCACCAGGGGAACAGTCAGGCCCCCACCCACCACCTACCATCACCAGGGGGACAGTCAGGCCCCCACCCACCACCTACCATCACCAGGGGAACAGTCAGGCCCCCACCCACCACCTACCATCACCAGGGGAACAGCCAGGCCCCCACCCACCACCTACCATCACCAGGGGGACAGTCAGGGCCCCACCCACCACCTACCATCACCAGGGGGACAGTCAGGGCCCCACCCACCACCTACCATCACCAGGTCCCTATCGCCACCATACCTTGACGAGGGGAGCGCTGTGGGCCGCCAGGGAGGTGAAGGCCTGAGCCATGTGGAGCGGGAACTTATTGGTAAGGAGGCGGCCATTGGTGGTGCCCAGTGCCATCATGGTCTTGACCGGTGCCAGGCCTGCACACACCACCTCCCCTCCACCCTCGTACGGCATCTCCTGCAACATCTGACACACACACACACACACACATGCTTAATGCTAGGTTTAATGTACGCTATCCTAGGCCTAATATAGTGCATATATGTGCTATATTAGGCCTACGAGTGTTGATGCAGAAAACTTGAACTTTTTTCCCGTCCATCAATCGATTTTTTCGTTATAAGTATCATAGTTACATATTATATTATATGGTTATAATTTACTATAAGTCTTAATTTACTATAATACTTTTAGGTCGACGGGTTGTATTGTTGGTAATGCTGCTTTATTATTGGTAACGTTGCTTTATTATTGATAATGCTGCTATTACTATTGAAAATGCTGCTTTTCAATTGGTAATGCTTCTATCATTATTGGTAATGCTACTATTGTTACCTAAATTTATTATTATAAAATTCTGTATTTTATATATATATTTTATTTAGCTATTAATGGGTTAATTAATTAATAATTAATTAACGAGCAGATGGGCACTTTCAACGCTACATTTTTAAAATCTAAAAAAAAATCCGTTCGCGTACTGTCTCGTGTAGGAAGTAACTAGTATCCGTGAGACAGGTGAAGAGTTTGACAGGTAACCCAGACAGTTAGGAAGACTGACCTGTCCGCCGGTAATCTCTGTGAAGCCTGAGGCGTGGCCCGCCAGGACCGTCGGCTTCCCGTCTAGCGACAAGCCCGCCGTCAGGTACTGGGCCGATGACAGCGATGTTACCTGTGTGTGCCTCCACCAGGAGCACGGGCAGGGAGACGGGTGGTGAGGGCTGTGTGGTGGTGGTGAGGGCTGTGTGGTGGTGAGGGTTGTGTGGTGGTGAGGGTTGTGTGGTGGTGGTGGTGGTGAGAGTTGTGTGGTGGTGGTGGTGAGGGCTGTGTCGTGATGGTGAGGGCTGTGTGGTGGTGGTGGTGAGGGCTGTGTGGTGGTGGTGGTGAGGGCTGTGTGGTGGTGGTGGTGAGGGCTGTGTGGTGGTGGTGGTGAGGGCTGTGTGGTGGTGGTGAGGGCTGTGTGGTGGTGGTGAGGGTTGTGTGATGGTGAGGGCTGTGTGGTGGTGGTGAGGGCTGTGTGGTGGTGGTGAGGGCTGTGTGGTGGTGGTGAGGGCTGTGTGGTGGTGACGGCTGTGTGATGGTGAGGGCTGTGTGGTGGTGGTGAGGGTTGTGTGGTGGTGGTCAGGGTTGTGTGGTGGTGAAAGCTGTGTGGTGATTGTGACTAGGACTGTAGGGTGGTGGTGATCATGGTGACAGCTGTGGCAGGGCTAGTTGGGCAGTGTATAATACAAGTATTTTACCTAACGTCAAAAAATACTTCCACCATACACATATTTAATATTTAAGACAAGTACTTTAACATTAATTATGAGATGAAGATATATGTATATGTGTATGTCTGAATGGAATATTAAAAATATAGCCTAGTGTTAGACTATTTCCTCCCCCCCCCCTACCCACCAACAAGCGCGCACTCTCCTATTATTGTTGTCCATAACAATGAAGCCTAACTTTTTAGCTACATTTTAAACTTTATTTTAAAGAAATCGACCAACTATAAGTATTTTATACTTCAAATTTGTATTCACTCACAACTGCTCTCAAATATAGGTAATACTGGACAGCTGCCAGCTATTTTATATATAAAAAAATGGGAAAAGGGAGGCTATGAAAACTTAAACAATCAGATTAACTGAATAAATGCGGCTGAAAAGTATATCTAAATTTATTTACATCAAGAAAAGTAATATAGTTGAGGATTTTTTTCACTGTTTTGGCGGGAAAATTCAAATTTCGAAACATTATTTATGTGTTTAAATCATCGTTTCTCCTTTAGTTTCCATCTGATTTTGATGATATTTTTACGCGATGCACAACACCGCAGGAGCTACACACATACACTGTTGTTGGCGGAATTTTATTAAATTCCTAATGCTACTGCTGTTAGTAATACAAATAATAGTACTTCCGGTAGCATTACGGCAACTACTAATGCCACCACAACGACTCCTCAAATACTACCACTACATCTGCTCCCTGAACTACTACCACAATTACCACAGGTACTACTACTACTACTACTACTACTGTTATTAAGGTCATACCTGCCAAAGTGACTGTCCCAGGCGGAGGTCCCAGCCCACGACGCCTCCATCACTACTGCACGACATTACTCCCCAGCTGTCTGGGTACCATCCCACACCTGTCACCTGCAACACACACACCTGTCTCACATGTGTTGCTCCTGCTGTCTCCCACACCTGTGTTGCTCCTGCTGCCTCCCACACACCTGTCACCTGCAACACACGTCTCACATCTGTTGTTCCTGCCTCCCACACCTGTGTAGATCCTGTCTCCCAAACCTGTGTTGCTCTTGCTTCAGCCACACTTGCAGCACACATCTGATTCACGTGTTGCTAATGTCCCCACCCACACACCTGTTACCTATAATACACACCCGTCTCACGTGTGTTGCTTTTCGCCACACCTGTGTCACTTATGTCGTTCCTGCAACACTTTTGTATGTACTCCCCTACTAGCTCACACCTGCCGACGCTTACTTGCTACCACACCTGCTGACTAATTGGCAACACGTGCTGACGTTTACTCTAGTACACCTGCAGAAGCATACACTAGAAAATGTTAATTCTTCTAATACACATGCTGACGCTACAGCACACCTGCTGAGATTTACTCTTAACACACCTGCTTACTCCAGCACACCCGCTGACGCAAACTCCCCCCTCGAAAACCCACCTTGGTTGAGTGCCCCTTCAGCGCGAAAACCCTTTTGAGGTTGAAATTGGAGGTAATAAGGAGAAGGTTTCCGTCAGCGGAGGCCAGCAGGTGACCGCTGGGTGAGAAGCTGCAGACGCCGCACCTACGCGTCCGTACCTCGCTGTACGCCCTCACAGTGTCGAACAGCAGGTGGTACAACCGCAGCGCCTCCGTCAGTCCCACAGCTACGTGCAGCCCTGCCAAGGGAAGAGAAGGAGAGGGGGAAGAAGCATTCATAAACCATTTACACATACATTATGAAACATCTTTCAACAATCATGGCGGGTTTGTTTACATTTATTAATCAGTTTTTGAGCTTGGAAACTCTCAACCCCCCCAAGGGTATTATTGTTATAAACAACCTCCTAGTGCTTTGGAGCTCGTATACCATTTAATAAGTCTTAAAGCCATCATAATTGTTGAAAGATGTACAGGTTTCTTAAGTGGGTTGCGTAAATGTTTGATGAATCCTAGGCTAGGCTGGTGAAGGAGGCTTCAGCAGACACACGAGGCTCGGTGAAGCAGAGGATGGAACAGGATGTTTCGGATAATAAGTAATTAGTTGGGTCCAGGGAGTAGGGATTATATATGAATGGGTAATTAGGGAAATCAAAAAGGTTAGAGAAGAATAGCTAATTAAAGAGGTAAGGGTATCAGGAACAAGAATAAATATCTGGGTCAAGGGGTCGGGCAGATGAATAGGTAGTGAGATAAATGACTCAGGGAAAAAATATGGGTCATTAACATTTCTGGTACAAAATTAATGAGTGGCGAAGAGAGACAAGGCCTAATGCCGTGAGTGCTTGGGTCTCCTGGGGAAGGCCGAGGAACACCACAAATACAGGTATAAGGATCCTAGCCAACTACTAAACTGTATTCTTAACCTCTTAATTCTCAAACTGTTTAAATCACGCAAACTTCGAAGCAGACGTTCAGGGTGTAGCGAGATGGAGACTGAGCCTGATGGGTGTAGGCAGGAGACTATACCTGTTGGGTGTAGCGAGAGAGAGAAGACATCGTCCTTGAAGGCGTGGGTGAGAAGGAGAGTGTGACGGAGGTAATCCCAGACACGTAGGGTTCTGTCCTGGCCGATGGTGACCAGGAGGGGCTTCCAGAGGCAGGCGGCGGCATCCACGATCCCGCCCTGGTGGTGACGCGCGTGCAGCGGCGAGAACACCAGGCTCGACAGCTGTTCACTCAACCAAGTTACTCTCTTCCCTTAGGTAGTCTGGACCAGGATTCACCAAGCACCTCTTACGAAGTATGTACATATTTCCTAATTATCAAAGCATAGTGTTTATTGAAGTTTATGAGCTCAGAAGCACTACGAAGTTATCTATAAAAATAACCATGGGTTGCGATGTTTCAAAGCTCGTAAACTTTCGAATAAATACAAACTAAGCAACAATGTTTGAGAAAAGATGTACAGCTTGATAAATCGTGGCCCTAGGCATGATAATATTACGCGTTCCCATGAGATGGTGTTAGAGTTTGCTGTTGTGAGGCCGGTGTGTAGGTATGTGAATGTGTCTGCAGCATTACAACATTGCTAATGTGTCGCATAGGCTGTGCTACAAGCCTAATAAAGTGCAATTTATGAACACTAGAAGAGTGATTTTGAGCTGTTATCGGGCCAAATGTACTTGTTACGTTACATTAAAGTATTCTAAATGGGTCTGCATCCAAGTCACCCTCCATTTAGGTAGAGGCCCCATGGGCCTGTACCTAAATGGTGCAATGTCAAAAGGGTCTGCAGCCTCTTAGGTCTATCTCCTCGATCAAGGACGAGTATAAAATATTTTAATCAGTGATACTAACATTAACTATCTCAAATAGCGGGAAAAGTGATATCAAAAGAGAGAAGGATGTAAGAGTGAGTTTACTCATGAAAGAGGCACCTTGGAGGCCTCGAGGCTGGGCAGCGGGTTGGTGAAGAGCTGGTTGGTGTGGGTGGCAGCGACGATGGTCTTCTCCCCCGGGGAGAGCGAGAGTGTGGTGATGTTGTGCTCGCCTCGACCACTCACCAGGGCTGCTGGACTCGGCTCGCACACACGCAGCATGTATCTCTGTCACACACAACATGCTCACTTCATTTATTATGCATTGATTTTAACTGTTGCCACCAGAGGCGTCTAGTTTATTGTGCACCTCATACTCATCTTGTGAGCGGTAGCGCACAAAAAGCATTACAGACGGCACAATCCTCAGTGGAGATTATTATATTACAATTATACCCTATACCCATCCTGTGGGTGGTAGTGAACAAGGTTACACAGGGGGCTAAATGCTACGTGCATCTGTGTCTACGCCAGAATGTATTAATTAAACAAATTGTTCCTTCTTGTATACAAATAAATAACCAATATGGGCGCAGGATATCCCAAATATTCCCTTAGGTAAGAAAGTGACAGCAATAATGAACTAGTTACAGACTTTGTTAACATGTGAGGTCAACAGTTTATTCAGTTTTAGTATGGACACAACAACACCTCACTCTTAAGTTACCTAAAAAGTAACCAGGTCTACTGATCTTGAAAAATACATGTGAAGTGTTTCGAAATTAATAATTAGTATAAAGTTGTACTATATTTTCCAAAAAAGCAGCACAACATGCTCAGCAGGGCAGTATAATTATGTTATGATTATATTCCTCAATATTAATAATTCTTAAACAGTCAGCCATTTAATTTATGAGGTAAAAATAATATTTTAATGTTTTTCTTGTTAAGCTAGCAATTATTTTTTTATCTCTACCTTGAAGGGGTTCACATTCTGGGTCTTCTTCATAACCTGCTTTTTTTCAATGCATATTTTTTAATGTAAAATACTGTTATATTTTGCTGGACAGTTTTTGCCAAGTCCCTTTGATAATATTTTTTTCTAGAAAGACAAATAATATCAATGCGTCTAATGATTTCACATGTAAAGGCTATATTGATTTACTTATATTTATTTCATAAATATTTGAATGGTTTAACTCGTATTAAATGAGCCAACGGGACAGATGACAATTTAATTTTAAATTTTATTTAATTTATCAAACAATTTTATTGTTTTGCAACATAAAATTATCCCCCATAGCCTACCATGTGTATTCACCTATTTGTGCTTGCAGGGGGTTGAGCTCTGGCTCTTTGGTCCCGCCTCTCAACCGCCAATCAGAGGCGGTTGTGTGGTTTCCTTCTGTTGGTTTCGGACCTTAGCTTCCCCGCGGCCCGGTCATCCCCCAGGCCTCCTAGGCCAGCCTAGTCAAACCTATGCGCCGCCAAAGACCGTACGGGTGCCCCGGAATTAATGTTTCCCAATTGTATATGTTACATTAATCCCAGCACAAATATCAACGTCTCAGTACTAGAATTTGTGCTCGGATAAACTTTTCAACTGTATTGAAAAGAAAGCTGATTTGGGTAGATAGGTTGCGAGAAGCATCTTGTATTTTAGTAAACATCTCACTAAAGAGCTTCGGATATATATATACCTGAAAGTGGTGCTCATTGATGTCATCGCTCTTCTGGAAGACGAATATCTTGTCGGGTCCGCAGGCGCAGAGGAACCCGCCGGTGAAGACAGCCAGGGCTGTTACCCGCCGGTGTCGCGGACCCGGGCTGCGGCCCACCAGCGCTGCTACACCTTCTCCAGGAGACCGTCTCTCGCTCTCCCTGGTACACACACACTGTATTAGGTGTACACGGTACTCACACAACCCGTGGTACATACATCATGTATGGTACACACAGTGTTAGGTGTACACGGTACTCACACAACCCGTGGTACATGCATCATGTCTGGTACACACACACTGTGTAAGGTGTACACGGTACTCACACAACCCGTGGTACATACATCATGTATGGTACACACAGTGTTAGGTGTACACGGTACTCACACAACCCGTGGTACATGCATCATGTCTGGTACACACACACTGTGTAAGGTGTACACGGTACTCACACAACCCGTGGTACATGCATCATGTATGGTACACACACACTGTGTAAGGTGTACACGGTACTCACACAACCCGTGGTACATGCATCATGTATGGTACACACACATTGTTAGGTGTACACGGTACTCACACAACCCGTGATACATGCATCATGTATGGTACACACACTGTGTTAGGTGTACACGGTACTCACACAACCCGTGGTACATTTGTTATTTTGATACAATATACGGTACAAACTAAAGCCATCGTACACGCACAATGTACAGTACACACGTCGTGGTACACAGAGTAATATACGGTAAATAGCATATGGTACACACACACAAACTATGGTACATGCACAATATACGGTAATACCGTAATGCCATTTTATTGCCACAATCATATGTAAAAATAAAAATAAAAATACAACAAAATTAATAAAACTGCATTTTAATTTTCTTTAAATTTGTGCATTGATCATTTTCTGTTATTGTTTTAGCTTTTTCATTTTTACATATTAATAAAAAGTTAATAAAATACCTATGTTAATAATTATTAACATAGCTAATTAACATAATAAAATGTTAATAATTAGTGTTAATAAAACAGCATTTCGGTAAAGGAAGTTTTTGGACACCTTATATATGTTTAAGCTGGTCAGAATTGCATTTCACCTTTGAAAGCACACATTAATCACATTATGTGCAAAAGAACATACCTCGAACACTTTGTAGGACTGACGAAAATATACGTATTTATTTGATGGTTACCATTGTAAAGTCACTTTACAATGGTACTTTACAATGGTAACGATGGTTACCATTGTAAAGGTACTACACCTGTAGTTGATTGCTCAATAAATCACTGCATTATATGATGTCTAACTTATCTCTAACCCTGTCCATGGAGGACAGAAGAAAATATATTATATGCTGGCTACCATTGTAAGTGTATGCCACGTCTATGACAAAAAAGTCCCCGACCATCCGACTGGTCGGCCACCATTCCTTTCGACCGTCCTATCCCATATCTTTTGCCTTATATCCCTTCAATTAAATCATTCAAAATTACGAGGTATATAGTCGTAATGGCTACACCATGAGGCGTAATACAATTATCGGTGTATATACACCGAGTTTACTGCAGTCCTAGACTATGTTCAAGACTAAAGTATACTTGCTGGTTGGTCTGTAAACCATTGAAAATAGCCTTTCAGAGGTTGATAGGCATTAGGCCAGCACCAAATCAAACCAAGTGCTGTCTCCTGATAAATTATCTTACCTATTCATCGGAAATTATTTAAGAATAGGATTTATTTATACGGAATAGTTTAACAAAAGACTAAAGTTTCCTATTCAACATGCAAAACAAAAACCAAATAGCCTACTCGATAATATGGCCAGAAAGAACATACAATTAAAGATACTATCCACAAAGATTAGAGATCACAGATATCAAATAACACGGGTTAAGAAGATATCCAATAACAAGGGGCAGGGCAATAAGAGAGTAAACAACACCTTCCACCAGCAGGATGTAATATAGACCCAATAAGAACACTTACGGTCCAAGCTCTGGGTCGGTGATGTGAATCTCAGCCCTGAGGTCGCCCTCCTCCAGGACCAGCACCGTCCCCGCCTCCGTCCCCACCAGCAGCGTGTGTTGGTCTGCCCACACCTGTCCATATATACTGAGCAACCGCTGGACTCTCGTTATACTCCACACGTGAATGTTCAATATGTTTTATAGAAAAATATAAAGGGAAGTTATTTTGTATTTAATAATATATGGCTAGTGAGTTATTAACTTATAGAAAATGGGGAATAATGAACTTTTATTTAAGGGGGAGTTGAGTCACAAACTGAAGATTCGCTATTAACTTTAGGCTACCAAATTTACCAGAAAACATCTCTTCTCCGAGAGGTTTATATCCTAGCAGTAACGGGACTAGACACAACTCTAAGAACTAACAGTTGGGATAGTTCCAAACTGTCAGCCTGCTTCCGTCAGCTGACATATGGTTCTGGCCTACCTGGCACTGACAGTTGTGGTTCTGTCCACCCTGGTAGCCCCACGTCTTGAGAAGCTTGTCGTTGAGCCGGAAGAGCTTGAGGACGCGCTCGCCCACGACAGAGAGGACGCCGTTGTCCTCTGGATGATAACTGAGGGAGGCCACTGGGCCCAGGCCGGGCATGTCGCTCAGCCGCAGCACCGAGAACACCTGCCGGAGGTCACCACAACAGATTTGCAAGCGTATGTTGGACAAATACATAGTGAGATAGCATGGGTTTAAAGAGGAGCTGCATGTCATAGCTACTGAACGTTTCCTGAAATTTCCGCTATTTGTTTCGGGTTCTAATATTTAATGTAGCCATACACACTGGACACGAGGAAAATAAAAAGTGTGTTGAGTATAATGTTGTGTGCTACGTACCTTGCCCTTCTCCCAGACGAAGAGAACGAGAGTCCAGTCCGGGGGTCCTCCCTGGGCCGCCACTATCCGCTCGTCCGAGCTGAAGGCGACCGCTACGTATTTCTGGCTAGTCATCTCTCCGCAGCTGAGGAACCGCAGCCGCTTGCGGGCCACGACGTCCCATACACTGACGGCCGGGTTCTCCCCCGCTCGACACACACCCAGGTACTGTCTGCACCATCAACACCCCCGTCATTACTTCCTTGCACTGTCTCCAACATCATGAGTGTCTACACAAACTATTGACTTGTGCACAAGTTACAAGATACATTATAGGGTTTGTCACGCTTGAATTATATAACAAAGTTGTTTACTGTTACCTTATCAAGAGTAAATATCATACTGTAAATGTGAAGGAAGAAACATGGTTAAGAAAAACTTCATTCTTTAAGAACTAACTGTAGGAAACGTGTATATTAGGACATGTAACTGGGAGAAACGACGGCACAATTACTACATTTCAAGACCACTCACATTGACGTCATTGTAAACAAAAAAAATCAATATGTACGCATGTGAGCAATGTGAAGTCACTAACACACATGTACACTTTGTTCTCTCGTGGCAAGTGTACAATTTGGACACACGCAGATGAGCCACAGAAATGTTAGGAAATACTCGTTTGCAGTGAATATTAAACATGTGGAATGCTCTTGAACCACAAAAGGTGGTAACACTCCATTATTCACAGAGCTTGATCAGTTGCTAATATAAAAGATATAATACCTAATATATCAAAAGTGTAATCAAAACCCACTGTAGTATTTTTATATATAAACTATTCATGTAATTATACTGTGGATTTATGCGTAGTTAGATTTATGTAAGGTTAGGTAAGGTGTTTTAGTAGCCTGACCTGAGGCTAGGCTCCTCCGACCAGGCGACCGACCCCGCAGTTCATGCATTAATGTTGATGTTCTATGTATTCAAAATCCTTATATTTTCTCATATGCAAATTAGCATTATTATATATCAGAACTTGGTGTATAGTTATGCCTGAATTAGGTTAGGTTTTTAGGTCCTATTGTCAATTATTTGTATTTGCAGTACATGAGTGAAGTATTTACAGCGGTGCGATTCAAACAGAAGAGTCAACGGAGCGTGTTCGAGAAATGTTCAAACGTCATCAGTTGTTTGTCGCAGCCTGTCCTCATCAACAAGGGCGAAATGCTCGTTAATCCAGCATGCAAACGCGCTGTTTATGAATGAAAAGGGGCCTCGCGGCTGAGTGGACAGCGCTTGGGGGTCGTAGTCCTAAAGGCCTGGGTTCGATCCCCCGACAGAGGCGGAAATAAATGGGCAAAGTGTCTTTCACCCTGATTTGCAGTGTGTTGCAAATAGGAACAGCAGTACCTATTTACTGCTGTTCACCTAACAGTAAATAGGTACCTGGGAGTTAGACGGCTGCTTCCTGGGTATGTGTGCGTGTGTAAGAGAAATATATATAGTAGACATAATAGAGGAAAAATAAATTGTTTAAAAAGGTGGTGGTCCAAGAGCTAATAGCTCGATTCTGCAGATACAATTAGTAATTACCTTTTAGGGGAAATAGCGAGAGCGGTGGGTGTAGCCTCCTCAGCGATGCTGATGAAGTGTTGTTGGTGACTAGCTGTGTGGTGGAGCACCAGGAAGGCACCAGCAGGGTAGGCGACGGTGTCCGGGTCCAGGTGCACCACACACCCGTGGACCTCACCACGCAGCCCGAACACATGCTCCGGCTCCACCTCCCCCACCATCCTCCTACTCCTGGTGATGGAGAGACTGGTGACAGAGGAGAGAGAGAGCGTAGCCTACTGGATACAGGCGGCCATGGGCCCCCCCGGACCCTGATATAGTCAAAAGACTGTCATTCCTGTGTCTGGGTAACTGTTTATTGGGTCTACAGTCGCCGTCATATATAATGAGGCCTTCAACACTCACTATACAGTATAAACAAAGTAGCCTACATTGTACACAGTGTAGCCTACTCTATACATTATAACCAATGTGTCCTGTACTGTACAGTATAACCACAGTGTTTTACATAATACAGTACAGTATAGCCACCGTGTGCTGCACTATACAAGATATCCACCGTGTTCCACACTATAGACTAGTGTTCTACACTAAACATGTTCAGCTTTCCTTATACTGTGTTTCCCTTGCACTCTAGGTCACGTAGTCAGTCCTCCCCCCCCCCCCTCCCTAGGCTTATCACACATTTTGGTGCACAAAAAATCACATTAATTGTATGAATCAGTGAGAAAATCAGTAGGAGCCGTATGAGGATTCGAACCTTTATGTTGGGTACTCCCAAGCACAGGCCCTGTGTACTCACCTAGTTGTACTCACCCCTAGTTGTGGTTGAGCTCAGGTTTTTTGGTCCCGCCTTTCAACTGTCAATCAACTGGTGTACAAGTTCCTGAGCCTATTGGGCTCTATCATAGCTATATTTGAAACTGTGTATGAAGTCAGCCTCCACCACATCACTGACTGATGCATTCCATTTGTCAACTACTCTGACACTGAAAAAGTTCTTTCTAATGTCTCTGTGGCTCATTTGGGTACTCAGCTTCCACCTGTGTCCCCTTGTAAGCGTGATCCTGTGGTCCCGGGTTCGATCCCGGGCGCAGGCGAGAAACGTTGGGCAGAGTTTCTTTCACCCTATGCCCGTTACCTAGCAGTAAATAGGTACCTGGGAGTTAGTCAGCTGTCACGGGCTGCTTCCTGGTGTGTGTGTGGTGTGTGGAAAAAAATAGTAGTAGTAGTAGAAACAGTTGATTGACAAATGAGAGGCGGGCCGAAAGAGCAGAGCTCAACCCCCGCAAGCACAACTAGGTGAATACACACACACGCGCGTGAGTGTGTGTGCGTGAGAGAGAAAGAAATATATAGTAGATGCGATAGAAGAAAATAGATCTAGAGTCAGTACTTTAGACAACCGACGGTTGGAATGGCGGGGTCCAAGAGCTAACATCCTGTAGGCACAAATAATAATAAAATAAACACACATTCGTTTATCTGTTTACTTCCTCTTCATCAGCCACTGCCTGTCTATTTACCATTATCTATCTTTATCATGCGATTTGATTAACTTAACTATATCTAAAATATTAACTTAATTGTCTATCTATCCAATATCCCTCGATCCAGTTATCTATCTCTTTCCCTATCTCTCTGTATCATTCATTCTTCACTGTTTATTTCACCGTATCAACAGATAACGCCAAAATTTAATATAATTGAGCTGTAACACGTCACAGTTTGCTCAGTCTCCCAATCCACTAGCGAGATATCACGTCTTATCTACCCCCCATAGAAGATAAGGTATAATACTTCATTATAAAATCATTCATTAATGGGAATCATTCAGTAACTTACGTGAGCTGGAGACAGTCGCCTCACTGTGCGGTACCGGCGTCTCGCGTTGCCATGGCAACCTGCTGTGTTGTAGAAAATGGGAAATTACGAGTTTAAAGCATGGCGTTCATGGTACACTTATATTTTTCCGGGTCTTGGTAATGTTACAGTTCAAATTAATATGATATTGAACGGGTAGCTGTAATTCGTGTATTAAATGGTATGCAATTTATTTATATAATGATGTCAGTAAAATTTGTAGCTTTACAATACGTTAAATATACTGAAAATAACACATTGGTAGGTCAGAAGACTCATTCACCCAAAACAAACGAATCTAAATCAATCTTATAATTACTCATTTTGTCAGGGACAGAAGACATATAATAATATATATATATATATATATATATATATATATATATATATATATATATATATATATATATATATATATATATATACATAGGTCCGCAAATTCGAACTACTGACCCTTTCCAGGATCCTCCCCATAGCAGACATGGGTTACAATATGGCTATAAACATCAAGACATGGGTTACACTAAGACATTAAGACAGCAGAACAACAGTAAGGTGGCCGAGGGTGCAGGAGACAGCGGGGTGAGACGGGCGCAGTGTGTAATGAAAGAGAAGTTCAAGGCAGTATTCCCCTGACGGAGAATACGTCAGCCACATATGACGTGGCCACGACGCCCTCACTAGCGCCTTGTAACTCCACCAGCCACGGCACCAGCCACGGCACCAGCCACGGCACCAGCCACAGGCGCTAGTCTCCTTAGTGCCGGGACGCCTTAGAGGTGATAATAAGGCTTTTATGAGGCAAGGGCAGCGTTTGATTAGCTAAGAAAGGAATCGTTGTCGTGGGGTTTTTGAAGGGGGTCTATGAGGCTTCATTCGCTTGGTGGCCACCACCGCGGCGCTCCGCCACCGCCCCTCCACACCAAGGGAAATAATATACCTGTAGATACATAGTGTAGATACTGAAGAATCATGAGAGAGTGTGATCAGTGTGTGTGGCTGGTGACAGTGTGGGCCGCGGCTGGGGCCGTGCTGGCGGTGGGGCCGAGGGCGCCGCCTACTGCAGGGGAGACCACTCACGCCCCCCAGGACCCCACCGGCACCAATGTGCAGCTGGAGGTGCCCTACGCCGCGCTCCTGCAGGAGATGCGCACCCTTACCGACCTCATACTAACGAGGCAGATACAAGGCAGGTGGCTAAGGTTTCTCCGTCATATTATGTGGTCATTTTTGTTCTTTGTGAGACTAATTTTCTGAACGTTTTCGCTGACTATTAAATTTGCTTGCTAAGTGCCCAATCACTTACGTCATTGGAGAACATGTAATATGAGGACAAGGAGCTGGGATATGAGGACAAGTAGCTGGGATATGAGGACAAGTAGCTGGGATATGAGGACAAGTAGCTGGGATATGAGGACAAGTAGCTGAGATATGAGGACAAGTAGCTGGGATATGAGGATAAGTAGCTGGGATATGAGGACAAGTAGCTGGGATATGAGGACAAGTAGCTGGGATATGAGGACAAGTAGCTGGGATATGAGGACGAGGAGCTGGGATATGAGGACGAGGAGCTGGGATATGAGGACAAGTAGCTGGGATATGAGGACAAGTAGCTGGGATATGAGGACAAGTAGCTGGGATATGAGGACAAGTAGCTGGGATATGAGGACGAGGAGCTGGGATATGAGGACAAGTAGCTGGGACATGAGGACGGGGAGAGGGAGAAGCATGGACCAATATAATATATGGGTGCCAATAACGGTAATGTTTGCCCAGGTGGAGGAGAGGCGGGGCCGCCGTCAGCGCCGCCTGCAGTAGTCCAGGACTGTTCCACGCTACACCAGGCCGGGGTCAAGGTAGGTCTATTCCACATTTCCCTCTGTAAAACATACAACTATTTTTGTCTAGCCAGAAACGTACGAACCCAAACATCCCACTTAACCTATCGAGGTCGATGCATAGAAAACGTGAATATTATTGTGTTTTCATTTCTATTAACACGTAAAATTCCGCCAAAAAATGTGATGTATTAGTTGAGAGGCCGGCCACTTGCGTTATATTTGAAGTGGCTCTTACTGAACTGGATTCATGAAGTATTTAGGTCTCCAGTTACGAAACCTTTACATCTTGCCTCGATCGTAGCGGCTTATAGTGTGTAATTTACTAACCAGTTTACGAGCTGGGACACAACGAGGTCGTCCTCGAGCCGAGCTCATTACTCATATACACAACCTTATAATGCTTTTAATGTTGACAAACTAACCCGCCATGTTGAGGAAGGATGAAAAGGCTTCGTAGGTGGACACCCAAATGCTGTGTAAACTGTTTAGCAAATACGCAATAGCCGCCATGATCGAAGTAAGAGGTCCAGGTTTCGTATGTGGACACGTAAGTGGACACTTTTGCCCCTATTGTCCAGTCTTTGTACTGTGCGGGGGATGAGTGATGTTTGCCCGACACGCTATGCGTACTAAAGGCTTTAGGCATTATATTTACAATCTCTATCTATAAATCCAACATTATGTTTGTAACTCTCCATCTATAAAATGTATACTCTTACCCGAATAAAAATTTGAATTTTGAATTTGACGTGTTGGGTGTATCGGCAGGGTAGCGGGGTGTACAGGGTGTCACCCTTCACCTTCCTGGTGTACTGTAACATGGTCGCCCATGGAGGAGGCTGGACCGTTATACAGCGCAGGTAACATTCTCTAGTTTGTTCATGTTCTCAAGGTCATGCAACCTTCAGTATTGAATTTGTTTAAAATATTTTGTGTATATATTGTTCGGTTTTTTTCGTCAAAGTGTTTGATAAAGAGTACTTTTATAGTAAGACTATTTTGTGTTATTTAAATAAATGTGTAATTTGTGAAAGTAATGCAATTTGCTTTGTATCTCAATCATTTACACCCTTTATCCCCCCCCACACACACACATACACACATCTCACAAACACACACACACACACACACACACACACACACACACAAAACACACAACCCCCCCCCACACACACACAACACACAACCCCCCCCCCCCCCCCACACACACACACACACACACACACACACACACACACACACACACACACAAAACACACAACCCTCCCCCACACACACACAACACACAACCCCCCCCCCCCCACACACACACACAACCCCCACCCCCACACACCCACACAGGAAGCGTCAAGAGGTCCAGGAAGACTTCGCGCGAGGTTGGGCTGACTACCGGAGCGGGTTCGGGCAGCTGGGAGGAGAGATGTGGCTGGGGCTGGAGGCCCTCCACCAGCTCACCTACAGCGCCTCCTACGAGCTCAGAGTGGACATGCTTGACTACGAGTTTGGACCCAAATACGCACTCTACAAGGTCACACACATTCCCTGTCTCGCGTACTCTATCCTACCTTGTGAAACAATAAGGTGTCAGAGTCTTATTCCATAATACCACTGATATCAGTTCGGTATCATAATACCGAACTGATATCAGTGGTATTATGGAATAAGATCCATAATACCAATACAACAAGAAAACAATGATAGCAATAATAATATGAATCAGAATAAAAATAATGATTGTGTTCGTGTGATGAGATCAGGTACGTTAAGTGTCCAAAGCTGGCACCAGGCCTGGAAGACTGTCTAGAGTGAGTAGGGGTGCTAATACTATCATTTTCCTATTAGTGTGACCAGACCACACACTAGGAGGTGAAGGGACGACGACGTTTCGGTCCGTCCTGGACCATTCTCCAGTCGATTGTGACTTGAAAATGGTTCAGGACGGACCGAAACGTCGTCGTCCCTTCACCTTCTAGTGTGTGGTCTGGTCAAACTACTTCAGCCACGTTATTGTGACTCATCGCCTGCATTCCTATTAGTGAACCAGTTACGATCATTTGTATTTATAATTGAGGTATGTGGCAGGAGGCACCTGTTGACATATATGTTGCATACTGGGATAAACGTGTTCCGTTGCTTTTGTGTGAAATATATTTAGATGTCAATGTTGATGGGTGGTGTATAAGTATTAAAGATACTTCAGGTAGTTTCAGTTGCTTTGTTGGCAATATAAAGATACATAAGAGGGATTGCAGGAGTTCCGTGTAGGTCCAGAGAGCGACGGATACCGGCTCCTGGCGACCAATTATTCTGGCGACGCCGGCGATGCTCTCTCGTTCTTCCACTCTGGTCGTCGCTTCTCCACCTTCGACCGGGACCAGGTAAGTCAGGTTTCCCCAGAGAGTACAAGTGACTCAGCCTCCCCCAGTGGGCCGGCACATTCTGATAGGTCAGGCCCGCACACCCACATAGCCGGCACATCCCGGTTGATCCGGTATCTCTTGGGAGGAACTTGTCAAGTTCCTTCTTGAATGCTTCAGTGTTTGTTCCGGATATATTTCTTATGGTTGATGGTAGAAGGTTGGAGCATGAACCTCTGATGTGCTCTATGAGTGTCCATATGTCAACCCCAACTTTCCATTTTGTTTATTCTGCATTTCCTACCACATCTCTCACTATAGTATGTTGTAGTTCTGCTTGTAGTAGTGCTTGTTAGCCTTTATATTATTGTGCCAGTTATCCAGAATTATTAGAATTTTGTAGTGGTGGTTATCCGTCGTAAGTTGAAAAGGGTGGAGAACTAACAAGGTTGTTGTGTACCACAGGACTTGGCCAGAGACAAGAGCTGTGCCCTGGAGAAGGAGGGAGGCTGGTGGTTCCACGCCTGTTATGCCGCCCACCTCAACGGTCGCCACCCACTCAACCCCTCTAGGTCAGTACACCCACCCGTCATCCACTCTAGGTCAGTACACCCACCCGTCATCCCCTCTAGGTCAGTACACCCACCCATTACCCCTCCCTTCCTCCTACACACAGTGCTCATAAGCCCAGTAGTTACAGGGCCTTCCCAGTAAAGCTGCGAGAACATTACACTGACCTTGGTGTGTAAGAATTAATTTTCCCCTTGCATGGCGCTCGACACACTCATCAACTTAACCCAACATCAAGACAAATGGCCGCTGATTTCACAACGTGTAAGTCAAATGATATTTAAGCTTACTTTATTTCACAGGAGGAGTAACAGCACCGAGATCCGCTGGTGGTCACACCGAGAGCAGGTCCTTGTACTCACTAGTGTTGAAATGAAAATACGTCGACAGTCGTCGGGTAACCCGCCAGCAAACGAAAGTGTGACTACTGACGACACTCAGCGAACAACACCTCCGTCAAGCACTCCTGACGAGGGCGAGGAGGACAACACTGTAGCAACAAGAGAAGACTACTTCCCGTTATGGCCGGCAGTGGAAGTTATCGGCTTGGACACCGGCAGTGGAGACAACGAGGACACCACCAGGCTCGGGGGACGTGGAGACATCAATCCCTGGGAGGTGGTAGGGAGACCACGGGTCGAGTGATGTCTCTTGTGTTACTAGGCTTGATACATCAAGTTGAGTAATGTGTCTTGTGTTACTAGGCTTGATACATCAAGTTGAGTAATGTGTCTTGTGTTACTAGGCTTGATACATCAAGTTGAGTAATGTGTCTTGTGTTACTAGGCTTGATACATCAAGTTGAGTAATGTGTCTTGTGTTACTAGGCTTGATACATCAAGTTGAGTAATGTGTCTTGTGTTACTAGGCTTGATACATCAAGTTGAGTAATGTGTCTTGTGTTACTAGGCTTGATACATCAGGTTGAGTAATGTGTCTTGTGTTACTAGGCTTGATACATCAAGTTCAGTAATGTGTCTTGTGTTACTAGGCTTGATACATCAATCCTGGGAGGTGTTGGGGAGACTGCAGGTCGAGTGATGTAAATTGTGTTATAAGGCTTTACATTAGCATCTTAAATGAGTAAAACACAAAACTTGACGAAGTAGTAGTTGCTGTAACCAATGTTGCACATCTAGGGAGAAAAGGGATTGAAATATAATATGTTCATAATATATATAACTAAAGAAGGTATCGAGTATTACATAATCGAAATGAACACTGAAGATACCCTTGAAGCATTCCTATATAATAAGTTTTAATAATACATTTTTCGTATCAAAACTGAAAATCAACTTTTCAGTACTTAAATGAACAAATCCACAATGGCCGTACGAGGATTCGAACCTGCGTCCGGGAGCATCCCAGACACTGCCTTAATCGACTGAACTACGACAGGGTAAAATTCCCTTGTGGATTTGTTTATTTGATGCATCACGTTAGTGTGATCTCTGTGTGTGTTTTCAGTACTTGTATAAATACAGTAACTTTCATGGCAAAAACGCTGTGAATCTCACACCTTTAAGAGTAATCACTCCTCGCAGATCACTCGACTAACAAACTACCTTACTCTGCAGCTGGAGATAGTGTCAATGACTGTCACTGTCCTCAAGTCCAGCCAGTAACCTACATCCGGACAAGATCCTGTATCAGTGTCCAGGTCCTCTTGCTATGCAGGAACGGACGAAGACTTAGTCACGTTATCCCAACTGAACTTCTATAATGTTTAGGTATGTGTTGTTTCCTGCTATATTTGAAGGCTTAAAGTGCTAGGATTGCTGGTGTAGCAGCATTAGGCTTCTGATTCGTGTGTTTATCTGAGTGTATTGCTCTGGAATGTATATCAAGCTGTTATTGAAGGGTGGTGCCTTGTTCACTATGTCAGTAGAGAGAGCTCCGTATCTGATTGGGACGCGGGTTCGATCCCATCCCACGGCATCAATATTTCTCGCAGATATAACATGTTCTTGTGACTTCATTGTGCTTAGCTATGTATGTATGTTTTTGAAGATTCATTAAAGGTTAATCTATGTCCGTGCCCGTGTTGCTTGCCTATTGTGTGCAAGACTGAATTTATTATTCTCTGGTTATCGAAGGATATATAGTATTTTATCTCATACATAGTATTTTAATGTATACATTTTTCCGTCCCTCCTGTTCATTGTTATTAAACAACTTAAGCCTTTGTCCCAATCCCAGTCTAGCGAAGGTCAGACACCTCAGAAGCCTACTGAGCTTCCTAAACCAACACCCTATGTGTCAGGAGTGAGGTGACTTTGTTTCCTCTGTACACAGTATCCAGTGGTACTGTCACAGAACCTTACAATGTGTAGTAGTCATGTGCCGACTATTCTGAGGCGTGAGAACCACACAGACTATTCTGAGTTCTGAGAAACTGCACAAACTGAGTTGTGTGGAACCAGACTATTCTGAATCGTGAAGGACCGTAAAGACTATTATTAGTCATCTGATATTTCTCGTGACATGTGTGGTGTCCTGGCATTTGTAGTGCTTGTGGTGGTATGTATTTGGTAGCCTGACACCTGTAGTGCTTGGGGTGTGTGGGTGGTGTCCCAGCACTTGTAGTGCTTAGAGTGTGTGGGTGGTGTCTTGACACTTGTTGTGGTGTTCTGGCCCTTGTAGTGCTTGTGGTGGTGTGTGTGGGTGGTGTCTTGACACTTGTTGTGGTGTTCTGGCCCTTGTAGTGCTTGTGGTGGTGTGTGTGTGTGGTGTCTTGACACTTGTGGTGGTGTTCTAGCCCTTGTAGTGCTTGTGGTGGTGTGTGTGGGTGGTGTCTTGGCACTTGTGGTGGTGTGTGTGGGTGGTGTCCTCGCATGAACCACCGACCCGAGGAACCGCCGTCGTGTGTGGCTGGCTGCCTGTTCACTAGGCTACAAGGGTCATAATGGAGCAACTTGGGCGGCCAGAGGAAATTTATCCTAGATCGGGAAAGTTTCTCTTTGGGAATTACATTGATTTAGCAATTTCCTGATAATGTTTATTGTCTATTGTGACACATTAGGAAGTAGGCCTACAGTTTTTCATTCATATATACGATTCTGAGCATCAGAAAACTGCTGTTGTCGAACGCTTTTGTGTACGATTTGACTATTCCCCCCTTTCACTATGACGGTTCTTGTTAAGTCAAAATTAGTCATCCCTGACCTTGGTGGGTTCTTTTATCGAGCTGTGACAGTTTCTAGTTGGTTTCGGTAAATCACTGCAGCTGACAGTCATTCCCACTAAGCTTTTGGTGAATTTCAAAAGAATCATTTTGGTGTGTGCAAGGTCCTGCTGTGTTGTGAAGCATGAGCTGGTGGCACTAAGAGCAGGAAGCTCTGTAATGCTTCACGGTCGAGGGTCCTGGCCATTAATGCTCTTATAATACCTAGGAAGAGGAATTGTGTCTGGTGAATATAATTATATTATGGTTTCTTGCTAAACTTTATGAACAAGTATAGCTGATGCATCTGAACACGCATGGTAGTCGATCACTCTGTAAGAGTGAAACTTTTGGATCAGGATTGAAGGCATGGGTGGCAGGGGATTGCTGGCGTGGGTAGGGAGGAAATGGCTTGTTTTTCCTGCGTGTTCTTCCCTACTTCCTCTCACATGGAACAGTTTGCGTGAGAGTTACATCATATTATTGTTTATTAAACCCCCTGTAACGATATAAAATTTGCCGAGGGTAATTGATTTGAGATAATTACGAAAGCTGACTCATTTAAGTGAAATTTCAACAATTGCGTGAAGCTATATCAGTTAAGTGAAGTTAATTCAATTAAGTGATTCTGACTCAATTAAATAAAGCTGAAGCTAATTCATTTACGCGAAGCTGACTCATTTAAGTTAAGTTGACTAGTGCATGAGCGCACGATATATACTAGTTTGAAGTTAAACTAAATTATATTATCGTGTGGAAATTACTGTACTTATCCTTGTAATATTGTTTATTATAGTCTAAATTTCAAGGAGATACAACCTAAATTCAATTATATTAATTCAAATAAAATAATTTTTATATTCATACTAAATAAGCAACCCGGCAAAAATAGTACTTAGCATTTTGACGTATAAATCCCCTATGGTCAAAACCTGATGCACTAGATACCATCGCGACTCGCAAAATTGACATGATGCCCCATTTTCTATTCGTGGGTCCTCGGTTAGGTTAGGGTCAGGCAATTTAGTACACCCTTTTAGTGACGCTGTGAACACTGGAGAAGACGGATTGAAATAAGAGCCTAGTCGGGGGCGTCTTAAGACATGTGTGTTAGCTTAATCGGTAGTCATAAGGAAAATCCAGTAGTAAAAGATTACAATATTTAGCATATGTTATTAGGTAGCCAAATCTTAAAATACAATACTGCAGCATATGAAGTAGGAACCAAGAAGCCTCTTCTAGTGAGTCTACCAAGGAAGATTTTAATGTATGACAAATATATATACATAATCTGATTCAATAATACTTCGCTGGGTGGGCCAATTCCTGCAACATTCGTGCCTGAAATTCATCGGCTAATAATTAAGTCAGCTACAGCAGTTAAACTGAAGTTATAATGTAATACACACAGGCAGAACAGCCTCGTCCGCGGTTTTCACCACACAGCATGACCAAGGACGCCTCGCCTCAATTACTCATCACCGCGTTTATCAAACATCACAAAAGTCGAACAAAACACCAAGAGGATATATGGGAAATTTCTCAAATTAACAAAAAAAATTGCGATCTCAAAATTAGAAAGCGTTTAACTTTAGTGGGTTTTTTTCTTCACGGTTTGGGGCGGCTGCAGTGCTCAATGTCTACACAGTGGAACATGGCGCTGACCTTCACAACTGTTCTTCTCTACAGTGGAACATGGCGCCAACCTCCACCACTGTTCTCCAAAGTGGAACATGGCGCTAATCTTCACCACTGTTCTCCACCGTACTTAATAGTCTAGCCCTAGACAGCACTGAGTACCAACACAGAAATGTTCGTGAAATATATATATATATATATATATATATATATATATATATATATATATATATATATATATATATATATATATATTATATATATATATATATATATATATATATATATATATATATATATATATATATATATTTTCATATATATATATATATATATTGGTGTATACTGGCAGCAGGTTTTCTTTCAAACATGTTTCATTGAATATGACCGCATATTCTGTATTTATTATTTTCTGGTTTAGGGCTTCTATCCATCTAACTATTTTCTTAGCATCAGGGCTTAATTGAAATAGGAGTTCTCCAAAACTCATTTTCGTACTTTTAAGGTGAAGAAAAGAAGTGATTTACTATAGAGTGTATTACACTTATTTGTATAATTTGCACGACGTTTCGAACCTCCATGGTTCATTCTCAAGTGAACAGATCTTACAATACTAGTTGATTTTATACCCGCATTAGGTCAGGTGATAATACAATGAAGGTGAAAACATGGGGGGATACATAAGGGATAAACATAGGGGCTGCAGAAGGCTTATTGGCCCATACGAGGCATCTCCTATCTAAACACAAAGATTAATCCAGTGTAATTGGCCTGTTATGTTGGACATTGTCTTCTGTGTTGGCATCGATATGTTCTTGTCAGGACAAGACAAGAACATATCGATGCCAACACAGAAGACAATGTCCAACATAACAGGCCAATTACACTGGATTAATCTTTGTGTTTAGATAGGAGATGCCTCGTATGGGCCAATAAGCCTTCTGCAGCCCCTATGTTTATCCCTTATGTATCCCCCCATGTTTTCACCTTCATTGTATTATCACCTGACCTAATGCGGGTATAAAATCAACTAGTATTGTAAGATCTGTTCACTTGAGAATGAACCATGGAGGTTCGAAACGTCGTGCAAATTATACAAATAAGTGTAATACACTCTATAGTAAATCACTTCTTTTCTTCACCTTAAAAGTACGAAAATGAGTTTTGGAGAACTCCTATTTCAATTAAGCCCTGATGCTAAGAAAATAGTTAGAGGGATAGAAGCCCTAAACCAGAAAATAATAAATACCGAATATGCGGTCATATTCAATGAAACATATATATATATATATATATATATATATATATATATATATATATATATATATATATATATATATATATATATATATATATATATATATATATATATATATATATATATATATATATATATATTTATTTCTGTGTTGGTAGTCAGTGCTGTCTAGGGCTAGACTATTAAGTATACCAACACTATACAGAACAAAAAACAATGGCTACAAATTGGATGAATTGTGATTCAGAAAAAGACTTGAGTAAATACTGGGTTGGAAATTAGGTTGCTGTTTTATGGAACAAATTACCGGGTACAATAATGGACGTGGGTCACTGGATTACTTCAAGAGTAGGTTAGACATATGTGATTTGGTCAGGTATAAATATGAGCTGCGTGAGGCTCATATTTATTTCTTGCTTTTCTTGCCAAAATTTCTTGCTACTAAAGGTCACAATAACCTGGCATGTGGTGAGAAGAACCTGCCCAGGTCACAGAAAGCAAAGGCAGCTTCTTATTGCTGTGTGGAATGTGAGAGGAAATATCAGGAATGGAAGTTGGAAGAGATAAATGTATTTAAGTTCGATGAGCTGGGTAATCCTAGGCAAACATAAAAGGAAATAATGAAATGAAGAATAAAGCGAATATTGTAAGAACAGGACCGAAAGAAAATAATAGAAATATGGAGAATAAACAGTAATGTGGGGCAATAAATAAATAAAAGACCCAGAAATCATGTTCACTTAGCAGTAATTAGGTACATGGAATTAGACAAGGTGTGGGTTGCATGGTGAGGTAGGTCAACAGTTGGCCAAGGCTTCAGGGCAACCTCGAGCAGGCTATAAGGCTTCCTGTCTCCGACCATGGTTGATTGATTGATTGATTTATTATGCACCCCATACCCATCCCCTGGGCGGTGGTGAAAAGGGTTATAGAGGCACATAATGGGTTCAGGAATTGGGCCCGACCATGTCAAAAAATATTTAGGTTAGGTTAGGTTGGTAAGCAAATTTTACTTCAAATTAAACTAAATATTTCATCTGGGTCATTAAACTAAATATATTTATATATCCAAAGGATTTTTTGCGAAGTCCGGCTTATTAGGCAACTATGGCTATTAGGTACTATATACAGTATTTCGCCAATTTGGTCTGGTGTTGGGCTTCAGACCCGTCAACCTCAGAGGGGCTATTAAGGCCACAAAAGTGCTGAATCATATCAATACTAATATACCAGCACGTATAGTACTGTAGTTCTGGTTACACCTCTAACCAGATAATTGATGCAGTGAAAGATATATACTGTATTCATTGAGAGATGTACCTTGCTTCTCGATGTATATACACCGAGTGCTGACTTGAGTCCTGAACTGTGTATGCTTGCTGGTTAGTCACACGTTTGGTGGCCTTAATAACCCTCCAGAGTTTGATAGGCCTTAACAACCTTACAGAGGTTGATAGGCCTTAATAACCTTGCAGAGGTTGATAGGCCTTATAATCCTCAAAATGTTGATAAGCCTTATTTATCCTTCAGAGGTTGATATACCTTATTTACCCTACATAGGTTAATAGGTATGAATAACCCTCCAGATGTTGATAGGCTTGAATACCAATCCAGTGGTTGATAGGCCTGAACAAGCCCCCAGCTTTCTGTCCTTGTCGAGGCCACTAGATAAAGATAGTGACCGTCAGGTAAATTCCAGCTCATCCTCCTGTTTTGGCAGTACTTATAGTAACGATGAGGACCATAGTATATATACCGACGTACAGTACAACAAAATTAGAAAGTTCAAATCGCCACTATTGAGTTGGACAAACCGTAAAATTATTTTCTATGTTGCAAAGACAAATTAAACTAACCTAGCCTAACCTTCCTAGGCCTAATACACGGTATCTGAGGCCTAATATAGTACATATGTGTACTATTCTAGGCCTAAGAATATTTAAATATTTTTGGGTTTCATTTTTTCCCGACTACAAAGTGAATAGTACAAAGTTCTAGTATGTAATTGCTTAGAACGGCAATCTTTGTACTATGGCGCACATAGTTACAAAAACTACTATCTAAACAGGAGAAAGGTTGGTAAATTCAGGTAAATAACCCCTCCAAATGTTGATAGGCATGAATAACCCTCTCTATAGAGGTTGATTGTTCTTAATAATGCTCTAAAGACTGATAGACCATAAAACCTTCCAGAGATTGATAGGCTTTATTAACCCTGCAGAGGCTGATAAGCCTTAAGCCCAACACCAAAACAATTACAGTACAGCAAAGGCATTCCACTTCCGTCTCAATATGTTGGGAAAGTGTTGACGTTTATAGAAAACAAATTGCTAGTTATATTAACAACTGGAATCCAGTTATTCCTTTTGTTTGGCTAAAAACTTAGTTCATTCAACTATCTTTACGATGTAAATATTAACAGTGCATGCATAAATAATATATCTAACTGAACTATTATTGTTTCAATTTGAATTTTGTATATTGTGAACCACCCACAGTACGACATTTTTCCAGCGTGTTGCCCCCCTAAGCTAAATATTTCATGGAAAGTCCAATTCTCTCCCTTAATGCTTCTAAATAAGTTTCACCCATTTAGTAAATATTAATCGATTGTAGAAAATATGATTTAAACAGTTTAGAAATGGGTAAAGTCTTCGGAATGGTCAAAATAATGGGGGTGGAAAATGGACTAGTCGGTGTCGCGCGGAGAAGGACCGGACTGACGGGCGGATTTGCGCGGTAACTTCAGTTGAGGCACAGTTGAGGGACTAAGCTGTGCCCCGCTTCTCTGCACCTGTAGATTAGAAGTGTGAAACGACCTCCATTTCACTGGATTAACCTACTCGAGGGTGAAGTGTATCCGAGTCGATGAGCGGAGTGCCATATTGGGCGTGAATACCGGTGTGTTATAGTGTGAGAAAGCCTGGGAATACTGAGCCTTGGGGAAGGAGAAGGAGGTGGTCGTCTCAACCTACTTGACGAGGGCCCATGCGGGTCACCCCACGTCTCTCAGAGTTAGAAAGGTGAGTCACAAGGAGCACTTGGTGGCTCCTGTAGCTTGTGACACGGAGCCTTGGTACCTGTGTGGGAGGGAGGGAGGTGTGTATGTGTGGGGAAGAGGAAGGCTGGTGTGTGTGTGTGTGTGTCGGCATTCATGTCGCCGCAATCGATCAAGGTCTGTGGCATGAATTCCAGGCTGGTTACGGAGGCAGGGAGAGGGGGGATGGGTATGTGGGGAGGGGGACTGGGTATGTGGCGTGAGGGAGAGGGGGGATGGGTATGTGGCGAGAGGGAGGGGGACTGGGTATGTGGCGAGAGAGACTGGGTATGTGGCGAGAGAGACTGGGTATGTGGCGAGAGAGACTGGGTATGTGGCGAGAGAGACTGGGTATGTGGCGAGAGAGACTGGGTATGTGGCGAGAGAGACTGGGTATGTGGCGAGAGAGACTGGGTATGTGGCGAGAGAGACTGGGTATGTGGCGAGAGAGACTGGGTATGTGGCGAGAGAGACTGGGTATGTGGCGAGAGAGACTGGGTACGTGGCGAGAGAGGGAAAGAGGACTGGGTATGTGGCGAGAGAGGGAAGAGGACTGGGTATGTGGCGAGAGGGGGAGAGAGATTGGGTATGTGGCGAGAGAGGGAAGGGGGATGGGTATGTGGCGAGAGAGGGAAAGGGGATGGGTATGTGGCGAGAGGGGAAGGGGGATGGGTATGTGGCGAGAGGGGAAGGGGGATGGGTATGTGGCGAGAGGGGGAGAGAGATTGGGTATGTGGCGAGAGGGGGAGGGGGACTGGGTATGTGGCGAGAGGGAGAGACTAGGTATGTGGCGAGAGGGGAAGGGGACTGGGTATGTGGCGAGAAGAGAGAGACTGGGTATGTGGCGAGAGGGGGAGAGAGACTGGGTATGTGGCGAGGGGGAGGGGCAAGGATATGTGGCGAGGGGGAGGGGCAAGGGTATGTGGCGTGAGAGGAGGGGGAGGGGCAAGGGTATGTGGCGTGAGAGTGGAGGGGGGAGAGACAAGGGGTATGTGGTGAGAGTGGAAGGGAGTGGGATGAATATGTGGCTGGTGATGGCATGTTGTGGGAGAGAATTTGACAAGGTAAGTTTATTTTTGTATCGCTCATCAACAGAATAGGTTACCAAACCCCAGAATCCGTTTAATTCGGAATTACAATTGATAAACCTTTTGATTGGACAAGTGTGCATTCCTCAAAAGATGGTGCTAGAAGTATGTGTATAGGCCTAGTCTGGGAAGAGACAAGTAGTGGATCTGATGTGATCGGTACAGGCCTTAATTGTGGAGGACACTGATTAATTATAGTAAAATTGGGAAATTTTTGTAACCGAAAATTGGATCTGTAGATGGATTTCATGTCCTCTAAAGGCCTCTATTTCCATAAGTGATTATTTCTCTGGCATTTAATACATTATTTATTAAATTATCTGCACTGCGATATCTCCAAACATGAAATTATGGATTATAAAGTAATGTGTAATCCATAATTTGGATTACATTATAAATTATTCTTATCTGCACTGCGATATCTCCAAATATGAAATTATGGATTACAAAGTGATGTAATAGGCTAATTATCATGTAAATACATAAATGACTTGCATTCTACGCATGTACTTCATGTATTGATTATTCCTTGATTTCTCTTGGATAAGAGAACTCGGGAATTATTCACAAGTTGGACAAGCCTATTGGGGAAGGGCAAAGTTACATCCCGTTAGTGTACGAAACTCTTAGCTTATGTATGTATACATTAAACCTAATGGCCGAAATTTGATGACGGTTAATAGTGTGTACAAGTTCATTCAATAAAGTTGGAAGGAAAATTTGAAAGTCCATATCAATTAAATTGAAATATACATTGTCATTGAACATAATATAAATCCATTAAGATATTTTGAACCTGACTGAACGACTAGAGTGAGCGTAACCAACAGTGTTTGATTAAAAAGAACTTTAGACGGAGAGAAGAGAGGCTGCTGGTCTGACATTTACTGTGTAGCCTTGAGGAAGGGGGCGTGCCGCAGTGCCCGCCACAGACAGTGTTACCCGTTCTCTGCTCTCGTTAAAGTTCATGACAAAGGGTACATATTTGCCGACTGTTGTCAGTTCCACAGTTATAGCTCATGACAAAAGGTGCCTATATTCTTTATCAGTTTTCCCGTTAAATTGAAGTTTCATAAAGGGTGAATTTATTCACTTACCCGGTAATTCATGAAACGGTTAAACATCACCATCCAGCCCCTACGACAGACTGGAAATCACCACCAGCAGTCGGTACCAGTAGGGCTTCAAAAGATGTAAATAGGTTGGTCTTATATTGCATATGGATAACTAGTAACAGAACAGTCGAAGGAAAATAAATCTTCATTCATAAATGATAGTTATAGTGTTTTTATTGTGATAGTGATATTTATAGTGATTTTATAGTGATAGTTATAACGTTTAAACAATCTGAGAGTGCTATTCCGTAAAGGGAAACGAATATCCTGGTTTAAGAACCCCTACTAGCTGATGGTTGAATATAGCAAGTCGAGAACTGTGAACCCCAACGATGCAATATCGGGGGTCTGTCCTGTTGATCCTCACTTGGACTTGGCCTAAGCCATAAGTTACAAGCTGCAGTTAATGTGTAACAATTTAAACACAGTGCATGAATAATAAACTGTATTAATAAACTTTTAATGTACTGTATATATTTTGACTACGCATCATTTTTCTCTGGGGGTGATGTTTCACACCCCAATGAAAGTGAGTAACTGGGTAATGATTGTGGATCCTCAGATCCTCCACACCACTGTGTCGTGTGCGTTCGTGCCATTCGTCCGTCTCCAGATTTGTTTCATTTCGCTCATTGTTCTGAGATTTGTGCATCCACTCGACTTTCTCTTTCAAATACTGTAGGATCACGTCCGGTATTCCTCTCATTCATGTCTAGTCGCATTCTCTACTTCCTCTTGCTCATTTTACCGCGTTCTTCCCCCTCCCCCTTATTATTGCCGTGTTTTCTGATTTCCCCTTATTATTTCCGCCTACTTACAATTAGTGTTTTCTACTTTGTCTCCGTACTGTTGTGTGTTAAGCTTTTCCTCCTTACTATTGCTCTGTTCTCCGATTCCCCCCCCCCCTATTATTGCCGTTTACTTCCACCTTACTATTGTTTTTTTCCCCCCTTACTATTGCCGTGTTTCCTACTTCCCCCCTTTACTGTTGCCGTGTTCTCTACTTTCGTCCTCTCACTGTGGTCGTATTAAATACTTGTATATGTAGTTCACTGTGTTTTGATAACCGTTGCGTCCATATAGTGTTGATTAGAATGGTGCATCATCTGATGATAATCATCTGATCATCTGATCAAAATGATGCAATAATACTTTAGGTTATGAAGATTGCGCGTTTTTTCTTTTCTATATGTTGAACACTGTCTTAATTACCATAATACGAGAAAGCACAACTGATGGCAGCTTATCTGTATGTTAACTAGTTTGTACTTTCTATATTATTTCTTTTATTATAAATATATAATTTGTGTATTGAGATTGAGTGGGATTCCTCGGCAGTTTATTCCTACTTAAATTCATTAGATGTTTACATATATTTACTGCTGGCTAAAGGCCTCCTTCGTATATTTATAAGTGTGGTACCGTTTATCAATGTTGGTCATGAAGCAGCTTGGTCAAACCCTGGCATTTTTTTCTCACGTTGCAATCGACTCTTCTTCATATTCATATGTACCCGTACCTACTTTCCCGCTCGTTCACTGGGTGCTCTTAGTTTTATATATTTTCATTCGTGTTGGCAAGAAGTCTTGTTATGAGGTCCAGCTAGACGGAGCGATGTACGTGGTCAGCTATCCCATAATGACTACCCTGACTGGCCCATCACATCGTGTGCGCATCACCCACTATCATTAGCCTGCACTCCAGCTTTCACACAAACGTAATAAGCGTTTGGAGTCTTGTCGAAGATTTTGTTATTCTTAGTAATAACACCTGAAAACTTGTGCTCTCGGTACACAGGTATGCACCTCCCCAGCAGGTGGTTGAACTTAAGGTCTGTGATAGGCTATCTTCGTATCAGGAAGTTATCTTGAGGTGATTTCGGGGCTTAGCGTCCACGCAGCCTGGTCCTCGGCCAGGCCTCCTTTTTGTTACATATCCTCAGGAAGCAGCCCGTAGCAGCTGTCTAACTCCCAGGCACCTATTTACTGGTAGGTGAACAGGTGCATCAGGATGAAAGAAACTGCCCATTTGTTTCCGCCTCCGCCGGAGATGGAACCCCGGAACCTTAGGACTCCGAATCCAGATCGCTTTCCACTCAGCCGTCAGGCCTCTGGGATTCCTATCCCAGGCTAGGAATAAGTTTGTGATGACCAGCAGCTTGAGCGACTCAAGCTGCTGGTCATCGATTGAGCTTGAGCGAATATTTTCTTGCCTCAGCACATCCAACTGATTGTTCGGTACTGTTAGCAACGGCTGACTTTACCATTGTTCGATACTGTTAGCAACGGCTGACTTTACCATTGTTCAGTACTGTTAGCAACGGCTGACTTTACCATTGTTCGGTACTGTTAGCAACGGCTGGCTTTACCATTGTTCAGTACTGTTAGCAACGGCTGGCTTTACAATGATAGTCTAGTCATTTTATTAAAAGTTTAAACTTCATTAGAAAGAAGTATTCCAAAGAGCAAAATGGTGTCAGTAACGAATTAATTTTGAGTTAATTGGCGGAGTGCACTTATAAAGTAGCAGATCATTCTAGATTTGGGTAGATGCATTAAGAAAGTGGGATATTTTGAGCCATTATGGGGTAGAAGTAGCCTAAGCTACTCTATCCCTTTGAGATGTATTTTTTTCTTGTCTCAATAAACTTACTTGAACTTGAGCCATTTTTTTCAGGTATGTTGTTGTTAAAGATTTGCTACCTGGAACAAAGTTCCAAGTAGCACGGGCTATGGTGAGCCCGTCTCTGGTAAGATTTGTGGTGCAAATCAGGGTAAAGTTATGTCACCAGGATAAGCGGAACTGTTCTGTGGTGAGAAATACAGTAGTGTAGTGAATAATACACATATTGGAATAGAATTCCATGTACATAAAAATGTGTACAGATAATTGTATGCATTTTTTTAAATATTTGCATATGTAAGCTTGCATAGGCTATGTTGACCTACAGCCTGTGCATAAATATGTATTGTGATGGGTTGTGGTATCGCACCTATACTGAACCAAGATGGTATGGCTCTCCCTCACACAAATAAAAATAAATGCTGCTATTGGCCTTGCAGTGTGTTAGTGGCAGGTGGAAACAAATGAAAATCATCAAATAAACAATTTACTGAAATATTAATGAAGATAAATGCCCCCGAAAATACTTTATCATGTAATGCAAAAGTGAACAAGTTAGTATGACCTTAAATGTAAAAATAAACATTTAAGCAATGAATAAAAGCATAAAGATATACTGGTGTACTGAAGACAGCTACCATACCACCATGGCATCAGTCACACGACATTGGCTGGAGGCGGATGACGGGTGAGACACGGTGATCCTAGAGCACTAAGGGAGAGACTGGATCTCCAGGGTGGCGGAGCCTTATATAGTCCGGCGGTGATGACTTGTCCAGTGTCAACGCATCTGGTCAACTAGCAAACTGCTCGTTGTGGCTGGCGGTGCCTTTGTGTTGAGCTGCACCACTGTCAGTTGAAGGCGGCTATGTTTGTGGAGGCAAACTACTGGTTAGCAGAGGCGCCCGGCTTGCCTCTTGAGTCGTTCCAGACCGTTCCAGACCTTGTGGGGGTATGGAGAGGTGGCAGGACTGATGACTCATCTGGGCTGTTGTAGATGTAGACTTCCAGTGTAGAGGTATTGACGGTGAAGGGGAAAGGTAGTTCCACTGCTATGCAGGGGATTCTCGTGACGTATATATGCATAAACACATAAGGGACATAACTGACCGACCCCTCGCAGTGTTCAAGAGAACTTGATAAACCCCTCCAAAGGATTCCTCATCAACCAGGCTGTAACTCATATGTCGGGCTGCGAGCAGCCGCGTTCAACAGCCTGGTTGACCAGTCCAGCAACGAGGAGGCCTGGTTGAGGACCGGGCCGCTAAGCCCCGAAATCATTGCAAGGTAACCACAAGGTAAGGTAACCTTTTGTATACATATTATACACACATACTTAGGCTACAAACTCGCACACGCTCCACACAACTCTTAAATCTACTGAACTGATTATTTCTTTGATGCCATAACAGGTACCTTTGGTTCCAGCATAGTAAACATCCTCCTGTTGAGATAGTAATTATAGTAAGGATGTGGACCAGCGTACAAATATTGACGTAATGGATACTTAAAAGCAGAATTTTGTGAGCACTACTATATAAAACCTATTCCTAACTATCATAGGCCTAATATACTACAGTACATATATGCGTTATGCTAGGCCTGGGACTATTTTAGTTTTTATCTTTATTTTCCCGGACTGTAAAGTGAATAGCACCAAACTTCTAATTGTTTATTGCGTCAGTATATATACACGATGGTCAACTTAATTACAAAAAGTACTATCTAAATAGGGGGATGGGTTGCCATTAATGCAGCCAGGTGGTGGCTGCATGAAACTCCTGAACAGAAGGCAACATATTGCTTAGTCTAGGTTGGCCTCCTTTATCTGTTTCCATCAGAACATGATTTTTAAGTTTTATACTTTCACCCTAGGCTAGCCCTAAATGGGGGAAGTTAGGGCTATATTACGCAGGCAGCTAACCTACGTGTGTGCATGGCGACAGATTTGTAAGGGGAGGCAGGTAAGGAAAATAACGTTCATCTCATATCGTTGTGACGATTCTTTGATACGAAAAAAATATTACTCCCCACAATGGTAATTGAATGAGGTGGTAAACATTATAGGCCACAGACAAGGATAAGGCAGCAGCGAGCCTGAAACCCTTCAAGTTTTCTCCAGCCCTTAGGCTACTATGAAGCTTCGAGGGAGCATTCGACAATGTGTCATAGGTTGTGTTATACAATGGCCAGTCCATGATGATTTATTCTGTTTATAATTTGCTCCCTCAGAAGCATGGATTACTTGGCGGATTATAATTAGGTTGTAAGGACTGTGTTCGAAATATAAGGACTGTTCGTGGTTGTGTTCGAAATATATTCCCCTTACACACAGAAATCACAGCGTGATGTATCAAATGAAATCCACAAGAGCCGTGATGAGGGTTCGAACCTACGTCCGGGATGATCCCAGACGCGCCTTAGTCGACTGCGTCACGACATGGTTAAAAGAATTGCAACCTGTAGTGCTACTGCCCTCACGAGGATCCCGCAGCTTCTCCGAAGCACAAACCGGGGTTTGGGGCATGGGGGAATTGTGTAAAACACCGGTTTGTTCTTCGGAGAAGCTGCAGCATCTTCGTGAGGGCAGTAGCACTACAGGTTGCAATTCTTTTAACCATGTCATGACGCAGTCGACTAAGGCGCGTCTGGGATCATCCCGGACGTAGGTTCGAACCCCTCATCACGGCCCTTTTGTATTTGTTCATATTCCCCTTATCGTCTAGGGCAGAGTGACTAATTTTTTAGTGATATAAATCTGTCCTGTGGAATGATTTTGCTAATTGTATAGCATTATGCGTTCGTAAATCCTATACATTCAACCTTAGCAAGTTTTTATTTTAAATTCTTTGAGGATTGTAATTTATCTAATGCAAACTTTTTAACTGCCAAGTTTTAAGTAATCGTTGATGTGGTAAAATTCACTTACCCGAAATATGCTTGGGTCAAAAATAATATTTTGGTATTGATTTAACACGATCTTGACAAGTTCCTGCGTGTCTCCAAGACAAAATAGCCAACCTGGCCAGGCAGTCAACAGGGAAGCCCGCCCTAGGTCTGGGTCACACTGCACGAGTAGGAAAAAAAAGGTTAAGTTTGGCTACAAGTAGTGCGATGAGAGAAGCAAGGGAAGGGTGGCAGCCTGACATTTATGCCACTTAAAACGTTTGAAAGTGGCGAGTTGCGGGTCGCCGTGTCTCACATGTAGGCCTAGCTTAAGATTGCCATACTCCACCGCAAGTATTTTGCTTATTTACATGTAATCTTCCAGTAGAGATGATTGGTTTCATATAGGCTAAGGTGGGCCTAACAATATTATCAATTCATAACGAGGTCTAATTTAGGCTACCCCAATTCCGCCGTAGATTGTTACTCAATATAGCCTAAGGTTGGGATCCCTATGTAGGTGTGTGGAAGGAGGATCTGTGTAACGGCATATATATACTTGCGAAGTGAGCTTCATCTCATTGACCTCGCCTTATAGTCGCAGGTCCCCTGCTGCATTGGCTCCGACCCTCTTGCAGCTTAATGCCAAGTGTTTGTCAAACACCCTGTTACCATCAACACCAGTATCTTCCTGGTAGCTCTAATGCAGGTTTAGCACCTCGATATAGTCATCCTTTTCAAATGATACCGCTTTTCAACCACGGGAGGGCAGGTGTTGCATCAAGGTGGATTTGACCCAGGGCCTGCAGGGGCCAGAATTAATCGAGCATTAATCAGTCGTGATGGCTTAGTTTTGCTCTTTAAAGTATTTAAAAATAGCTACGAGGGTTGCCTATAATAACAATAGATCTGGAACTTCTATGTAGCGTTTCAAAATCACGTAAATTGTTTAATAAATGACAGAATAAGCCGCGATGATCGAGGAAAGATGCAAAAGTTTAGTAAGTAGGCCCAGATGCTTGATAAATCCTGGCCGTGGTGTGGACCTAGGAGGAGCCTGCATGAGAGGAGCTCAACCCATTACGTCAGAGGTTTTGCTTGCGTGATCGGCACGGCTCAACTACTGCTGCCATTGTGCACGCAACATGCACCAAGTCTATCAGTAACGGGTGTTGCTCTTGCACTCCACTTCTGGCCATTCAGTCGCTTGAAGAAAGTGAACTAGACGTTTATTTTCTCGTCAACGTGTTACATATATTTATTATAGTATGTGGAGCTGCGTGATGCTCCAAGCAACAGCCTGTTGGACCAAGTTATAAACAAGTCAAGCCTTTCCCCGCCGGGCTTTGGGAGTAGAACTCACAGAACCTCCCACTCCAGGTATAAATGTATCGGCAGCTCTAATGTAAGGGGTCCTTGGACCATTCAACTCTTTCTAGCCGAAAAGGTTTAGCTAAGGAAAAAATATTTTGTTTCAACTTAAGTGTTCAAAATTAACAAACTCTTTAACGTTCTGTCCGCTCAGACGCGTGACCCTGTGGTCCCGGGTTCTATCCCGGGCGCCGGCGAGAAACAATGGGCAGAGTTTCTTTCACCCTGATAACCGTTACCTAGCAGTAAATAGGTACCTGGGAATTAGCCTTAACGGGGAGTTAACGGGCTGCTTCCTGGGGGTGGAGGCCTGGTCGAGGACCGGGCCCCGGGGACACTAAGCTCCGAAATCATCTCAAGATAACCCTATCTAGCTCGTAGTTTACTGCCTTATACTGGAAGTCTTTCCTTACCTATTGAGACTGATACACAGCTCGTCCTTAGGTTCTGTTTGAATAGTTATTCGCAATTATTGGCTTTGTGCGAGTTATGTGAGGGGGGAGGGAGGCATGTTACCTGGGGTTAGGGACGGGGGGGGGGGGGGGGGCTGTAACAGGAGACGCAGCTTGTCATTAGAGCCTTCTCCTTCTCTCTCTCGCGCTCTGTGCCACATGGCCACGTCTGTTAGTGTGTGAACTTCGCCACAGTTCACTACGAGAGTTTATATATATATAGTGCCTTCCTAAATCGTGCCTCCCAACACATTGTAATCAACATAATACACAGTAAGTTTATCATTTGTATGGATACCATCACACACATGGTATGGTATACGGTAGGCACATATGGTAGGCTCAGGAATCTGTACACCAGTTGATTGACAGTTGAGAGGCGGGACCAAAGAGCCAAAGCTCAACCCCCGCAATCACAATTAGGTGAGTACATAGGTGTTGTCCAGCAGGATGATCTGGACGAGGCAGCTAAAGTTGTATGTAAGGAGAATGAAATAGTTAATCTAGGTCTTCCAGTCTTTATTGTAAAAACCACACTGCTCTTCAGCCATCCCAAATTTCCTGAAGTAATCATTGACACTGGAACGCACCAGTACACAGGGTTACATGTTTAAAACCGTGAACAGCACGTACGGACAACACAAAACATCCACTAGACATTGTAATTGTCAGAATTAGGCTGGGATATTGATACCTATTGCAGGTGGCTGCAGGTAATGGATTACGGGCTATTCATGCCCATGCGCCACCTCTTGGGTGGCTTAATCTTCATCAGTCGGGTAATGGATTCCCCTCCAGTGGTGAGCATTCCAAATGTGAACTATGTAAATAAGAATCAGGACACTCAAACACCATATCTGTGATTGCCCCGTTATCAGTGATTTCAGACCAAATGGGTACGAGATACTTTGCACTCTGTAACTTCCTCACATACTCACGAATCCTGGAATATATTTTTGTGCTCGACCGAGATTTTTCTAGTGCATGCTATAGCATTTTCATGCCAACGAGATGGACAAGACTTCCATCTCATGTTCTCTCCCAATTTCATATATGAGTAACCATTCTGTGAGATGGATATATTAGATTTTTTTTTTTTTTTTTTTTTTTTTTTTTTTTTTTTTGAGATATATACAAGAGTTGTTACATTCTTGTACAGCCACTAGTACGCGCAGCGTTTCGGGCAGGGCCCTGGAATACGATCCCCTGCCGCGAAGAATCGTTTTTTCATCCAAGTACACATTTTACTGTTGCGTTAAACAGAGGCTACAGTTAAGGAATTGCGCCCAGTAAATCCTCCCCGGCCAGGATACGAACCCATGACAGCGCTCGCGGAACGCCAGGCGAGTGTCTTACCACTACACCACGGAGACTGCTAACTTGAACTGCTAAGACTGCTAAGATGAACTTATAGCTAGTGATCTACACTATGTAACCCTTCATATAGAATAGGGTAGCAGCATATTGCTGTGGAAACCTAAGCTTGTTAATAAAAAAAGTGTCTACTATTTTGTCGGTAGTGGGGAAGAAGAGCAACTAGTCTAAGTAATTGTGTCCGACTTCATGCCGGCAATATCAAAGTTGCGCATGAAGTAAGTATAAGTAAACAATACATAGATTTACTAATTTGGTAGGGGACTTAAGGAAAAGGTGGGTAGTTAAGTGCTGCTTGACTGAATTAATATGGTGGACATTTCATTTCATTTATTATGCACCCCATACTCATCCCATAGCAGGTTGGCGTTGTAATGTTAGTATATCCTGTGGTACATGATATTTCATTTAGGTTCTATAGTGGATACATGTATAGTTCCCCCTTGGTGCTATTTACATAGGCCTACCTTGCCTTGAGGTTACCTTGAGGTGCTTCCGAGGCTTAGCATCCCCGCGGCCCGGTCATCGACCAGGGCTCCTGGTTGCCGGACTGATCAACCAGGCTGTTGCCTATGCCTGTGTTGGTGAAGGGTGAGGGGGGGAGCAGGGAATGTGGGCTTACCCGGTAGCGAAGAGGCGGGGCTATTGATCCCTTAGGACGTCATGGTTTACTGGGCGGTGTGAGGGAATCTTACCTGGTGGTGACCTCTCCAGGAAGGTGCACCCACACACCTGCCTCCGCTCACCTCCTCCTACACCACTTTCCCACACAGAAAATATAATATACAATATTAATTTAAAAATAGTTTTATTTTGCGACATGAAAAGTGCGCAGCGTAGGTACGAACTTTATTGAATAGTTTAATATAAAATTAAAATAAGAATACAATGTAAAGTCAAGCTATTGTTGTAAAGACATTAATGTTACAGGTAGCATAAATTCTCCCCGGTCAAGATTAAACAATGGATAACACGACCTGTGCTCCAGAAACTATAGTACTTTTCAGATGGTTTCTTTGCTATTTCTATCATTTGGTGCTAGCTTGTTACGCTATGCTTTAGTTTACACCCAATTTTTAGAGGCTCCGGGATGTAGTTTACTTATAGACCCAATAGTTCGAAGCATATTCATTGTTAAGACTGTCTCTTGTGTAAATAATATACTGAAATTGTGTAAACGAACTAGACTGAATATACAATCATACATGAATAAAACTTTTGAATGTGAACGCAGAATGCTGACCAATTTCACGTTGGAATTGTATTATATATATACTTTTACAAAGACTAGCAAGAGGTGAAGTTTGTTAGAGGTATCAGCTGGGTTCTTAGTATACGTAAAAGGTGACTTACAAGTGTCCAGTTACTACCTATCCCTTTGCTGTTTAAGTAACCCTTGAAAAGAACTTCAAGTGGAAGTTCCACTTGAAGTTTCTCAAAAAAAAAAAATCTTCTGATTTTTGGTTATGATTGTTCTGAAAGTAATCAGACTCCATTTCAAGGTCTTGGGCAACGTGTACGGGGGACAGTTTAATTTTTACTATGAAGCATATTGTAGGACATTTGCAAACTCAATAAGATTTGGTAGAAGTATTAATGAAGGTGCTTTCATTGCACATAGTTTTTAATGTTGATTTTGCATTAGTGTACTGTATACACATTTGATTCATTGCGACCACTATTTGTTCACAAAATTTCCAGTTTAGTCAAGTTTATTCTCTTCTGCACCAATAACAATTTATTAAGTTTAGTGTCGGAAAGAACCTCCGAAGCTAGCTGGCTTTTCTCGAGTAAATGGAAGTTATATGCGATATGGATGTTAGTGGATGCAGTATGATTTATTTATCTACTGGAATGAGCATTATAATCGGTGACCACCTCACCTCGTCCACACCATATATGAAACAACAATTTATCTCTTAGTTTTGTTAGGTTAGGACAAGTTGGGTCTATTAAATAAAAAGTAGGGATGGCCATCTATAATGATTCGTCCTATTATGTATGGTCATCCCTGTATATTTTTTAACCTAACCAAACTAGGAGATTAATTTTCATATATGGTGTGGACGAGGTGAGGTGGTGACTGATTATAATGCGCATTCCAGTACAGATATTAAATCATACTGCATCCACTATCATAAAAGTCAAACATACAAGCCCAAAAGTCAGAGTGGGTTCACTCCTAAACAAACTAACTACTACATATCACATAATTTCCATTCACTCGAAAGAAAAGCCAGCTAGCTGGAGGTTCTTTCTGATACTAAATGTAATGAATTGTTATTGGTCCAGAACAAGGTGGCCGTAGGAGAGGGAATCAGTAAGAGTAAGAATTCGTCTTGGATTCAAATATCCACGAAGATTCCGGATGGAAATAGCGGAGCAGCGGTGTTGCAGAATCTGTGGCGAGAGTGACGGACCACCTTGATCACTACCTGAGAGAATGTGAACATCTAAGAGTCATTAGAAATGTGTGGAATAATAAACCCCACATTGAGTAAAGAATATTTGTCAAATATAAATACTCTTCCTAAAAGATTCCCCCATTTTGCACCAGCAAGATAACGTAAATGTCAGGAGTTGATAAATGTTAATCTTGTTTGATAAGCTGTTCACTTGAGGCAGTTAAGCAAGTCCCAGCTGTGTCTGGGTACAAGTGACAATAAACCACCCGGCAGGTTTTATTCCTATTGGGGAGTGTTGTACATGCTGCTATGGTGGTATGTTCACTCACAGGATCAGTGGCGCTGCCCAATAAACTCGCCCCTCGGGGCAAAATTAAAAAAAAAGGTAGGGATGACAGAGTACCTGACCTTGCGGTTATTTCTAGGATAAACGTCCCCGTGGCCCGGTCAGAGGCCAACCAGGGGGCCTGGTTCAACCAGTCTCTTGAACGCGGCTGTTCGCAGCCCGACATATGAATCACAGCCGGGTTAACCGGGTATCCTTTGAGGGTGTTTATCAAGTTCTCTCTTGAACATCTTGAGAGTAGAGCAACTTCCTTTCTCAGGTCTTAAACAGTACTGTGGAATAAGGTCTCGTACCGCAGCTGGACGTCAGACGTAGCAAGAGCCTGCAGGTTATGGACACATACAGGAGTTTCATTAATCAGACCGAGTTTACTAAAACTGAACTTGATTAAATAACTACTCGCCTATACATAAAAGAGGAAGGAGTATTACGTTAACTATTTGGTTGATAGTTTGGTTACTATTTGATAACTGTTAGATCACAGGCAAGAGATAAATAAAGCATTCTTTGTCGGTCATTACAAAACTCCGTTTTTACAGTTAACAGTACAGTACTTGGAACACTAGATCATAACACGACACTGTATAATGATACTTGGATTCAGTTAAAAGTTTGACAAATGACAAACATTTTCTGTTCTCTTAAAAAAAATGCAACTGGGGAATGCATATTTGTAATGTATGGATGTATATACGTGTATATGTAAATTTAAACGAAACCTACGCACTTTTAGGCTACTAATGTCGCCGAGAGATAATATACCCCCAATCACAAATTATACATGTACGATCAGTGCTAGAGTATGGAGACCCACATCAAAAACGCCAAAGGATGATTGAGAAAGTATAGAGGTAGGAGGTAGACTAATGTGGGGGATATATGGCTGACGCACAACTGAAGGTCAGATACACAGCTATACACACAACGTGAGACTGATACGGAGGGCAACCGTTAACTTGACAGAGTTAGCGTTGTGCAGACAACGGAGAGAAGAGGCAACTAGCATGTCTACACGTGACTCAGCGTGTTTGATTGGCACTCGCGTTTGTTTGCGTATGCCTCGAGGCCCCTCTAAAGTGCCGAGGGGCAACTGTGGCACCATATTACGTGATCATGGCATCACCGGCAGTGCTAGCGGTCTGGAGTCAACCACCGTATCTTTGATCTCGAGATTTATCCAAAGACAGTCGTACCCAAGACCATTGAACAAAACTAATCATTACAAATTTAGGTAAATTACCCATTAGCACTGATGTTGAAGTACATTAGAGCCGACATAAGGGCCTGCTGGCAGTTGCAAGCAACAGCCTGTTAGGCTCGGAGACTCTCCAAGTAAGCGCCAGCAGGTACGTGGCTGGGTTATATAGAATCTTTTTATAAACGTCGATCCCCTGCTGAAGCCTAATGTCCTTAGTTCTAGCTAATTATCATACTCTTGCCTCCACATTTTCACTTCACTAACATTACAACCGTGAATTAGTTCCCAGTATATTAATTAACTCTATTTTATCTAGTGGTTTTGGAGCCTTATTCCAGGCTTATTAATTTGACATTATAAATAGCTAGGTTTTCCCTAACTTAGGCTGCTCTTGTGTTAAGTAGCGAGGAAGTGTGAGTGCATCGTTGAGTTAGTGTTGTTCAGAGTGGTAGAGTGATGCTCAAGTCTGTGACTACGCGAAATGAGTGAGTGATGGAGCCATACTAAAATTAAAGATTCCTATACCGATTCCACTATAAATCAAGATTCTGATTCTTTTAAAAAATACACTGTAGGTTGGATACATATTTTTCAGAAAATTTTCGCATTTTAGTTTGGAAAATTAAGGATTTACATTCTAGATTTCTGAAAAAAAATGCTCGATTCTTTAGATTCTCGATACTGGTTCAGTTTAGTCGTCCCATTCCTTGAATTAAGTTCTGCTGTTTAGCCTAGCCTTTACACCGCCTTTAGAGTTTATTTTTGGTGTTGAGCTTTGGACAGCCAGCCACACGTCCACTCCACGTTTATAAATCCACTGCTAGGGATTTATAAAAATAGTATAGGCAGTTCTCAGTTTTTACGTTATAGTTTTGTGTTGGCTACAAACATGGACATGTACTCATTTTGGTACTTTTTTTTATAGGAGCTATAAAATGTAGGGTTCTTTCCGCGCCGCGGCTTTTTTGTAGGCTTTTTTTTTCTTTACGCTCCGCCCCATCTTGTGGGATATTTTTCCGCTCCCCCTTTCCTCTTGTAGGCTTTTTTTTTTTGCGCCCTCCTTCATGTAGGTTTTCCCCAAGTTGTAACCTGGTGGCTCTGTAGAAGAGGAGTGCTGGAGTGTGTTGTGTAGGAACAATCAGGAAGTGTCAGTCACGGACCTGCATCGCGTGCCGCCGCCGCCGCCCCCCCCCCCCGGCGGCGGCGGCGGCGGGCCTCAGCTCGGCCGCTCGCTCACTCCCGCCATTATTTCCCCCCTTTAATATAAATAACTTGACACGTTTCATTGTGTTAGTGACCTATGATGCGCTATACATTACAGCATGTATGATAACTCGGTGTAATTACCTCTTGATAATGAAAATGTCGGCAGGAAGTTGAGAATAGCTTAAGACGGAAAGTTTTGCATTCACAAAAGGAAATGATCGCCAGTTTTCAGTTTGGTGGACGTGAAAAAGTGTTTAATAATGCTACTGCAGGCTATGTCTACTTTTACGTCTTGTTGAAACCCAATCAGTCTGACTGTTTCGGCTCTTGACTTCGTGTGGAATTTTTCATATACCAAAGTCTCAATGACGCTAATTTGCTTATTCCTACTTGGGTATAGAAAGAGACGCCCCTTTTAGGTCTAGGGAACTTGGTATCTTTAGAGACACTTAATATGAAGTTTACCAAATAGTTTACAAACATGGTGTGTAACCTAAATAGTTGGTGTAATTACCGTATCTTGAGATGATTTCGGGGCTTTAGTGTCCCCGCTGCCCGGTCCTCGACCAGGCCTCCACCCCCAGGAAGCAGCCCATGACAGCTGACTAACACCCAGGTATCTATTTTACTGCTAGGTAACAGGGGCATAGGGTGAAAGAAACTACCCATTGTTTCTCGCTAAGTCTAGGCCTATAGGGTTTAATTTGTCTGAACTTGTAACTTTTATTCCTGGGGATTTAAACTAACAATTATTTTCCAGGTATTTTCAATGTTCGTAAATTTTCATAAAATTGTGTAAATGAAGTAGCGTCAGTTCCCCGTGTATAACAGTTTGCTTCAGTTCCTATTTCCCCAGGTAGTACAACGAGCTCTGTAGATTCTGAGAACCATAATTGTTGGCTGAACAGAACACAGTGTTAACACTGATGTAGTCGAACCAATTGCCAGCAAACATTGCAAACAATGTCCTGAAAAAAAAATCCTTAGAGGCGAAACATTATATACAAATAAGTATTTGCTACCTTATAAATGTCGCCATGAGAAAGAAATCCTGATTTGCATCTTGGCAAATATAGTACAAATGAACACAAATATGGTGTCAAACATGCGGTACATAGCTTAAACATTTCTGGGTTTAGTAGACCAATGGGATCATGGAGGTTATCTTGAGAGGTTATCTTGAGATGATTTCGGGGCTTTAGTGTCCCCGCGGCCCGGTCCTCGACCAGGCCTCCACCCCCAGGAAGCAAGCAGCCCGTGACAGCTGACTAACACCCAGGTACCTATTTTACTGCTAGGTAACAGGGGCATAGGGTGAAAGAAACTCTGCCCATTGTTTCTCGCCGGCGCCCGGGATCGAACCCGGGACCACATGATCACAAGTCCAATGTGCTGTCCGCTCGGCCGACCGGCTCCTTGGAGCCGGTCGGCCGGCTTGACAATATGGAGGGATGGCCTGTCGGCCGGCCGGCAGGCTTGACAATATGGAGGGATGGGGGAGACATTTGAGAATTCAGTAATGCCATGAACTTAGTAGCCACAATGTCTTGTTCTGGAATCTGGTGAGTCTCCAAGATACAGAAGAGGTTTGGTGGTCTTGAAGAAGCATTTAGATAGATTCTTGCAAGAAGTGTCGGACCAACCAGGCTGTAGTGGATATGTGGGCCTGCGGGCCGCTCCAAACAGCAGCCTGTTGGACCAAGTTATCACAAGTCGAGGGCCGGGCTCGTGTAGAACAACTCTTGGAACCCTCTCCAGGTATGCTCCAGGTACACACACAACTTGACCGGACAAGTTCAGTTCGTACGTCTGATACCATACTACTTGTGTAAAGGAAGAATGTATATGTTTATCTCTCAATGTTTGGTAATATGTTTATTGTTTGTGATGTGTGTCTATGTATGTATTAACACGATGTACTGAACGGGGTGAGAATAACTTGAGCTACCTCATCCCTTTGTGTGTATTTTACCTCAATAAAACTTATTTGAATTCAGTTCGGCACGTTAGTGGCGACAAGTTCTAAACAGAGCTAACTGAAGTTTATTAGGTTACGTTGACTTTACAGCTTGGTAAGTCGCATCGTACTCAAGACGGTTCGCCTAACCCACCGGAGCCCAAGATAATATACATCCTAACCTAATAATATATACGGCTTTAACAATCTTAAAACTATTTTGGAAGAATCGTCTTAGATTGTCACAGCCCCGTGCATAGTAGTGATGACACATGCTCGTGACAATATTAATTTAATTGGAAAATAAATTTCCATTTTGAATTGCGTCGATATTTGGCCGTAGCGCATACGAGCGAAAAGCGACGTATTTTGTAAGAGGACTGGTTGAGCTTCAGCTTCATGATGCAGCCTCTCTAGTGTTGACAAGATTATCATCAAAGTGCTGTCGAGGTGGTGGTGGTTCAAATAGCCTCGGCTATCACCACATTTTGTACGGTCACTGATGGTCAAGTGGTCGCAGCCTTGCCACTGTTGACAACGACCCTGTGTGTGTTACTGGCTTCGCATAAATGTAAAAAAAATACCATTCTTATGTATTCCCACCAACCCATTGCACCTTCTTGCAAATATTATTATTATTAAAGTGATTTATTACATTGGCCGACCTGTTGAGCGCTGATCAGATTACGTGGCCGCACTGGCCGACCTGTTGAGCGCTGATCAGATTACGTGGCCGCACTGGCCGACCTGTTGAGCGCTGATCAGATTACGTGGCCGCACTGGCCGACCTGTTGAGCGCTGATCAGATTACGTGGCCGCACTGGCCGACCTGTTGAGCGCTGATCAGATTACGTGGCCGCACTGGCCGACCTGTTGAGCGCTGATCAGATTACGTGGCCGCACTGGCCGACCTGTTGAGCGCTGATCAGATTACGTGGCCGCACTGGCCGACCTGTTGAGCGCTGATCAGATTACGTGGCCGCACTGGCCGACCTGTTGAGCGCTGATCAGATTACGTGGCCGCACTGGCCGACCTGTTGAGCGCTGATCAGATTACGTGGCCGCACTGGCCGACCTGTTGAGCGCTGATCAGATTACGTGGCCGCACTGGCCGACCTGTTGAGCGCTGATCAGATTACGTGGCCGCACTGGCCGACCTGTTGAGCGCTGATCAGATTACGTGGCCGCACTGGCCGACCTGTTGAGCGCTGATCAGATTACGTGGCCGCACTGGCCGACCTGTTGAGCGCTGATCAGATTACGTGGCCGCACTGGCCGACCTGTTGAGCGCTGATCAGATTACGTGGCCGCACTGGCCGACCTGTTGAGCGCTGATCAGATTACGTGGCCGCACTTGGGTGCAAGAGGCTGGATGGATGGGTTGACGAGCACTTCACTACCTGTTAAAGAAACAATATTGAAAGTGAAGAACATTGTGGGAGTTGGACTGACTTGCACCACTCAGATTAATCCTTAATGTGGCCGGGTCCTGCTCCTTCGTCCTGTTCCTGCTCTATGTTGGGGATACCTCAAGTCGACTAGTTTTTAGTACCACCTTTATAAATAGTTGCGAAATTTAAAGTGCACTTAAGATTTGGGGAGCATTTATGTATACTTCTTCCCTTGACATTTAGCTTCACCGTTTATTTGACTATAAAGTAGCTCGCTAATACTTTACATTTACATATGGGAATACTTTACTGACATTGTGTAAAACTCGGTTATCAATGTACAACCATTTTAGTTCATTGATATGACGTATTATTAATGAACTTGTATAATATTCAGGTGACACGTAGGTGTAGTGTGTTTTAAGTCTAGTACGATGGGTTAAAACCTGCCCCCTTACACTAGCCTCTGAAAGTAAGCTAGCGGTACTAGCCAAGCAGTTGCACCACACAACTTTTACTGAGCAGGTCCGACTGGAGCAGGTCCTGGGGGGAGGGGAGGGGGGGGGGAGTAACGGAAGGAGTGGCGGATAGTTAGGGTGTGGTTCGGGGTGGGGGGGAGGGGATAGGTGGGATGGGATTGGTTTAGCTTAAAAGGGTTGGGTTGGTGGTAATGTGTGTTTGAGAGGGGTGGGGTTGTGGGAGGGTTAGTGAGGATGGGGTGGGGGTATGAAGGGGTTGAAGAAGGGGCCCAGTGATTGTCCCCTACTATTATGGGTGACCGGCTCTGTGTCCGGGGTGCTAAGTTCTTTTGACTAAGTAATGGCCTTGTTACCTTTACTCATTGCTCAATCGCCCACTCGCCCCTCTGCCCACCAGACACTAATTTGGGCCTACTCATGAACACATCCACAAGGGCCGTGACGAGGACTCGAACCTGCGTCCAGGAGCAAATCCTCGTCATGGCCCTTGTGGATTTGTTCATTTGATGCATCACGTTAGTGTGATCTGTGTGTTGGGCCTACTCATTCTCAGTATCAGCGTGAACTTGCAAACAAAATGAAATCAACAAAAGTTATGCGCACTTGTGTGTGTCGAGTGTTGGGATGTCTTAAAATCAACGTTTATTTGTGATCTATCTTATCTTGATGATTTCGGGGCTTTAGTGTCCCCGCGGCCCGGTCCTCGACCAGGCCTTCACCCCCAGGAAGCAGCCCGTGACAGCTGACTAACACCCAGGTACCTATTTTTACTGCTAGGTAACAGGATGAAAGAAACTCTGCCCATTGTTTCTCGCTTGCGATAACAAAACATTGCCCGCACCAGGCACTGTCGAGGACCCCCGTGCTGCCCCCTGGTGACGGTTGCTGCTCCTACTACTATAATGTCGCTAGTGTCTAAACTGAATGACCAAACTGGTAACATTTTTACCGTTAATATGTGAACGTTTCCTGAATATTATCAGTCATAAGGAACTTGTACAAGGCCTGCGGGTTTGGGGAGAACTCTTGTAACCCGCTCCAGGTACACACTCTCCAGGTACACACACTCCACAACCCGTTCTCGCACTTTCTTAGTCAATATTGACTTATTAAATACGTGCATATGTGACATACTAAGCATACTAGTTTACTAGTATGTTTATTACTAACCTATAATAGGTTAAGTAATAATTGTAATTACGAAGCAATAAGATGCTTATCTTAACATACCAAGAAGGTTAGGTAAGGTCGGTGTTTTCTATGAAGCTTTTCAAGGTAAACTAGTATGTTTAGTATGTCACATATGCACGTATTTAATAAGTCAATATTGACTGTAAGAAAGTGCGAGAACGGGTTGCACTCGAGGTACACACAGTGCATCTGGCCGGTAGTGTCCGCGGGGGAGGGGTGTGTGACTCAACAAGAAAGGTCCCGCGTAACTCTACAGCGCGGAAGTGGCCTCGGACGCCGTCCAGATATTTGGCAGCTTACTCATAATCTTCCTTTACGGCATGAATTATGACGTGTGGCTCCTGGGCGCTGGTCATGATGATACAGACAGCCTTGAGGGTCGCAGGTGACAGAGTACCTCCGGGTTTACAGCACCTGTCTAAAGCGGCGCACTTTGATGTAATTAAACTGTTAGACATAATTAGAATTTGTTTATAAAATCATTCGATAGTTTTAAATTTATGGGTATGGTTTTTTTTCTATTGGAGGGGTGGTGGGGGAGAGGGGGGGTGTCAGTTTTGCAGTTTGTTTGTCCACAACATCTGTAAATTTCTTGATATTTTTTTAAGCACAAGTGTTTCTTAGTAACTTGATTGAGTTCAGTTTAAGGGTTCGGTGCTACCACAATTGCATCTTATTTACCAAGGTTTTATTTGATTTTAGACCCAGACATGGTCTTTAATCACCACCGTTGAACAAGGTTGTTACTGCAGTGAGCTATCATTGTTAGTGTGTGTGCGCTTCCAACTTCAAATGGGTCGTTTTTCCCTACTGAACTAAAATTTAACATGTTTGCGCATTAATCAAACAGTCGTGGATTAAAACAGCCTCCACGCTAGTGTGTTCTCGACAGCTCGAGTGTTCATTGTTGTGGTTATAGATTCAGCTACTCTGAACAAGTTCCAAGTAGCACGGGCTATGGTGAGCCCGTAGTAGACTTACCTGGCACAGGAGCGGGGCAAGTAGCACGGGCTATGGTGAGCCCGTAGTAGACTTACCTGGCACAGGAGCGGGGCAAGTAGCACGGGCTATGGAGAGCCCGTAGTAGACTTACCTGGCACAGGAGCGGGGCAAGTAGCACAGGCTATGGAGAGCCCGTAGTAGACTTACCTGGCACAGGAGCGGGGCAAGTAGCACGGGCTATGGAGAGCCCGTAGTAGACTTACCTGACACAGGAGCTGTAGTCCTCGAGTGATCAACATTCCTCCCAACTGGTATGAAAGTTAGTTCAGGTGTTGGAGGCCATTTCTTGTGGCCGTTTTTGTACAGGTAAGAGGCCTGTTGAGCCGCCGTTAGTGTGTCGGTACATAAATTATATGTAATCATATTTGAGGCCATTGTTTTCATGTTAGGATAAACAGACCTGGAGTGTGGTTCGTTGAAGGCTCCGATGGTGGCGGGGGGTGTGCTAGTCAGCCTCGTTACCTCGTACTTCCTATCTTGAGATGATTTCGGGGCTTTAGTGTCCCCGCGGCCCGGTCCTCGACCAGGCCTCCACCCCCAGGAAGCAGCCCGTGACAGCTGACTAACACCCAGGTACCTATTTTACTGCTAGGTAACAGGGGCATAGGGTGAAAGAAACTCTGCCCATTGTTTCTCGCCGGCGCCCGGGATCGAACCCGGGACCACGGGATCACAAGTCCAGTGTGCTGTCCGCTCGGCCGACCAGCTTCCTAACATAAGAGCTGCCAAGGAGTACGTCCAGAAAGGTGTCAGTCGTTGGCGTCCACTTACGACTAGCCAGACGGTAGACGCTACTCTGACGTGTGCGCGCAAGACCTCACATATCTGTATGATAAAACCTGCTGTAAGGTAATAGCCGCAAAAAGTTGTAACTACCCAGGTGTAGCAGGCTTGTGTACCTCTAGGCTTAGTTGTGGCGGTGATGCATGTGGTGAGTGGTGGTTGTGGTGACCGCGGTGCTACCCGCCTCCCGCCGCGGCTCTACCCGCACACGTCATTTGGAAATGCTGTTGCAAATCACCACACTCCAGTCGTCTTAGACCTCCATCTTTTGTTTTTACTTTAGTCCGAAGGGATATTTGCATTTGTTTCATAGGCAGTTTTTGTCCATCTTGTCAGTTATTGTTTCTTTCCCTCCCCGGGAGCCGGTGGCTGAGATGACACAACACGACGCGTGATCCTGTAGTCCCGGGTTCGATCCCTGGCGCCGGCGAGAAACAATAGCCAGAGTTTCTTTCGCCTTGATGACCCTGTTATCTAGCAGTAAATAGGTGCTGTCACGGGCTGCTTCCTGGGGGTGGAGGCCTGGTCGAGGACCGGGCCACGGGGACACTAAAGCCCCGAAATCATCTCAAGATAACCTCAAGATATCCTCACTCTAATAAAATTAATTGAAATCCTCAGATTAGGCTAAATTGTAATTGTCAATAAAGATGTTAATAATAATAAACTGCTTGAAACTAAAGCAGTTGGAGTAGACAACATATCATCGTGGATGTGAAGAGGCGGTACAGGCCCTCGGTGTACCTCTAGCGAAGATCTGTAATGTGTCAATTACAGAGAGAGTTGGCCAGCTGTCGGAAGAAGACAAATGTGGTATCAATTTTCGAGAAAGGAGATAGAGATGAAGCACTGGATTACAGACCAACATTCCCTGGAGTGTACTCGGAAGAATAATCAGGATAAGACTAGTTACCTGGAGAAAATTAGGCATGTCAACACGAACATGGCTTGGGTGAAGATAAATCATGCCTAAGGAACCTACTAGAGTTCTATGATAAATTAAAAATAATGCAGGACAGAGAAGGGTGGGCAGATTGCTTATTTCTGGACTGCCAAAAAGCCTCTTAATACAATACCTCACAAGATATTACTATACCGACTTGAGAGGCAGGCGGAAAGTCCTAACATGGTTGATAATTACCATGATAATTAATTAATGGTTAATTAGGCGGGTGCCAGAGAATAAGAGTGAGGGGCAAAAGTCGGCGTACAATGCTAGCGTATAATAACAAGTGGAGTACCTCAGTGGCAACACAGGTAAAAGGTTATCATGTATAACCAAACTCAATTACGGGTTCACCATAGCCCGTGCTACATGGACACTTCGTCCTGAGTAGCTAAATCTTTAACAACAACAACAGTGGCAACAATTGAATCATCATCCAGGCACTTAAATAAGGAGGCATTTAGATCGCTTCTCACAGCCTACGTGAGACCAGTCGTGGAGTACGGCCCATCTCATCCCCCTCTCCAATCCTGGAGATCTCACCCCAAAAAAATACACACAAGAAACTCGAAAAGGTTCAGAAGTTTGCGAGGATGTGGGCCTATATCAGTGGCGCTGTGTGTTAGTGGTTGTAATGCTCAAACACCAATATTGTGGACTCTTGGTCGAACACGGAGAACACCTGATATTCATGCAGTAGTCTGCCTGTGGCGCAGAAACTACTGCATGAATATCAGAGGTACACGGCACTTCACCGTCTCCCACCAAATATAAGAAATATTGCTGGAACACAAATGGGACGGGAGACATCTCCCGTCACGCAGGGTGCAGTCGCACCTCCACAGATCTCCAGTATCAGCTCTTGATACTGGTAGTGGCTCAAAAGGGCCACCACTTACGGGCTATTCATCCCCATGCCACCTTTTGGGTGGTTTAATCTTCATCATCATCAACACAAATGGTGTTGGACAATTCGGACAAGTTACTGCAGGATGTGTCAGACCAACTGGATTTGTACTGGTATGTGCGCCTGCGGGCTGCTTTAAGTTATAGTTAATTATGCAGACTATACCCATGCAGTGAGTGGTAGGGGAGTAGGGACCGGTCCAAGCGGTCCCTATTTGAGAGAGAACCTTTTGGACAAAAGTTGTCAAGTCTGCCTCCAGAGATACAATTGCTCCATATATGGTCTGGACGAGGTGTATGACGTCACTATGATGTCATAATGTTAATACTGACACAGGTTTTAGACCCTACTGGACTTGGAGTACAACTATGCAGGCGATGAGTCACAATAACGTGGCTGAAGTTAGTTGACCAGACCACACACTAGAAGGTGAAGGGACGACGACGTTTCGGTTGGTGTTACCGAAACAACGACAGGAACGGTTGAGGCCTTGAAATAAGGAGGAGGGAGTGGGGGGTGGGGGGTAGGGGGGGTCGGGTAGCTGTAGAGGGGGTGTTTGGGGGAAGGAAGGAAGGCCGCGTTAACGGTACCGACGCTAACTTTGGCTGCCCTAATGGTGGCTGCTGGCCTGGAATGTTGCCGTGGTGGGCAGGGGGTGGGGGGGCGTGTTTGAATACCCCACGACGTGTCGGGGTGGGGCCCTACCTTGAGGTGCTTCCGGGGCTTAGCGTCCCAGCGGCCCAGTCGTCCACCAGGCCTCCTGGTTGCTGGACTGATCAACCAGGCTGTTGGACGCGGCTGCTCGCAGCCTGACGTATGAGTCACAGCCTGGTTGATCAGGTATCCTTTGGAGGATACCTTGCTTGCAATTGCTGTAAGGGGAAAAAGCTATATCCCACATTATAACTTTACCTGGAAGTTGAAACTGTCTGCGAATCGTGAGTTTGAAAAAAAGAAAGGTACCACACCTGGTACTTGAATTCCTTCTCCCCCCTACCAAAAATTTACCCCAGCTTACACGCCCTGCAACGCAGCTTGCACGCCCTGCAACGCAGCTTGCACGCCCTGCAACGCAGCTTGCACGCCCTGCAACGCAGCTTGCACGCCTTGCAACGCAGCTTGCACGCCCTGCAACGCAGCTTGCACGCCCTGCAACGCAGCTTGCACGCCCTGCAGCGCAGCTTGCACGCCCTGCAACGCAGCTTGCACGCCCTGCAACGCAGCTTGCACGCCCTGCAACGCAGCTTGCACGCCCTGCAACGCAGCTTGCACGCCCTGCAACGCAGCTTGCACGCCCTGCAACGCAGCTTGCACGCCCTGCAACGCAGCTTGCACGCCTTGCAACGCAGCTTGCACTCCCTGCAACGCAGCTTGCACGCCTTGCAACAGTCCTCTCTCCCTCTTCTCTCCCCCATACATCACCATGACCCCCGTGTACCTGTGGTGTGCTCGAGTGTATACCGTGAGGTCACAGGTCAACTGGCCAGAATGTTGACGACCTACATGGGCAAAAGAGCAAGAAGTCATTCTTGTGGTTGTGAGGTAATTCGTCAGCGAGGAGAGGAAGTGTTGAGAAAGTGTTGCTGGAATGTTGAACACTTTGTTGAGCGTATAGTTTGAACATGTTCACCCACACCCGTGTATTGTGGCGTGTTCACCCACACCTGTGTATTGTGGCGTGTTCACCCACACCCGTGTATTGTGGCGTGTTCACCCACACCCGTGTATTGTGGCGTGTTCACCCACACCTGTGTATTGTGGCGTGTTCACCCACACCTGTGTATTGTGGCGTGTTCACCCACACCTGTGTATTGTGGCGTGTTCACCCACACCCGTGTACTGTGGCGTGTTCACCCACACCCGTGTACTGTGGCGTGTTCACCCACACCCGTGTATTGTGGCGTGTTCACCCACACCCGTGTATTGTGGCGTGTTCACCCACACCCGTGTATTGTGGCGTGTTCACCCACACCTGTGTACTGTGGCGTGTTCACCCACACCCGTGTATTGTGGCGTGTTCACCCACACCTGTGTATTGTGGCGTGTTCACCCACACCTGTGTATTGTGGCGTGTTCACCCACACCCGTGTATTGTGGCGTGTTCACCCACACCCGTGTATTGTGGCGTGTTCACCCACACCTGTGTATTGTGGCGTGTTCACCCACACCCATGTATTGTGGCGTGTTCACCCACACCCGTGTATTGTGGCGTGTTCACCCACACCCGTGTATTGTGGCGTGTTCACCCACACCCGTGTATTGTGGCGTGTTCACCCACACCCGTGTATTGTGGCGTGTTCACCCACACCCGTGTATTGTGGCGTGTTCACCCACACCCGTGTATTGTGGCGTGTTCACCCACACCTGTATTGTGGCGTGACACTAATGGCCGGCTTCTTATTTCAGGTACGGCTGCTGATGTTTAGAAAGTGTTTCCTTCCAAGGAGCTGTGACAGGCGCCTTCTTCAGGTGTTGCAGGTGTTGAGGTAACTCCTCCGGCAGGTATTGTTTGTCTCCGTTGTTGAGTCTGGCTTTGTCTTGTTGTCCTGCTGACTTGGACGGCTTTGTTTCCCCTGTTTCCCCCAAGCACTTCTAGGGCTCATTTCCTAGTTTTCTTGAGCGTTTATAATGCGTTCATTTCCTTGTTTTCCCAACGTGTTTGTGTTGGGTGCATTTCGTGGTTTCCCCAAGTTTTTGTAATAAGCTTATTTCCACGTTTCCCAAACGAGAAAATAAGTGTGATTGGTGTGACTGTAACAGTCACAAGAGTGACTGGTGACAGTGGTGACTATAGAGCTCCGATGAAGCATTATAGAGCTGGGCAGCCACACGGAGACAAGAGTAATTATGAATGAATGACATCTTAACCCTGACTTAACGCTTAAGTCCTTACGCCCGGATAATACCCCCCCCCCTCCCCCCGATAATACTAACCCCCCCTTCCCAAGCTGATCATAGTTATGAAAACAGTTGTTGAGTTACCACTGTACCGTTATGATCACTGTCCCGTTATGAACAGTGTAGTGAACACTGTTGATAACGGAACAGTGTTCGGTACAGCGTTATGAAGACATTGGTTCACCCTTGTCATTTTGTAGCCCATCCTAATAACAATGGCAAAATCGCTAATTTAACGAGCGTACGAGTCGGTTTGAGTGAGACATAGACGCGCTACAGCTGTGCTCATGACGTAAGCGTTTCTTGGGCGAGTTTCTTGGGCGAGTTTCTTGGGCGAGTTTCTTGGACGAGTTTCTTGGACAAGTTTCTTGAAGATACCTGGTTGATGGGGTTCTGGGAGTTCTTCTACTCCCCAAGCCCGGCCCCGGACCCTTGAAGAGTTTCTTGAAGAGTTGATAAGTCAGTGGGTGTGGTGGAGGCGCTCCAGCCTTCTGGAGCACTTCCTCCAAGTGCTGTCAGTACCACACAACACAGACGTGTACTCTATCCCTTTCAGATGTATTTCTTTCTTGTCTCAGTAAACGTGAACTTGAGGCGTGTAACTCGCCTTACGTCTCAACACTCGACTGGAATATATCGTTTTGTTCGAGAATATTAGATTTATGCCTCGTGGTAGTGGGCGCCTGCACGGAAATGTAACGGACGGAACTAAAAGAAAGAAAAAAAATTATCAACAAACAGTACAACAAAGTTGACAAAAGCTTCTTTGATCCCGGCGACAGCTTGGACGAGCACTGCCTCAAGATGGGTTGATTCATTGATTGATGAAGATTAAGCCACCCAAAAGGTGGCACGGGCATGAATAGCCCGTAAGTAGTGGTGGCTCTTTGGAGCCAATACCAGTATCATTAGCTGATACTGGATGTGTGTGGAGGTGCGGCTGCACCCTACGGAGAGGTCGTGACCTCTGATGGGTTGCGTCACTGGCTCGTTGATATATGTCCGCGAGGCCCGCCGCCAGGGGCCCTCCGCCGCCAGGGGCCCTCCGCCGCCAGGGGCCCTCCACCGTGTAAACAGCCGGGCGGAAGCTGCCAACATGTTTCATACATTCTGATGACATTGTAAGCAAGGTGTTAAATATTGGATAGTTCGTTACCACTAATAACGGTTTTTAACAATGGTTCTTGATCTCCGTTGATAACCACTGATAAGTTGTTTCTATGACATCCCGTTCTCTTAGAATGTCGCTCCGTGTAGCAAACATGTCTACCTACATGTTACCTGTCTGAGGTCGGTTCCGGAAATCAATGTCCCCGCGGCCCAGTCTCTTAATAGGCCTCCTGGTTGGTGGTCTGGACAACCAGGCTGTTTGACGCAGCTACTCACAGCCTGGTTGATCCAAGAGTACTTTGATGTTTATCAAGTATTCTTGAACACCGTGGGAGGTCGGCCAGTTATGCCCCTAATGTGTAGCGGGTGTGTGTTGGGTTCTTAATGGTTCTCTCTCAGCGTACTTATTGTACCTCTGCTCTTCAGCGGGGCTATTCTGCACATCCTGCCATGCCTCCTGGGGCCAGATTCACGAAGGCACTTACGCAAGCACTTACGAACGTGTACATCTTTCCTCAATCTTTGACGGCTTTGGTTATATTTATTAAACAGCTTACAAGTATGAAAACTTCCCATTCAACTGTTGTTTGTTATAAATATCCTCCTGGTGCTTCGGAGCTCATTAACTGTTTAATAATTGAAAACAAAGCCGCCAAAGATTGAAAAAAGATGTACAGGCTCGTAAGTGCTTGCGTAATTACTTTCGTGAATCTGGCCCCTGGTCTCGTATTATGGTATTCCTGTGTGCACATTTGGGACCAGTTCTAGTATTTTCCAAGTGTAATTTTTTTTTTTTTTTTGAGATATATACAAGAGTTGTTACATTCTTGTACAGCCACTAGTACGCGTAGCGTTTCGGGCAAGTCCTTAATCCTATGGTCCCTGGAATACGATCCCCTGCCGCGAAGAATCGTTTTTTCATCTAAAATTGTTAAGCATCTCATCAGCCTGCGCTCTACGGAGTACAGATATAGACAACTGTTTTATAATATACGTAAATTTTAATGGATTAGTCGATTCCATTAAAAATGCGACGTAATAGTTGTTGCTAACGGGTCAGTTCTCTCGAGTCCTCAAGAGGATTTTGTCGATTGTCGGTAAATGTGTTAAACAGTTTGGCGCCTCAATATTGTGTGTGGGTGGGTGTATGCGCGCGGGCGTGCGTGCAGAAAAAATGTGGTTTTATTCACGAGTTTTTCAGAGGTATTGTAAACTGCCATCAGCGGTTGACCCAACACACCGAGCCCACTCAGAACAAATATAAATTATAGTGTTTGTAACTAGTTAATCACGTGTAAACAGCTCTAGCTCTCTGCCAGTTACCCACAGCATGAATATGATTGGTCCTTAATAAACTAGTTAGTTAAATAAGTAGTTAAACTATATATTTGTGGTAGGTAGCACTCGTACACCTCACTGGCACTTCAGTTGTCTTGAGTAATAGCTCAGTGGACACCTCCGTTCCGGGGCTAGGGACACCACCTGCAGGTTGGGGGTAATGAGCTGGAGTTACTGGCACTTCAGGTGTCTTGAGTAATAGCTCAGTGGACACCTCCGTTCCGGGGCTAGGGACACCACCTGCAGGTTGGGGGTAATGAGCTGGAGTTACTGGCACTTCAGGTGTCTTGAGTAATAGCTCAGTGGACACCTCCGTTCCGGGGCTAGGGACACCACCTGCAGGTTGGGGGTAATGAGGTGGAGTTACTGGCACTTCAGGTGTCTTGAGTAATAGCTCAGTGGACACCTCCGTTCCGGGGCTAGGGACACCACCTGCAGGTTGGGGGTAATGAGGTGGAGTTACTGGCACTTCAGGTGTCTTGAGTAATAGCTCAGTGGACACCTCCGTTCCGGGGCTAGGGACACCACCTGCAGGTTGGGGGTAATGAGCTGGAGTTACTGGCACTTCAGTTGTCTTGAGTAATAGCTCAGTGGACACCTCCGTTCCGGGGCTAGGGACACCACCTGCAGGTTGGGGGTAATGAGCTGGAGTTACTGGCACTTCAGGTGTCTTGAGTAATAGCTCAGTGGACACCTCCGTTCCGGGGCTAGGGACACCACCTGCAGGTTGGGGGTAATGAGGTGGAGTTACTGGCACTTCAGGTGTCTTGAGTAATAGCTCAGTGGACACCTCCGTTCCGGGGCTAGGGACACCACCTGCAGGTTGGGGGTAATGAGGTGGAGTTACTGGCACTTCAGGTGTCTTGAGTAATAGCTCAGTGGACACCTCCGTTCCGGGGCTAGGGACACCACCTGCAGGTTGGGGGTAATGAGCTGGAGTTACTGGCACTTCAGTTGTCTTGAGTAATAGCTCAGTGGACACCTCCGTTCCGGGGCTAGGGACACCACCTGCAGGTTGGGGGTAATGAGGTGGAGTTAATGTTCCTCACTGTTGACGCTAATACGGACTTCTGAACAGCATTTCCCTCCATAGGTTAGGTTAGGTTGGTATAGGTTCACTGTTAAACAATCACAGCACCGCCCCTGTGCCAGGCAAGTCCAATACGGGCTCACCATGGCCCGTGCTACTTGCCCTGCTCCTGTGCCAGGTACGTTACGGGCTCACCATAGCCCGTGCTGCTTGGAACTTGTTCCGAGTAGCTGAATCTATAACAACAATATGTTAGACAATAATACTTCAAATTAGAGGCTTGTGAAGCAGTTTGGACGGGCCATTTCCTCTCATAACCCAACCCCTTCCTTTATATTGGTCAGTGCTAAGCATTGTCTTGCTTGCAATATTGACTAACTATTGTCAGGATCAGTGATGCAAGTTGTGGGTGACAAATCTAAAAGTTTCAAGATCAACAAATATCTCGCTTTTTTTCCGTGAAGCGACACGTGATTTCTTCCTCCTGTTTGTTTCTCTGGACGCGATTCTTCTTTTGCCCAAGTGTGACAGTTGATTAGAAGAGAGAGACGAGGTTGTATACTAATAGGCAGAAGACGGGTGTTGACCAGACCACACACTAGAAGGTGAAGGGACGACGACGTTTCGGTCCGTCCTGGACCATTCTCAAGTCGATTGTGAGATCGACACAATCACTTGACTTGAGAATGGTCCAGGACGGATCGAAACGTCGTCGTCCCTTCACCTTCTAGTGTGTGGTCTGGTCAACATACTTTAGCCACGTTATTGTGACCCATCGCCTGCAGAAGGCGGGTGGCCCAAGTACCAGATCTCTCAGCCCTCACACTGGTAGGTAAGGTGGGTCTCGGTGTGAGGTCAGTGTGGAACTGGTCACGACGTCCACTTGTAGTGAAAGTTGTTCTGCTCCCTTCACACTCACCGCCACCCACAGACTCCTCCAGTCACCCCCCACCACCCCCTGCTCACCATCTGTAGTCACCACCACCCGTCCACCACCACCACCCATCAACCAGGTATCAACCCCGCTCTCACCATCTGGTGGTAGAAGGGTAGTGGGGTGTATGAGTAGTCATACTGGAGAAGGCATATGCACAGTTTGAACGGGTACGCATTGCATGGTTACCTGCTTGCTTGATACCTACCTACCTGCTTAATAGGGGTCCTGGGAGTAGTTCTACTTCCCAAGCCCGGCCCGAGGCCAGGCTTGACTTGTGAGAGTTTGGTCCAACAGGCTGTTGCTTGGAGCGGCCCGCAGGCCCACATACCCACCACAGCCCGGTTGGTCCGGCACTCATTGGCCTGACTTGTGAGAACGTAGTCCACTACCAGCTGAGCTACGCTCCTGGTGTCCTGTCTTCCCAGTACTGGTACTGTCATATAACGCTTTCAAACTACTGATGGTTTGAGCCTCCCAAACACCACCTCGCCTAACTGGTTCCAACCGTCTACCACTGTTTTGGTCTGGTGGTATATCACTCGACACTTCCCCCTCCCCCAGGAAGCAGCCCGTAGCAGCTGTTTAACTCCCAGGTACCTATTTACTGATAGGTAACAGGGGCATCAGGGTGAAGGAAATTCTACCCATTTGTTTTTTCGGCGGGGATCGAACCCCGGTCCCTAGGTCCACGAGTCTAGAACGCTGTCCACTCAGCCACCAGCCCGTCTGTGTGTGATTCACCTAGTTGTGTTTTGCGGGGGTTGAGCTTTGCTCTTTCGGCCCGCCTCTTAACTGTCAATCAACTGTTTACTAAATAGTGTGTGTGTGTACTCACCTAGTTGTGTTTGCGGGAGTTGAGCTCTGGCTCTTTGGTCCCGCCTCTCAACCGTCAATCAACAGGTGTACAGATTCCTGAGCCTATTGGGCTCTTATCATATCTACACTTGAAACTGTGTATGGAGTCAGCCTCCACCACATCACTTCCTAATGCATTCCATTTGTCAACCACTCTGACACTAAAAAAGTTCTTTCTAATATCTCTGTGGCTCATTTGGCCACTCAGTTTCCACCTGTGTCCCCTTGTGCGTGTTCCCTTTGTGTTAAATACTGTCTTTATCTACCCTATCAATTCCCTTCAGAATCTTGAATGTGGTGATCATGTCCCCCCTAACTCTTCTGTCTTCCAGCGAAGTGAGGTTTAATTCCGTAGTCTCTCCTCGTAGCTCATACCTCTCAGCTCGGGTACTAGTCTGGTGGCAAACCTTTGAACCTTTTCCAGTTTAGTCTTATCCTTGACTAGATATGGACTCCATGCTGGGGCTGCATACTCCAGGATTGGCCTGACATATGTGGTATACAAAGTTCTGAATGATTCTTTACACTTACACAATTCTTCTTTGTGTGTGTGTGTGTGTGTGTGTGTGTGTGTGTGTGTGTGTGTGTGTGTGTGTGTGTGTGTGTGTGTGTGTGTGAGAGAGAGAGTGAGTGAGTCGGGTTGGTGAGGGGGTGATGAATGAGGTCTGAGCAATATTGGGAGGGTGTAACTCATTCACGCCTCGCTGCTCATCCTGTCACCCCACCTTCTCCATCCTGCCTCGTGTGCCCCTCTCTCTCTCCCCCTCACTTCCCCCTCCATGAACAACGTGTCGTTAGTTTTATTATCCTCTGACAATTTTCCCTAGAAAGTGTTGCTCCCATATAGTGCCATTAGTAAATATGAGATAAGACTTAGTGTTATCGATATATCCACCAAACTTAATACTTGCCGTGTACACACACACACTAAGATAAAATCTTCAGATATTTAGCAGTATTCTATAAAGTATTATATACCAAGAGAGGGTATTTACACAAGGAAACTACCGAAGCCTATTGACCCATACGAGGCAACCACTATTGCTATCCACCCAGACCCATTTATATGCATGTCTAGCCTATGCTGAAAGAATCCATCGACCCCGCTCAACTTGTGTTATCCAGTAATTTGTGTCCTTTCTCGACAACACCGTTTCCAACCTGCATTATTTTGTGTTGACCTAGATTGTTCCTTAATCTAAACTTCTCCAGTTTGTATCTATAATTTCGTTGTGTTTACATATATGTGAAACATTGTTAATAGCTCCATATATTCACAATTTCGTGCATATCGAGAACTAAGTATAAAGTGTGTGTGTTTAGTATTAGTACATAGAGATACACAAGGTCAGACTGTTTATAAAAACAAAGTTTTACAGTAGGTAGAATGAGGCTACGTCTCTTTAGTCAAGATTGCTCTTCTGTCTGTACCTGTAACAGAATGTCTCTGTCTGTCTGTGTCCAGGGTTAGAGGCCAGATACTTGGGGCTAACCTCTTACAACTTTGCAAGAGGAATAGTCTGGGGTACGGGGCGGACATAGGTCGACCCCGATCAGCCCAAGTTAAATCACGTAAGAAATATATTTATAAAGAATCCCATGCTATTTTCAGTCAAGTATGAAATGTTTAGTTTCCCTAGAGTTTATAGTGATAGTAATATTTTGTGAGAGACCCGTGTATAGTTGTTCCAAAGGTTCTTAATACATCTTAATACGTAATGTGGTTGAGGTGGGGTCCCTCGATTGTTTCAAGCGCGGGTTGGACAAGTATATGAGTGGGATTGGGTGGTTATAGATAGGAGCTGCCTCGTATGGGCCAATAGGCCTTCTGCAGTTACCTTTGTTCTTATGTTCTTATTGTCTGAGAAGTGGACGGGACGAAGGGGTAATCTGGTGAAGAATGGAAAATGGTGGAAAGAATGTAATAAGACCTGTATGGGTAGCTGGCGGTAACGTTAAGGATTACTCATTTTTCCTCAAGATGGTAATTAAGACGCCTGGTTCTCTGTTTCAAGTAGTTCCTCCCGCCACTGAGATGGCGCCCCTGGGCCGTCTTGACAGGTTCTGGTGGTTACCTTGAGACGAGCCCTCGTTAACGTCAGTATTGACAAGACATTATCACCATCTGTGTCGCTTAACATGTTGAACACAAATTTGAATTATTAGGGGAAAATCCTTTGCAATGTTTCCGGTATCGGTTAAAAATGGCTAAAATTTTATTTGATGTAGTCCTAAACTGGACTAAGGTAGTCCTTAGGCCTGTTGCAAAAGATTATTATAATTAAAGAAATTGGACAAAATTGTGTTAGGATATTTGATAACTTTTACGAGCAGAGAAGTGAGATTAATCCTACCAGGACCTTAATAGGATGAGGATTGATCTCTTGAACATTGGGGAAGGTATACTTGGGTCGAGGGCGGTAGGTGGGTGTGGTGGGGGGGGATGGGCTGTGGGTGGTGGGGGAAAGTGACAGTAGGTGTGTGGGGGGGATGGTCAGTGGGTGGTGGGGGAAAGTGACAGTTGGTGGTGGGGAAAGTGACAGTGGGTGTGTGGGGGGGATGGTCAGTTGGTGGTGGGGAAAGTGACAGTTGGTGGTGGGGAAAGTGACAGTGGGTGTGTGGGGGGGATGGTCAGTGGGTGGTGGGGGAAAGTGACAGTTGGTGGTGGGGAAAGTGACAGTGGGTGTGTGGGGGGGGATGGTCAGTTGGTGGTGGGGAAAGTGACAGTTGGTGGTGGGGAAAGTGACAGTGGGTGTGTGGGGGGATGGTCAGTGGGTGGTGGGGGAAAGTGACAGTTGGTGGTGGGGAAAGTGACAGTTGGTGGTGGGGAAAGTGACAGTGGGTGGCGGGGGGATGGTCTGTGGGTGGCGGGGAAAGTGACAGTTGGTGGCGGGGAAAGTGACAGTGGGTGTCGGGGGGATGGTCTGTGGGTGGTGGGGGAAAGTGACAGTGGGTGGCGGGGAAGTGTGTGGTGTGCGCAGGCCGTCCTTCACGTGGTGGGTCAGCAGGTACGCGTGGAGGAGAAAAACTAGGCAGGTGGTGGTAGTGGTGGTTCACCTTCCAGCTGAGGTGGTTGTAGTCTCTATATAGAGGGAGCAACGGTGCCGCCGTCACAGAGTAGCCAGCGGGGCGGGCGGGGTTGGCGTTGAGGCTTTTGTAAAATGGCTGACATTTTATCCCCCGGATAACGGTACCAAAATCCAGTTTTAACGGAGCGAGAGTGGTCCTTGTACGGCTCCAACGACAGTACACGAGGACACACTAACTGAACACCTTGCGGTATACCTGGAGTGTTCTCTTGGTGTACCTCTACTTCCCAAGCCCAGCCTGGGGCCGGGCTTGTGGTAACTTGATCCGAAAGGCTTGGCGCGGCCTGGAAGCCCACACAGCCACTGCAGCCCCGTTGGTCCGGCATTAGGTGCGAGTTCGATCCCAATACATCACATTGTGATAGATTGATGAAGATTAAGCCACTCAAAAGGTGGCACGGGCATGAATAGCCCGTAAGTGGTGGCTCTTGTGAGCCATTACCAGTATCTATAGATGATACTGGAGATCTGTGCAGGTGCGACTGCACCCTGCGTGACGGGAGATGTCTCCCATCTGACATTGTGATATATCTGCCGGGAACTTTATACTCCATAGTTCCGTACTCTATAGTTCCGTACTCCATAGTTCCGTACTCCATAGTTCCGTACTCCATAGTTCCGTACTCCATAGTACGGCTCCGTCCTTCACCGACGAGGCGTGGATAGAATAACAAAAGGTTCTCCCAATCTGCTCTCCGGCGGCTTCTGGCGGCAAGAAATGTATTTTTCTCACCATTCAGTATTCGAGTGAGTGGAATTTTAACCTAAAATAGGAATAGGTTTGTTACTGTTGTAACGTAACGAGTCTTAACACCCTTAAAGCCATTGTTACACCAGCATGTTCTCTCCTAGTTCACTGTTCATCACCATTACTTTGATGTTACTCTTGTAGTTGTGTACTTGTTGCATGATTACCTGTGCTGGTAGGTAATGTTGCTCTGTCATGCCTCTCGTACCCGGTCACTGGTCCTCAGTGATGTGTGTGTGTGTGTGTGTGTGTGTGTACTCATCTATTTGTGCTTGCGGGGGTTGAGCTCTGGCTCTTTGGTCCCGCCTCTCAACTGTCAGTCAACTGATGTCCAGATTCCTGAGCCTATTGGGCTCTATCATATCTACATATGAAACTGTGTATGGAGTCAGCCTCCACCACGTCACTTCCTAATGCATTCCATCTACTAACTACTCTGACACTGAAAAAGTCATTTCTAATGTCTCTGTGGCTCAATTGTGCACATGCACAATATTTAGGGAGCCGGTCGGCCGAGCGGACAGCACGCTGGATTTGTGATCCTGTGGTCCTGGGTTCGATCCCAGGCGCCGGCGAGAAACAATGAGCAGAGTTTCTTTCACCCTATGCCCCTGTTACCTAGGAGTAAATAGGTACCCGGGAGTTAGTCAGCTGTTACGGGCTGCTTCCTGGGGGTGGAGGCCTGGTCGAGGACCGGGCCGCGGGGACACTAAAGCCCCGAAATCATCTCAAGATAACCTCAAGATATGCATGTATGCGTGCTCCGATGCTTGTGGTGGTGGGGAGGGGGGAGGGAGGGGCGTGCTTGCATTACGGGAGGGGGGGGGGGAGGGGGCGTGTCAAGTCATCGGGGATAAACATGGGAAGGGGGAGGGATGGGTTGGGGGGGGGAGGGGGGGTGACTGTGCTGGCTCAGGTCACAGTGTTCTCATACTTTCACCGTTCATCTCATACTATTTATTTCTAGATAAGATTGACTTATCCTCAATAATATCAGTAACCCTACACACCCCACTTTCATTCCCACTTCCCTCTCACGTTGGTTTTTTTCCCCCACCCCACACCGATTGATAAAGATTAAGCCACCCAAGAGGTGGCACGGGCATGAATATCCCGTAACATCCTTACACCCACCCCACACCCTTGTTATATCCGGCCTCTCCACCTGCAGGTGGGAGGGATCACACCAGTAGTATCGGGCATCAACATTGACGCCATAGTGGCATTGTATACCTCGTGCGCGCGCACCATATATATACAAACATTATATTGATGACCACACCACACACTAGAAAGTGAAGGGACGACGACGTTTCTGTCCGTCCTGGACCATTCTCAAGTCGATTCAGTCCAGGACGGACCGAAACGTCGTCGTCCCTTCACCTTCTAGTGTGTGGTCTGGTCATCATACTTTAGCCACGTTATTGTGACTCATCGCCTGCAAATATTATATTCGTTTCGTTAGGTTGGGGTCGTATATAGAGTTGTGATAACAGAGGTCAGAGGTGATAGTTTCCTCGGGTGCAAGAGCCTAATTCGCTGGACTGCGACGTGTACCCATTGACTTTGTGTTTATTGACCCGTGAGCGTTGAGGAGCACTCTGTTGATAAGACAAGGGCGCTGTTCTGACTGTCCAACCCTTAGTCACATTGCCAACCTGTTATGGGCGTTATAATACTTGTCCACATGACTCAATGAACCCGTTATCAATTAGTCACAAATGAAGGTCACAAACTATGTAACAGGTGAACAAATCCACAAGGGCCGTGACGAGGATTCGAACCTGCGTCCGGGAGCATTCCAGACACTGCCTTAATCAAGCATCGATTAAGGCAGTGTCTGGAATGCTCCCGGACGCAGGTTCGAATCCTCGTCACGGCCCTTGTGGATTTGTTCATTTGATGCATCACGTTATTGTGATCTCTGTGTGTGATATGTAACAGGTACCTCTGCTAGAAGTGGTTAAGGGTAGTGTTGGTAAGTGATCAGACGCCTTAAGTCATGCACACATGGCCGACCTCATTGCCTGTGTGACTGTAGACCAGGCAAATCCCTCCAGAAGACAATGTTAACGCCTTCTGACCAACCAGTCCAGTGGCTGGAAGTAAACATTGTCCACAAGTTGGCTTTTCTATAACATTTGAGACCATTCACGAGGCTTGGGGGATGGAGCTTCGTAAAGGTGGCGCCTGACAGTTGGGGTGGACAGCGCTTCGGATTCGTAGTCCTGAGGTTCCGGTTTCGATCCCCGGTGGAGGTGGAGACAAATGGGCAAAATGTTTCTTTAACTCTGATGCCCCTGTTACCTAGCAGTAAATAGGTACCTGGGAGTTACAGCTGCTACGGGCTGCTTCCTGGGGGATGTATAACAAAAATGAGGCCTGGTCGAGAACCGGGCCGCGGGGACGCTAAGCCCCGAAATCATCTCAAGATCACCTCAAGATAAGGTGAGCCGAGTACGGTGGCGCGCACAACCAACCCCGAACTGTTTGGGTGTTGAGCTCAAGGTATATCACCCAGTGAAGAGTTAAGACCACAATACTAGGCCTTAAGACCACCCTTAAGTATACTTTAGTATACAGTCATACACCAGTCTGGTGGGAGATTGTGGTGGTACGCAGCTTGTACAAGCGGCCACCATCCTATATACCTGAGAGGAAAGAATTGTTTCCCACTGAGAGGCTCTGTAAAAGGCTGCATATATTGGAGAGTCAGCCTGGGTGGCAGTGTCTCCCTAGTTGACTGGCCCCAAATATAAAGCCGCGTCATATACACCAGTGGGTAGCAGGTTATGTGAAATTGAAATAAGTTTATTGAGGTAAAATACACACAAAGGGATGAGGTAGCTCAAGCTATTCTCACCCCGTTCAGTACATCGTGTTAATACATATAAACACATCACAAACAATAAACTTATTACCAAATATTGAGGTAAACATCTACATTTCCTCAGGTTATGTGAACACCAGACTTTCCTGGCATTATCTCATCGCTGCACAGTACTACAGCCTCCGCCTTCACCAAGCGGGACACAGATAGTGCCTTGTTTCCTTGTGGGTTCAAGCGCCTCCAGTTCCGAGAGATAGTCATGCAGGCCGCCACCGCAGGAGCAGCAGCAGCAGCAGCAGGGCGTCCAACACTCCTCGTAAATATACTGGAGAACCCAGACCAGGCGGCGCTAGTATTACGTAATCGTCATTGGCAAGGAAAAGGTAAACACGTCCTTTCCCTTACTCCCGGAGGAAACTGGATAAAACGCCTTCAAAGGGACCTGATCAACCGGGCTGTGATTCGTACACCTGACTGCCTGCAGCGGCTTCTAATAGTCTGATGAACCAGTCAAGCAACCAGGCGGCCTGAACATGGCCTTGGACACTAATCCTGGGAACCACCTCAGGGTAGCTTTTTAAGTTAGGTAGCATAATGTGTGCGCACTTACGAATGTTTGTGTGTATGTGCGTGTAAGTTTCCGGTACGTGTGTGCATGCCTCAGGTGCGTGGGTGTGTGCCTCCGGTGCGTGATTGTGTACCTGCCTTGTTCGTATTTGTAGACTAGTGTTTTTATCACTATTGTTGGTTTAAAGTGCTTGTAAGCACAGTGACGTGGTGGTACATGTGGAGGGTTTGCTGAGTGTTTATATATACTGGGTGTGGCAGTGGGGCCGGTCGGCCGAGCGGAAAGCACACTGGACTTGTGATCCTGTGGTTCCGGGTTCGATCCCAGGCGAAGGCGAGAAACAATGGGCAGAGTTTCTTTCAACCTATGCCCCTGTTACCTAGCAGTAAAATAGGTACCTGGGTGTTAGTCAGCTGTCGCTTCCTGGGAGGTGGAGGCCTGGTCGAGGACCGGGCCGCGGGGACACTAAAGCCCCGAAATCATCTCTAGATAACCTCAAGTGGGGCGTCTCCTCTTGGTGGTGTTCATAGTGCGGGGAGCTCTAATAGCTCTAATAGAGTCTAATAGCTCACGCGACTTCGCACGTTGCTTAAGAAGCAACGTGCGAAGTCGCGTGAGGCCGACACCAGCCGGTCACGGAGGACTGGTTCCTGGAAGTCTTGGGCGGCGTCCTCGAGATCTTCATAATGTTTTGTATTGGGTTATGTAGTTTATGTAACTTTGCTTAAGCTGATGGAGGCCAAGTTAGGCTGACAAAGGCCTAACTTGGGATGTCCTCCCTACACCAGGCTGTGTGGGGTGGGTGCCCCGGAGGGGGGGGGGAGGGGGTAGGCGTGCCACCAGCCTCCCGGATACAATGGTACTGACCTGGCCCACTGCTCGCTCCACCTGCCTCACCTGCCTCCACGCTCGTCTCGCTCCCTTGATGCTGCCCCCCCCTTGCTCTGGCCTCCCTCACTCCCTGGGTCGTCGTGCTCGTGACCCCCTCCCCCCCCCTCCCTCCCTTATCTTGCCCCCCTTTCCCTCCCTTATCTTGCCCCCCTTTCCCTCCCTCCCTCATCTAAATTATATTAAAAATAAGAGCTAATTATAATGAAGCGAGGACCGGCTGCACCTCCATCATGCCTGGGATACAGTTTTGTTACTCCGCTCATAAAATATATTATTATTATATATAATAAAGTAATTTTTTCAATGTATGTATTATCTGATGATGGCTGAGGACCGGAAGACCTGTTGTAGTTGTGATGAACTTGTACCAAGAATGTCAAGAGTTGGACATGTATATGAGAGGGATTGGGTGGTTATAAATAGGAGCTGCCTTGTATGGGCCAACAGGCCTTTTGCAGTTGCCTTTGTTCTTATGTTCTTATGTCAAGAGTTGGTTCACTTTGTTGTGGTGAGTTGTTATTCCCGCTAAACACACACCGACACTGACGTTGATACAACGTTCAAACAACTTTTAACCCTTCCTAACCAGTTATAACAACTAATATAGCAAGTTGTAACAACGTTCTAATACGTCATAAACACGTTAAGCCAAGATGTAACAACTTGCAGGCGATGAGTCACAATAACGCGGCTAAAGTATATTGACCAGACCATACACTAGAAGGTGAAGGGACGACGACGTTTCGGTCCGTCCTGGACCATTCTCAAGTCGATTGTGAGAATGGTCCAGGACGGACCGAAACGTTGTCGTCCCTTCACCTTCTAGTGTGTGGTCTGGTCAACATGTAACAACTTTATTACAAGTTGTAACAAGCGGAAAATAGACAGTTTCGGTTTGTGTTTCAAGGGTAACTACCTTTCTGACATCTTAAGGTTACTGAAGGACTTCAAAAGAACAAATTCACAAAGGGCCTTGATTATCCCAGACGCGCCTTAGCCGACTATGCCACGACATGGTTAAAAGAATTGCAACCTAACCATGTTATGTCAACTAAAGGACGTCTGGGATCATCCCGGACGTAGGTTCGAACCCGCATCACGGCCCTTGTGGATTTGTTCATTTGATGCATCACGCTACTGTGATTTGTGTGTGTTTTGAAGGATTTCTCGGGCCATGTTCCTTTGACCTCTTATCAAATGAAACATTATTTGTTTTCAATTATAACAGGTTAGTCTCTATAGTAACCAGTTTATCAGCTCTGAAATTTGGCAAACCAAGCCAAATAAACCTCTGAGAGGCTGCAGGATCCAGTAAGTTCAGTAGAACTTGGGTTTCAACTCCTTGACCATGTCGTAACTCAGTCGATTAAGGTAGCGTTTGGGATACTCTCGGACGCAGATTCGAATCCTCGTCACGGCCCTTGTAGATTTGTTCATTGGCAAGCTAAAGTTATTATCCCTGGCTTGTCCCATAAAACTTCCTCGGAGCTCGAAAACTGTTTTAAAACATGCAAACTAAGCAGTTATGATTGAGAGAGAGAGAGAGAGAGAGAGATGTACATGTTTCGTAAGTGGGCACGTTAGTGATTGATGAGTCGTGCCAGTGTTAGGGAGAGACGCCGCCGCCACGTGGAGCAGCAGCAGCAGCAGCCAGCCCGCCCGCCCGAATAGACTGCCTTAATAGACTGAGCTACGACAGGGTTAAAAGGGTTGAAACCAAAGTTCTATTGAACTTACTGGATCCCGTAGCCTCTCCGAGGCACAAACCAGGATTTTTACACAGCCCCCCCCCCCCCTGCACCCGAGCTATGTCAATAGGCCGTTCTCCCTCTTCGCCCTTACATCATCATCACACACAGATCACACTAACGTGATGCATCATGTTTTGTTCATTTGATGCATCACGTTAGTGTGATCTCTGTGTCAGGTGAGGAAGGTTGGGGGTTATGGCGGGGGTGGGTGTGTGTGTAGGTGACCTTGGTGTGTGGGTGAGGGAGGAGTGTGGTCACAGCTGGCCGACACTGGCTCACGTCTACCCCTGCACCTCACCTCTCACCAAGGTCGCTCTTGTCACCGCTGCCGCCCCCCAGGTGTGTGCTCACCTAGTTGTGTTTGAGGGGGTTGAGCTCTGGCTCTTTGGTCCCGCCTCTCAACCGTCAATCAACTGGTGTACAGGTTCCTGAGCCTATTGGGCTCTATCATATCTACATTTGAAACTGTGTATGGAGTCAGCCTCCACCACATCACTTCCTAATGCATTCCATTTGGCAACCTAAAAACCTCTGACACTAAAAAAGTTCTTTCTAATATCTCTGTGGCTCATTTGGGCGCTCAGTTTCCACCTGTGTTCCCTTGTGCGTGTTCCCCTTGTATTAAATAGCCAGTCTTTATTTACCCTATCAATTCCCTTCAGAATCTTGAATGTGGTGATCATGTCCCCCCTAAATCTTCTCTCTTCCAGCGAAGTGAGGTTTAATTCCCGTAGTCTCTCCTCGTAGCTGTGTGTGTGTGTGTGTGCTAGAGACAGCTTTCCTTGGTGTGGAGGAGGAGTGGCTGGCGGGCTTCGAAGCCTCGGAGGGCAGTCATGTCAGGGATCCATCATCTGGTCAAGTGAGAGGAGCTATTAAGTCCTCTTGGCCAGGATGATCTTTGTGGTCCTATTGGACACAGAGCGTTATCACCTCCGGTTTCTGTTCGCAGTTTGAACATGGCTTTTAGTAGGCAATTTAAAATGCTTGTTAAAGAGATATCACACGATGCATAGAAAATAGTGCTAACAGTACCATATTCACTAGCAAGAGAATAATATGACGTACACAGGCTGACAGTTTATAAAGGTGACAAAGGTTAATGGATAAAGCTGTTCGAACAAGTGAGGAATTAAGGGTTGTAGTGAAGGATAGTCCAAAATGCCTCGGCAGTTAATTTATTTTGTAACCATGATAACTAGAGGTGAATAGAGGCGTGGCGTTTGATGGCTGCCACTCTTGACCACAGTATCATTGTGTTCTCGTGAGTATGTAGTCTGTAGCCGGCGACCACCCAGCTCGACCAATGGGAATTCAGCGTTGCTGCTGTTCTTGCTGAATTAACTTGTAGATTGTTTAAAATATATAGGCCGAGCACGTGTCTGAGGTCAGCACACCTCCATCCTGACCTCTGGGTCCTCTCCGTGTCCCCTCCCTGACCTCTGGGTCCTCTCCGTGTCCCCTCCCTGACTTCTGGGTCCTCTCCGTGTCCCCTCCCTGACCTCTGTTAGTTCATACTTACACACCAAACGTTATCAACAAATAACAAGAACTTTTCAAACAAGAGATACCAGACCCAATGATGGTGTCCTTTTTTGGCCAATCCACACACTAGAAAATGAAGGGAACGACGACGTTTCGGTCCGTCCTGGACCATTCTCAAGTCGATTGTGAGAATGGTCCAGGACGGATCGAAACGTCGTCGTCCCTTCATTTTCTAGTGTGTGGTCTGGTCAACATACTTCAGCCACGTTATTGTGACTCATCGCCTGCATATGGTGTTCTTTGAGACGCTAGTGCTCTCTAGGGTGGAATATTGTTGCACAATGACCTACCTTGAGGTGATTTCTGGCCTCAGCGACCCCGCGGCCCGGTCGTTGACCAGGCCTCCTCGTTGCTGGACTGGTCAACCAGGCTGTTGGACGCGGCTGCTATTTAAATCTGCTGTTTAAATATGACAGTCCTATTTAAAGCTGGAGAAATTGTGGGCCTGGAGAATGTAGATCTATTACTGCTCGAACACATTAAATAAAACATTTAACTTTTTGTGAGTGCTAAAAATGTCTAAATCTGTATTCTCTAGAGTGCAGATAGGAGAAATGCATATTAATTTATACTTCGAAAATATTAAGAGGGACTGGATCCAAATCTGCATGCGGAAATGATTAGGCGAGACCAGGAGACATGGCAGGAAGTGCAACATAACCCCCACTGAAGAGCAAAGGTGCAAAATATGTATATACATCAAGGGACTAAGACTTTCTCTTAAGACTTAATTCCCTCTCAACTTGAGGGGGCACAACTGACTGACGTCACTGTTTAAGAGACAACTTGATAAACGCCTTCAAAAGATTCCTGATCAACCGGGCTATGACTCATAGGTGAGGCTGCGAGCAGCGGCGGCATGGAACACACTCCCTAGATGACTAGCCCACCAACCAGGAGACCCGGACAGATACCGGGAACATGTACACCTCTCGACGTCCACTCCACAGTGTTACTCCCGAGAACCATTAGTGTACACCAGAAGAATGTTGATTATGTCATGTCGTGTTAGGTAGAACACTATGAACGCTGGCGTGTGTTGAAGCTGTGTGAACGCTGACAGTGGCTTGAAGCTGTGTGAACGCTGGCGTGTTGAAGCTGTGTGAACGCTGACAGTGGCTTGAAGCTGTGTGAACGCTGGCAGTGGCTTGAAGCTGTGTGAACGCTGACAGTGGCTTGAAGCTGTGTGAACGCTGGCAGTGGCTTGAAGCTGTGTGAACGCTGGCAGTGGCTTGAAGCTGTGTGAACGCTGGCAGTGGCTTGAAGCTGTGTGAACGCTGGCAGTGGCTTGAAGCTGTGTGAACGGTGACAGTGGCTTGAAGCTGTGTGAACGCTGGCAGTGGCTTGAAGCTGTGTGAACGCTGGCAGTGGCTTGAAGCTGTGTGAACGCTGGCAGTGGCTTGAAGCTGTGTGAACGCTGGCAGTGGCTTGAAGCTGTGTGAACGCTGGCAGTGGCTTGAAGCTGTGTGAACGCTGGCAGTGGCTTGAAGCTGTGTGAACGCTGGCAGTGGCTTGAAGCTGTGTGAACGCTGGCAGTGGCTTGAAGCTGTGTGAACGCTGGCAGTGGCTTGAAGCTGTGTGAACGCTGGCAGTGGCTTGAAGCTGTGTGAACGCTGGCAGTGGCTTGAAGCTGTGTGAACGCTGGCAGTGGCTTGAAGCTGTGTGAACGGTGACAGTGGCGTGGTGCGGTCGTGGTGTTGTGCCGGCCGCTGCCTCATACGTCCGGCAGCGCGCCCGTCTCTTAACTCCGGCACCTGGGAATCATGCGATTAAATTTGAGTTAAAAGGAAACAGGTTCATAAACGCCGTCAGTGACACTGGCCGTCGACTTCAGGGTAATAATTACCTCATGGTAGTGTCCAGCGATGGTGACTATCTGACCATGGTAGGAAGCCGGTCGGCCAAGCGGACAGCACGCTGGACTTGTGGTCCTGGGTTCGATCCCAGGCGCCGGCGAGAAACAATGGGCAGTTTCTTTCACCCTATGCCCTTGTTACTTAGCAGTAAAATAGGTACCTGGGTGTTAGTCAGCTGTCACGGGTTGGTTCCTGGGGGTGGAGGCCTGGTCGAGGACCGGGCCGCGGGGACACTAAAAAAAAAAAAAAGCCCCGAAATCATCTCAAGATAACCTCAAGAAAGCAACAGGTAAAGGATCTGGGAATAATGATGCTTGAAGACTTAACGTTTAGGGAGCATAACTAAGCAAATATAGCGTTAGTTAGGAAAATGATAGATGGATAAACCTTCAAATCCAGGGATCCCATCACACAATGTTCAAACTGTTCAAATCACGTATGCTGTCCCGTCTTGAGTACTGCTTGGTACTCGCTCCCCCCCCCCTTCAGGACAGAAGAGGTTGTTGAAATAGAGGGAATACAGAGTTGTTGTTGTTATAGATTCAGCTACTCGGAACAAGATCCAAGTAGCACGGTCTATGGTGAGCCCGTAACTTACCTGGCACAGGAGCGGGGCAAGTAGCACGGTCTATGGTGAGCCCGTAACTTACCTGGCACAGGAGCGGGGAATACAGAGACCGTATACGGCAGACATAGACGCGATAAAGCACCTAAACTATCCACATAGTCTCCAAGCTCCCGACATTGCGTAAATTTCGGGGATCAACGTCTCCGCGACCCAGTCTCTAACCAAACCTGCTAATCATTCATTGTGTCGGGGGACAGGCAGCCAGTTTATATGTACACCATATGTTAGGCTTATATCGAGGTCCCCCGCCCCCTTCCCCATGGGCGAATCACTGACCCTTCCCCAGGATTCAACCCCATAACAACCTGACTAACTCCTGGGTACGTATTTACCGCCAGGTGGACAGGGGCATCAGGTGATAGGAAACGCGCCTAACCATTTCTATCCCGCCTGGGATTCGAATCAGGAATTCTCGATTGTGAGTCGATAACGAACTCGATTGTAACTGCGGGCCTGCGGGCCGCTCCAAGCAACAGCCTGTTGGACCAAGCTCTTATAAGTCGTGCCTGGCCTCGGGCTGGGCTTGGGGAATAGAACAACCACATCCAGATAGTCATACTCTACGTTGCCTGTCCAGCGCCAGTTTTTTTTTTTTGAGATATATACAAGAGTTGTTACATTCTTGTAGAGCCACTAGTACGCGTAGCGTTTCGGGCAAGTCCTTAATCCTATGGTCCCTGGAATACGATCCCCTGCCGCGAAGAATCGTTTTTTCATCCAAGTACACATTTTACTGTTGCGTTAAACAGAGGCTACAGTTAAAGAATTGCGCTCAGTAAATCCTCCCCGGCCAGGATACGAACCCATGACATAGAGTTTACTACCTTAGTCTACGTACCACGTCCAGCGCCAGTGTTAAGGTGACCATGGTAATTAAACGGTGGTATTGAGGTATTTATCGCTCAATAACCGAGATGGGGTTTGCTCCCTAGAGCAGCTGTCAAGACTCGTGTGGAATTCTCTCTTGGTATTACTGCTACTCCAGTGTTCGCTGTGCATCTACCGCCTGATCATCAAGACTGTGATTCATGTCAGTCTGCCAGCAGTCGCGTCCAACAGCCTGGTTGACCAGTTCAGCAACCAAGAGGCCTGGTCCTACTAAACAAAGGCAAAGCAGCCTTAGGAAACTGAGATTCCGAAGCCTCAATACAAACATACAGATACTGCTATATAAGGCTCTAGTCCGGCCGCATCTAGAATATCCCCCCACTACCACTACACACCTTCAAGAAGACCAACATGCAAAAACTATAAGCAGTGCAAATAACCCTGGAAACAAACCGAAACTGTCTATTTTCCGGTTGTTACAACTTGTAATAAAGTTGTTACATCTTTGCTTAACGTGTTTATGACGTATTAGAACGTTGTTACCACTTGCTATATTGGTTGTTATAACTGGTTAGGTGGTGGTAAAACTTGTTCGAACGTTGTACCAACGTTGTAGTTTCGGTGTGTGTTTGGCGGGAAGGCACTAAGGAGAGCAGCAAAACACCGTCCACCATATGATCAGACAGTCTTCGAACTCCATGAACTCCTGAACACAAAGACTAATAATAAACAGCAGCTCACCAATGACTCTGTAATATCTCCATTGTTGAAACAATTATGTATTAGCGATAAGACCTATCATTGATGTATAATGACTTACTGTAAATATATAGCTCTTGAAATAGAACATTCTCTGTAACTAGCTGACATGTAACTATAAGGTGTGAAGGATAGATGAAATTGTTAATGTAATAATCTAAGATGAGGTCTGATAGACTTTTTGTGCCCTCTGTAATGCTTTTTGCGCTACCGCTCACAGGATGAGTATGTGGTGCACAATAAACTAGTCGCCTCCGGCGGCAACGATAAAAAAATCCAACCTGAACACACAACCACTGAACATCAGACTACAGCACCAAGCCATCAGGGTGTGGAACACCATCGAAATGTTCTTTCAGCCTCTTTGGTCCCGCCTCTCAACTGTCAATCAACTGGTGTACGGATTCCTGAGCCTACTGGGCTCTACATTTGAAACTGTGTATGGAGTCTGCCTCCACCACATCACTTCCTAATGCACTTCTACTCTTCTGTCTTCCAGTGTCGTGAGGTGCATTTCTCGCAGCCTTTCCTCGTAACTCATGCCTCTTAGTTCAGGGACTAGCCTAGTGGCATACCTCTGAACATTTTCCAGCTTCGTCTTGTGCTTGACAAGGTACGGGCTCCATGCTGGGGCCGCATACTCAAGGATTGGTCTTACATATGTGGTATAAAAGGTTCTGAATGATTCCTTACACAGGTTCCTGAAGGCTGTTCTGATAGCCAGTCTTGCGTATGCCGCCGCAGATGTAATTCTTTTTATGTAAGCTTCAGGAGACAGGTTTGGTGTGATATCAACCGCTAGATCTTTCTCTCTGTCCGTTTCATGAACTTCATCTCCCATTCCCCGATGCGTGTGGAAGCATCGGAGTGTGCATATATGAGTGCTACCTTACCTTGAGGTGCTTCCGGGGCTTAGCGTCCCCGCGGCCCGGTCGTTGACCAGGCCTCCTCGTTGCTGGACTGGTCAACCAGGCTGTTGGACGCGGCTGCTCTCAGCCTGACTGCTACACAGTATTCATCTATAGACATCCATATATGGTGAAACACATGTGAAGAACCTCTCACACACTCACAGCTTCCTGACAAGAGGAAGCTTAGCTTAGCTGCTAACACCCACATATCGTGTCAGCAAGGCGGACAGCCCGTCTGCTGTCATAACTCACTATATTTCTCACTTCTACACTTCCCTTCTCCTATGCCTCTCCATCCTCTTAACTCCCCCCCCCCCCCCGAAAAAAGACCTGGTCTGGGACCGGGCCGCGGGGACGTTGAACCCCGAAATCATGGCAAGGAAACCAACCGCTTTAAAGACTTATTTTTAATAGTTCTCATATTTGTCTGTGTCTGTGTGTGTGTGTGTTTTAACTGTAGCATTATTCCTACAGTTACTGCTCCTTGGTGGGTGTCAGACCTGGATTCACTTTCTCAGCCCTCCTGTGCGTGCGTGTGTGCGTGTGCGTGCGTGCGTTCTCGTTTATTTAGCAAACAGCTGCAATGGGGGGAATAGTGTTGAACAGTGTTGTGTGTGTGTGTGTGTGTGTGTGTGTGTGTGTGTGTGTGTGTGTGTGTGTTGTGCCTTAAGGGCGCGTGTTTGGTTACTAGAGAGAGGCTTGGGGAGCGGTGTTGCAAGGCTGGAGATGAACGCGAATGTTTCCTACCGCGAAAGTATTAGCAGGTTGTGTAGAAGCCGGGTGAATGAACGTGGGAGTTGTGGTTGCTTCAGGTGAAGGGCGGTGGTGGTGGTGGTTGTGGTGGTTGATGTGGTTGTGGTGGTGGTTAACAAGTAAGGTTGTGGGTAGAGGAGAGTAATGATGCAGCCCAGATGGTGGTAGTGAGTACGTTGTTCTTGAATGGTGGACTAGAGGGGTGTTTAGACTAGTTGTGAATGACGGGAGTGTGGCAGCCTGTCACAGTCTTGTAACTGTGACACAGGTCACACTCACGCCTCCGTATACACCAGTCTCAACAACCCTCCCCCCCCCCTGTTATAAGTTACAGGGGGGGGGGGGAGAGTCACTGCTGTGATAAGGTCTGTCACATGGTCACACTACTGTGATAAGGTCTGTCACTTGGTCTCACTACTGTGATAAGGTCTGTCACTTGGTCTCACTACTGTGATAAGGTCCGTCACTTGGTCTCACTACTGTGATAAGGTCCGTCACTTGGTCTTACTACTGTGATAAGGTCCGTCACTTGGTCTCACTACTGTGATAAGGTCCGTCACTTGGTCTCACTACTGTGATAAGGTCCGTCACTTGGTCTCACTACTGTGATAAGGTCTGTCTAGTGTAAACAATAATACTGTGCGGTGACAGACATGACGGTGAAGTGCATCTACACTATTTGGAACACAGGATTTGAAACAGAGATTTGGGACATTTGGAACACCTGTTCCACTTCCACTTGAAGTGGTACACTTGGAACTACAGTATTTGCCAATCGATAGCCATGTTTTCGTTCAACTATAATATATATATATGAGAGTTCCGGGGATGACCTCTGTCTAATAATAATAATAATAATAATTAATAATAATAAATAATAATAATTACTAATTAATAATAATTACTAATTAATAATAATAACAGCATCTTTCCTATGGCCGTGTAATACCTCCATAGCTAGAACAGTTATTTAATAGGGAAAAGACCTACCATTAATGTATAATTGTAAATACATAGCCACTGACATGGAACAATGTGTGAAACTCGTTGACAGAATTATAAGGCGTGCAGGGTAGATGTAATTGTTAATGTAATAATATCCGTTAAGGTTTGGTGAACACCTTTTGTGCCCTCGGTAACCCCTTTTTGCGCTGCTGCTCACAGGATGAGTATGGGGTGCACAATAAACTAGCCGCCTTCGGATGCAACAAACCTTTTCTGTTTCTGCCCTTGGGATCGAACCTGGGATCCTGGATTGAGCATCGAGGATGTAAACCACTGTTTAATGTGTACAAATAGACCTAATGGACGCTGGCTTTGTACTAAGTCAAGTTGAATGGTTGTATTCACGCGAATGATGGTTTTTGGTTTTCACAAATCATTGCTTTCGCTTGATGGTAAACAAGAGCAAATATTAGCTTTAATCAGCTGAGGGACGTGTCGAGCTGTTGATTCAACAGCGTCACCGCCGGGAGCCCGCCGGGGTGCGCGTTGCGTCACCGCCTGGAGCCCGCCGGGGTGCGCGTTGCGTCACCGCCGGGAGCCCGCCGGGGTGCGCGTTGCGTCACCGCCGGGAGCCCGCCGGGGTGCGCGTTGCGTCACCGCCGGGAGCCCGCCGGGGTGCGCGTTGCGTCACCGCCGGGAGCCCGCCGGGGTGCGCGTTGCGTCACCGCCGGGAGCCCGCCGGGGTGCGCGTTGCGTCACCGCCGGGAGCCCGCCGGGGTGCGCGTTGCGTCACCGCCGGGAGCCCGCCGGGGTGCGCGTTGCGTCACCGCCGGGAGCCCGCCGGGGTGCGCGTTGCGTCACCGCCGGGAGCCCGCCGGGGTGCGCGTTGCGTCACCGCCGGGAGCCCGCCGGGGTGCGCGTTGCGTCACCGCCGGGAGCCCGCCGGGGTGCGCGTTGCGTCACCGCCGGGAGCCCGCCGGGGTGCGCGTTGCGTCACCGCCGGGAGCCCGCCGGGGTGCGCGTTGCGTCACCGCCGGGAGCCCGCCGGGGTGCGCGTTGCGTCACCGCCGGGAGCCCGCCGGGGTGCGCGTTGCGTCACCGCCGGGAGCCCGCCGGGGTGCGCGTTGCGTCACCGCCGGGAGCCCGCCGGGGTGCGCGTTGCGTCACCGCCGGGAGCCCGCCGGGGTGCGCGTTGCGTCACCGCCGGGAGCCCGCCGGGGTGCGCGTTGCGTCACCGCCGGGAGCCCGCCGGGGTGCGCGTTGCGTCACCGCCGGGAGCCCGCCGGGGTGCGCGTTGCGTCACCGCCGGGAGCCCGCCGGGGTGCGCGTTGCGTCACCGCCGGGAGCCCGCCGGGGTGCGCGTTGCGTCACCGCCGGGAGCCCGCCGGGGTGCGCGTTGCGTCACCGCCGGGAGCCCGCCGGGGTGCGCGTTGCGTCACCGCCGGGAGCCCGCCGGGGTGCGCGTTGCGTCACCGCCGGGAGCCCGCCGGGGTGCGCGTTGCGTCACCGCCGGGAGCCCGCCGGGGTGCGCGTTGCGTCACCGCCGGGAGCCCGCCGGGGTGCGCGTTGCGTCACCGCCGGGAGCCCGCCGGGGTGCGCGTTGCGTCACCGCCGGGAGCCCGCCGGGGTGCGCGTTGCGTCACCGCCGGGAGCCCGCCGGGGTGCGCGTTGCGTCACCGCCGGGAGCCCGCCGGGGTGCGCGTTGCGTCACCGCCGGGAGCCCGCCGGGGTGCGCGTTGCGTCACCGCCGGGAGCCCGCCGGGGTGCGCGTTGCGTCACCGCCGGGAGCCCGCCGGGGTGCGCGTTGCGTCACCGCCGGGAGCCCGCCGGGGTGCGCGTTGCGTCACCGCCGGGAGCCCGCCGGGGTGCGCGTTGCGTCACCGCCGGGAGCCCGCCGGGGTGCGCGTTGCGTCACCGCCGGGAGCCCGCCGGGGTGCGCGTTGCGTCACCGCCGGGAGCCCGCCGGGGTGCGCGTTGCGTCACCGCCGGGAGCCCGCCGGGGTGCGCGTTGCGTCACCGCCGGGAGCCCGCCGGAATGTGTCGAGTAAGCGACGTAATCCCCGCAAATTCCCTACCCTTCACCTTAATGTTGAGGAACAGTTTGGGAGATGGCAGGTGGTGCAGTAGACACCTGGTGGCGGCGGTGGTGGTGGTTGCTGCCCTCGGTCAGGTGTGGCGACGACGCCGGGTCGTGATGATCCTGTTGCATGTAACCTTGCAGATTAACTTCCGGTTGGAAATTGAAAAGTTGGCCAGGTTATTAGCTATTTCGTGCTCCTGGTGTTCTCTCCGGGTCCGTCAGTCGCCAAGGTCACGGGGGGTCAAAAGCCAATTTGGCAGAGTAAGACTTTCACGTACATGACTTAACTGATCTGTCTCTGAGTCTTGAAGCGTCGGTAGTCACTTCAAGACAAGACTAAAGAATACCTGATCAACCGGGCAGTGATTCATGTCAGGCTGCAAGCAGCCGCGTCCAACAGCCTGGTTGACCTGATGACCAACCGGGAGGCCGCGCGACTGTTCACCTCCGGAAACTACGTAAGGATTCACAAGGTAGATCTCCCTCGTGAATTAGTTCTCCAGGCTGCTCGCAGCCTCACGTATGAGTCACAGCCTGGTTGATCAGGTATCCTTCGGAGGTGTTTGTCAAGTTCTCTCTTGAACACTGTGAGGGGTCGGCCAGTTATGCCCCTTATGTGTAGTGGAAGCGTGTTGAACAGTCTCGGGCCTCTGATGTTGATAGTTCTCTCTTGAACACTGTGAGGGGTCGGCCAGTTATGCCCCTTATGTGTAGTGGAAGCGTGTTGAACAGTCTCGGGCCTCTGATGTTGATAGTTCTCTCTTGAACACTGTGAGGGGTCGGCCAGTTATGCCCCTTATGTGTAGTGGAAGCGTGTTGAACAGTCTCGGGCCTCTGATGTTGATAGTTCTCTCTTGAACACTGTGAGGGGTCGGCCAGTTATGTCCCTTATGTGTAGTGGAAGCGTGTTGAACTGTCTCGGGCCTCTGATGTTGATAGTTCTCTCTCAGAGTACCTGTTGCACCTCTGCTTTTCAACGGGGGTATTCTGCACATCCTGCCATGCCTCCTGGTCTCATGTGATGTTATTTCTGTGTGCAGGTTTGGGACCAGCCCCTCTACTATTAACCACGTGTAAATTATTATGCATCTCTCCTGCCTGCGCTCAAGTGAATACAGATTTAAGCATTTTAGTCGGTCCCAGTAGTTAAGATGTTTTTACTGAGTGGATTCTAGCAGTAAAGGATCTCTGAAATAAAAGGGAGAGGGAAATACAAATGATCGAGCTGAAGCTGAGAGAATCATATAAAATCCAAGAGAGGCAAAAGGAGCAAAATGCTACAAGTGAAATAGACAGGAACCCGAATTACTTTTTCTCGTTTGCCAAAAAAAAAAAAAAAAAAAAAAAAACTATCCAGTATTGGGCCCTTGTGCAAGGGTGATGGAACTTTCACAGATGACAACAAAGAAATGAGTGAAATACTAAGGCTTACCTTGAAGTGTTTCCAGGCCTTAGCTTCCCCTCGGCCCGGTCGTCGACCAGGCCTCCTCGTTGCTGGATTGGTCAACCAGGCTGTTTGACGCGGCTGCTTCAGTACGATTCTGTTTTCAGCGAACCCGTGACCACATTGAAAATTGAATTAAGTTTATTGAGGTAAAATACACACAAAGGGATGAGGTAGCTCAAGCTATTCTTACCCGGTTCAGTACATCGTGTTAATACATACATAGACACACATCACAAGCAATAAACATATTACCAAACATTGAGAGATAAACATATACATTTCCTTTGAAGATCGATGATCTAAATGAATTCAAGAATGCGACACCAACATGGAACCACACATCAGATGTCACCCCTAACACCACTGGACTTTGAAGTAGCCATAGACAGCATGCCCATGCACTCTGCACCAGGCCTTGACTCGTGGAATTCCATATGCACCAGTAAGTGCAAAACACCACTATCACGGGTCCTAAACATCTTTTGGAGACGGATCCTAGATACTGATGTCATCCCCTGACAGTCTTAAAACGGGGGCTGGTGGGGGGGGGGGGGGTGCTGTTGGTTCCCGGAAGCTACACGAGGTAGCCGCTGGGAGGATGTTGAACAACCGCGGACCTCTGATGTTAATACAGTGTTCTCTGATTGTGCCCATGGCACTTCAGGGGGATGGGTCGCACGCGTACTGAGAGTAGACAGCTGTAAGAAAAGGTTGTGAGGTTTACCTAGTGTTTGTTCCAAGGATCAACGTCCCCGCGGCCCGGTTTCGGACCAGGCCTTGTTTGGTCAACCAGGTTGTTAGCAGCAGCAGCAGCTGCTCGTAGCCTGACGTATGAATCACAGCCCGGTTGATCAGGTATCCTTTAAAATAGCGAGGTAGGCAGTAGATAGCTAATGGTTTGGCTTTTCGTGACATTAGGTAATTCTTTAATTAAAAATTGAAGTGTGGCGTCGTGTGACATTTGAACTTGTCTGGTGTTTGTTGACTGTTGTGGGGAGTCTACCCCACCAGTGGACCACTAGCAGGGTAGACTCCTCTCCCCACCCACTGTCCCTGGTGGTGAGTCTACCCCACCAGTGGACCACTGTTGTCTCTGGTGGTGAGTCTACCCCACCAGTGGACCACTAGCAGGGTAGACTCTCCTCCCCACCCACTGTCCCTGGTGGGGAGTCTACCCCACCAGTGGACCACTGTTGTCCCTGGTGGGGAGTCTACCCCACCAGTGGACCACTGTTGTCCCTGGTGGGGAGTCTACCCCACCAGTGGACCACTGGTGTCTCTGGTGGTGAGTCTACCCCACCAGTGGACCACTAGCAGGGTAGACTCCCCTCCCCACCCACTGTCCCTGGTGGGGAGTCTACCCCACCAGTGGACCACTAGCAGGGTAGACTCCCCTCCCCACCCACTGTCCCTGGTGGGGAGTCTACCCCACCAGTGGACCACTAGCAGGGTAGACTCCCCTCCCCACCCACTGTCCCTGGTGGGGAGTCTATCCCACCAGTGGACCACTGGACCTGGCTCACTGGTATAGAGGAGACAACATGGTTTCCGGCGGCAGTGTGCAGGAAATGAGCCTAATTTAGCGTAGATTAGAGTTGTTGTTTTGGAAGATTGTTAGTTTCGTGGGCCGGGGGGGGGGGCGGACTTCTTGCTTAAGCTGGCAGACCTTGCTTCCGGCCGCTGACTGCCTTCCTGCTGGCTTCCCTCCCCCCCCCCCCTTCCCCAACCTTCCCTCCCCTGCCCTCCCCTGCCCTCCCCTCCATCTTTTCCCCTCTATCGTGTAACTAACTAAAATCCGCATTGGGATGTAATTCATAAGTTATGGAGCGTAGCGTCTAACAGTGTGGTCAGAGACTGGGCCGCGGGGACATTGATCCTTTTTTTGTTTAATAATAATAATAATATCATCATTAACAACACATTTAGGTACATCTGCATTTGTGCAGCTACCCTAGATGAAGGGGGGAGTACAGTGTCATAAAAAGTAGCTACGTAATGCTGGTTTTTAATCTCTCATCACACAGGATGGTTTAGTGATACAGAGGCATGTGATCGGTAGTCTGCACTGGCAGACTCCGTGTGTAATGAGGATGTCTTCAAGAACACGAGAGTGAATAAAGTAATTGCAAAGCTCCAGGTACCTCATGCCAACGGGTCTGAAAGGTCTAATAACTGGGCATTCAGTGATGTAGTGTGGGAGATCATGCCACAGTTTCTGCTCTGAGTTTGCACCTGGAGTGCTCAGGATTGGGAGATCCGTCACCTGTAGCCACCTGCCACAGGTAACGGTAACCCAACCTGATCCTGGCAACTACTGTGTCGCACAGTCTGGTCCACGTTTTTGTGCTGCCCATAAATATAGGTTTCAGATCTGAACAAATCATAGTTTTTTATACTGGTGTTTTCAGGTCGTTGGGAGTCAGTAATTTCTCTATCAGACCTGAGTGTTTGGAACAATATAGTTTTGACAGCAGAGATGGGGATACCTAGATCTAATTCAACTTCATCTTTGTTACACACCAATTTGGCTGTAATATCTGTCATTACGATGGGTTATATTTGTGTGTGATGGTATTCATAAAAAGGAGATTCAAAACCCTTTACTCTGTGCAGCGATTAGGTCATTTATAATTGGTAGTTCGAGGCTCTTGCTGTCGATCTGTCGATCTTCAAGCAACCGAAGTTTTCGATATCTTGAGGTTATCTTGAGATGATTTCGGGGCTTTTAATGTCCCCGCGGCCCGGTCCTCGACCAGGCCTCCACCCCCAGGAAGCTGCCCGTGACAGCTGACTAACACCCAGGTACCTATTTTACTGCTAGGTAACAGGGGCATAGGGTGAAAGAAACTCTGCCCATTGTTTCTCGCCGGCGCCTGGGATCGAACCCAGGACCACAGGATCACAAGTTCAGCGTGCTGTCCGCTCGGCCGACCTGCTCCCCTAATCGCTTCACAGAGTAAAGGGATTGTTTGAAGAGCAGACTTTGAATCACAAGATAGTATTCCTCCTCCTGTTTGTACTGGTAACTAGGTGTAGTACCGCTAGTTCTGCTTGTATGGAGGTCAGCCAGTTGTTTAACCTGACACTGACAGTCTGTGTGCAAATATTATTTCTATAAAACCTACATGCTGCTGCTGCAGTCCGTCCAGTAGAAGATTGGACTGAGCCGTCGGTGTAGACACAGTGCTCGTGAGATCTTCAATTTTCGATGGAGGAGACAATTGTTTAAAGTGTGACAGGTTTGAGAAGATCAAGATTCTCATTACCATTGATCCCTTGAACCAGGTCAAGGTGGGTAAGGGAAGGGAGACTCCCTGCTTCAACTACCTGAGAAGGAATTATCAGGGGAAAGCACCAAACCATTACGACTATATAGTACTGAGAAGGGGTCAGGATAAGGATTGGGAACGGGACGAGGGGGGGGGGGAAGGAATTTTGCTCAACAACTTAGACGGTCGGGGATTGAACGCCGACCTGCATGAAGCGAGATCGTCGCTCTACCGTCCAGCCATCGGGAGGGTTTTGTCGGTATTAATGAGAATTGATAGCCTAATGCTATTGTTTATTATAAAAATGACAGAGTCCATTGACATAATTGATAGGCAAAAATCCAAGCAGCAATAATTGTTTATTTGTGCGACATGGTTTGTATTTTTCAACATAGACCTTCCTCATCGTTCTTGAGATATAGCGGGACCTTGGAGGTGTTGTGTGAGAGATATAGCGGGACCTTGGAGGTGTTGTGTGAGAGATATAGCGGGACCTTGGAGGTGTTGTGTGATGCTTCTTCCTCGCCCGTAGACCACACGCCGACGCCTTCCAGTTGGCAGTTTTATAATATGTCTTATGAGTCGTGTGGTTTGAACATATTTAGAGCTACTGAGCCTATTTTCTCGAGGTATTGATTACGTTTGCATTTTCTAGCTGCTCTTCCAGCTTATTTCTCAGAGATCTTAGTTTACTAAATCCTAGTTAAGCTACTTGAATTCTTCCTTCCTGGGTGTTCTTGAGAGTATCTTGAGATGATTTCGCGGCATTAGTGTCCCCGCGGCCCGGTCCTCGACCAGGCCTCCACCCCCAGGAAGCAGCCCGTGACAGCTGACTAACACCCAGGTACTTATTTTACTGCTAGGTAACAGGGGCATAGGGTGAAAGAAACTTTGCCCATTGTTTCTCGCCGGCGCCTGGGATCGAACCCAGGACCACAGGATCACAAGTACAGTGTGCTGTCTGCTCGGCCGACCGGCGTGTAACAAAAAGAAGGCGTGGTCGAGGACCGGGCCGCGGGAACGCTAAGCCTCGAAATCATCTCAAGATACTCTCAAGAAGGGTCAAGGGCGAGGCGGAGATGTCTTCACTTACCTTGTCACGGTGTAGCTCAGGTGTCTCATAATCCCAGAAGTTACGAAATGTCTCAATAACAACTCATGGAAACATTTCTCTCGAAACTTAATTATATTTATTTATTTCTAGTGAAATTCTTTTAAATATTTCTCCAGGTACTTTAAGTCGGTAAATCTTTGGTGAAACTCATTCCTTAACTCAGAAATGTTAATGTTTTTCTGCGGTGGTGTCAGCATGAGACTCGGGAATGTTATGCTGGCATTTCAATGTTGAAAGTTTAACATTGCTCTCTGCTAGTTGCCTTTCTAAAAGCTGGAGTTTCATTTCAAAGCCGCTATTTCCGCCATAAAAACCTGGCAAATATACAACATCGTTGCATCTTTGTGTTCAGGTAATGATACAAGTTTTGCGAGGTTCGCCATGACAGCTACATGTGGAACCCATTCCTTACCTTTGGTTTCATGCCTATCGTTTCTTTCCCATAAAAATGCGTCTTTGATCAGGAAGTTTATTGGAGCACTTGAGTACAGCTTCACCACGGGTCATTGTGGTCGAGCAGGCCAGGTGGGTTCTCACTCTCCTCCCAAGAACGGTTGTGAGGTGCCTGTAGTCAGAACTTGATCTTGTGGAGTTCACAGTCCTTATCACCACATCAGTCACATTAGAAATTGATATTGTTTTAATAACAATGTTATGGACAGTGTCAAATGGGTTACGTCCACAGCTTGTAGTTTCTTCCTTTAATTAAGTAGGCACAGCAGCTTTTCTGCCCGTCATTCGTGGAGCTCTGACCTGTTGCTAGACCTAAAGGTTTGGTCCTAAACACCAACTGAACTAACTCATCGGTCCCCACTATTGCTTGTGTTCCTAGCATCACTTGCACAAACTCTTCTCTTACCTGCATACGTTGATAAGCACCGCGTGTGTAAACATTGTCAGTTGAGCTGTATTGGTTACAGCTGTACTTTCATTACTTACAATAGATAAGGCAGTTAAGGTCTCTACTTATTCAGAGTAAGTTTAAAACTTGTCCGGTGGTGTAGTTGAACCATCAATAACGTATAGCTAAAGGACTTAACATTCACAAACATCTCCGCTACGAGACCCACAAACACCACCTTTGAATGGACACAATAGGATAAAACAGTAATTTGGTAATACATGTGCTGTGTGCTTTTAACTTACACGGAGTTAATTGGGCATTCAAAATGGGGTTGAAATAGCAAGTGGGTCGCGGGCCACATTCAGAAGGTTGAGAGGCCGCGTGCGGCTCGCATGCGGCCCGTGTCAGCGTGTTTAACTCTCCTGCTCTAGCTCTTCATGCTCCCACTTAGTATATTCTACCTATGGCGTTTGACTAGTTTTTCTGTTCACCTTTACTGAGGTTTGAGTTCTTTGGCGTATGTGACGTGTGTGATGGTGTGTCGGGCTCTTCGCCGTCAAGCTTCTTATTGAGACTGAGGTAGTGAAGCCCCTCCCCCTCATAACATCCCCCCCCCACAGGAGGGTCCGGTACAGGTGTTGCACATGTTGACACATCAATGGGGAGGTGAAGGTAGGTGACTGTGTACCATTGATAAGACGGTGCCGCTCTTGGGTGACTCATCGTCACGAGTCATTGACGGAACCTCACGCCATCTGGTATTGACCTGACCCTCCCCCTCCCTCCCTTCCCCCCTTACCTTAGGGGTTATAGAGGTAAACTATAATAATCATAAGTTAAGTTAATGTTGACACAACATTGAATTGACGTTCCCAGTTATACAAATATTAAAGAGCAACTTTGACTCAACGTCGACCTTATAACCGCTCTTGGGGTATTGTGCTTACTGGGTTACTCGACCACTTGTCCCTAGCTCTGGTTAAGCAGACACATCTAACGTTTGTGGGGCCCCTTCCTATCTGCGCCCCTGGGGGTGTGGCGTCACTTGTACCCCCGTGGGCACTGGGGCCAGCCAGGTGAGGGAAGATTGAGGTGGCGAGAGGTAAGGTGGTGGTGAGGTGTGTGTCGTCCCTGGCAGGCTGGGGTGGGGGAGGTGGTGGGGGTTCTTGCCTGGATCTGGGTCAGTAAGTGTTCCCCCCCCCCCCCCCACACACCACTGGACCTGGCGCTAGCTGGGCCAGGCGGGACCACTGGGCCAGAGGAAGGCCCTGCGCGGTCTCCCTGCCGTGTCTGCGGCCAGTTTCCAATACCATTCACTTCTTGCATTTACTCTCGGCATTACTCGCCTACTAGTTATTGTGTGGGTTGAGCTTCAGCTCTCTGGTCTCGCCTCTTTATTCAGCTGGTGGGCAGGTTCCTGGGCATATTTAACGCGAATTGTGAATACATTTAAAGTATAATATAGTGTATTACAAAGGTATTCACAATTCGAGTTTAATTTGCTGGGGAACCTGTCCACCAGCTGAGTGGATGAGACTGGTGGATGCCTACGACTAGTGTGTGTTCATTCAGCCTTAACAGTGTTTCTCAGTCCGCGTTCTTGCCTCTCTCGAGAAGTTTGTATATGGTGATGGTTCCTCCAGCGACGTGGGAAAAGCACCGCTCCTGTGTCGGGTAAGCTACGGGCTCACCATAGCCCGTGCTACTTGCCCCTCTCCTGTGCCAGGTAAGCTACGGGCTCACCATAGCCCGTGCGACTTACCCCGCTCCTGTGCCAGGTAAGCTACGGGCTCACCATAGCCCGTGCTACTTGGAACTTGTTCCGAGTAGCTGAATCAATAACAGCAGCAGAGCCGTGGTTTAATTTGTAGAGTCGGTAGTTAAGAAGTCTGGTGGCAGACCTCTGCACTTTCTCTCAGTTGGGTGTGCGGGATTTTTTTTTTTTTTTTTTTACCCCGAGTTTAATTTGTAGTTAATGTCTGGTAAAAGTGGGTTCCATGATAGACAGTTACAGAATTTGGGTCGACATTTGTGAAGGGTGGGTGCCGCGCTTGGCAAGTTGGATATTATAGTTGTCGCTCGGTGGGATACGAACCTGGTTAAGTTGGTTTAGCTAGTAAACATATTGGCCGGGTCCTGGTATTCTTGGCCCGACTTCTGGGGCTCCCGGTCGGCCTCTGGGGCGACTGCTTAATTCGTTTTCTTCGAAGAAAACGAATTTGATTTATTGTAAATTGTATTGGATACTAGGGTGTTTTATGCGTATACGTAACGTAACCTTCGCCTAACGTAAGCATGGATAGGGAGTAGATAATAGCCTAAATTACGTAGTGGTGTTGAAGTGATTACCTCTTGATTCTTCGTATCTGAGGACAGGTTGGTATGCGAGCATGAGACAACGTTCTGAGAAACATTGAGGTGCGGTATGTCTAGACCTGTTGCATAGTCGTCAGGTGTTGCATACCTGTCTTAGTGGCATCAGTCACTCTGACCTATCAATGGCACGGGTCAGGTCCGGTCTATGGCTGGAATACTGCTGCACACTGACAACCCCTTTCAAAGCTGGAGAGCCTTTATTGCTAGAATCCACTCAGTAAAACATCAACATTACTGGGATCGACTGAAATGACTAAATCTGTATTCTCTAAATCTGGAGGCAGCGTGGGGGTTGATTTTTTTTATTTGATTGTTGCCGCCGAATGCGGCTAGTTTATTGTGCACCCCATACTCATCCTGTGAGCGGTAGCGCAAAAAGCATTACAGAGGGCACAAAAGGTCTTTATCAGACCTCATCTTAGATTATTACATAAACAATTTCTTCTATCCTTCACACCTTATAGTTACAATGTCAGCTAGTTACAGAGAAAGTGCTATTGGGGGGAGGCAGGGTGGGGGTGAGACATCAATGGGAGGCAGGGTGGGGGTGAGACGTCAATGGGAGGCAGGGTGGAGGTGAGACGTCAATGGAAAGGAAGGGGGTGAGGCAGTGGTGGATGGAAGACGGAGGTAGGGAGGGCGGTGTGGGCGCAGCATAGTAAACAGCCGCCATAGAGGGGAACTACTGTATAAAATCCATGGGCCACACATTAGGGTGGCGGGTTGGTATAGAGCCGTGGCGCCGCCGCCAGGAGTGTAGGCACTGGTGGAGGCACTCGGGCCACAGGGGGGGGGGGGGGGTGGAGCACCTGGCGGAAGGGGGAAGGAAAGACGGGGATGGGATGAGGGCCATTAGGCTGCCGTAACGAGCAGTACACGGGTTCAGGACGGGGGGCCTCCGTCACTCATGTGGGGCCACTCCTCGGCCAAATGCCTTTTAGATGTAGTTGTTAACGAGGATAGTGTGATTTAAGTTTTTAAATTTAAATTTTGCCCCGAGGGGCGAGTTTATTGGGCAGCGCCACTCGTCCTGTGAGTGGACACACCGCCATAGTGAGAGTATTGGGCAGCGCCACTCGTCCTGTGAGTGGACACACCGCCATAGTGACAGTATTGGGCAGCGCCACTCATCCTGTGAGTGGACACACCGCCATAGTGACAGTATTGGGCAGCGCCACTCATCCTGTGAGTGGACACACCGCCATAGTGACAGTATTGGGCAGTGCCACTCATCCTGTGAGTGGACACACCGCCATAGTGACAGTATTGGGCAGCGCCACTCGTCCTGTGAGTGGACACACCGCCATAGTGACAGTATTGGGCAGCGCCACTCATCCTGTGAGTGGACACACCGCCATAGTGACAGTATTGGGCAGCGCCACTCGTCCTGTGAGTGGACACACCGCCATAGTGACAGTATTGGGCAGCGCCACTCGTCCTGTGAGTGGACACACCGCCATAGTGACAGTATTGGGCAGCGCCACTCATCCTGTGAGTGGACACACCGCCATAGTGACAGTATTGGGCAGCGCCACTCGTCCTGTGAGTGGACACACCGCCATAGTGACAGTATTGGGCAGCGCCACTCATCCTGTGAGTGGACACACCGCCATAGTGACAGTATTGGGCAGCGCCACTCGTCCTGTGAGTGGACACACCGCCATAGTGACAGTATTGGGCAGCGCCACTCATCCTGTGAGTGGACACACCGCCATAGTGACAGTATTGGGCAGCGCCACTCATCCTGTGAGTGGACACACCGCCATAGTGACAGTATTGGGCAGCGCCACTCGTCCTGTGAGTGGACACACCGCCATAGTGACAGTATTGGGCAGCGCCACTCGTCCTGTGAGTGGACACACCGCCATAGTGACAGTATTGGGCAGCGCCACTCATCCTGTGAGTGGACACACCGCCATAGTGACAGTATTGGGCAGCGCCACTCATCCTGTGAGTGGACACACCGCCATAGTGACAGTATTGGGCAGTGCCACTCATCCTGTGAGTGGACACACCGCCATAGTGACAGTATTGGGCAGCGCCACTCGTCCTGTGAGTGGACACACCGCCATAGTGACAGTATTGGGCAGCGCCACTCATCCTGTGAGTGGACACACCGCCATAGTGACAGTATTGGGCAGCGCCACTCGTCCTGTGAGTGGACACACCGCCATAGTGACAGTATTGGGCAGCGCCACTCGTCCTGTGAGTGGACACACCGCCATAGTGACAGTATTGGGCAGCGCCACTCGTCCTGTGAGTGGACACACCGCCATAGCAGCATGTACAACACTTCCCAATAGGAAGAAAACCCGCTGGGTTGTTCATCCCGGTGTGATGTGGCGTTACCGGCGGCCGGCGTAGTGCGGCTCCTGGCCCTCCGCACCGTCAAGTATCAGGCCAAGCATCCTTGGTAAGTGAGGAAGTATCTTTGGTTTTGAGAAGTATCTTTGAAAGTGAGTATCTTTTTATTTTCCAGCAGCTTGCGTACACTGCCCGTCGCTAATGCCTCCACAGAGTTGCCGCTGGACATGCCTGGCTCTTCGCCCGGCTCGGGCAGTGGAAAAACCCGCGAAACCAACTACTGTACAGGTAAACGCAAGCAAAATGGGAACCAGCGTGAACATTTTGGAGTGATTTGATAGTGCAAATTCTCTCGCAAGTCAAGCCTGGCCTCGGGCCGGGCTTGGGGAGTAGAAGAGCTCCCAGAACCCCATCAACCAACCAGGTATCAACATCTACCCTGTATTGGTTCCGGGAATGCTTGTCTCCACGGCCCGGTCTCTGACCCCCCAGGCCTCCTGGTTGGTGTTACGGTCAACCAGACCATTGTGGCAATGGGTCGCTATTAAGCCAAATAGTTCTGTTAATTGTGCTAATTTGTTGATTTTTAAAGCTCATTTTTGTAGTGATTGTAAACAACTTTAGCTGCAGTGGGGGATTTACATCTTGGGGGACATGAGTGATTGAAGTAATTTGCTTCTCATTTGAAACCAATTTAATCCAATTCCAAGTTATGAATTGCTTAGGTGCGTGCGTGCAAGAGTGAGGGAGAGCGCGCTACCCTTATCGACAGGAAAGGTAGCATAAAGTTAGGCTTACAAGGATGTGGCGTGTGTGTGGAGGGACTCCAGGTACATCATACAATAAAGGTACATTGTACCTGGATTGTACCTTGATGAGGTACAATCCGCTAGTGTGGGGCTGGAGCACAAGGGTCCCGCTCGACTGCCGTTGGTGGTGTAGCCGTCCCCGCCGCCGTCAGGGGAGGGGTGGCCGGGGTCGGGCCGCCGCCGCCGTCGGGGGAGGTGGAGCCGTGGTCGGGCCGCCGCCGCCGTCGGGGGAGGTGGCCGGGGTCGGGCCGCCGCCGCCGTCGGGGGAGGTGGGGCCGTGGTCGGGCCGTCGTCGGGGGAGGTGGCCGGGGTCGGGCCGCCGCCATCGTCGGGGGAGGTGGCCGGGGTCGGGCCGCCGCCGCCGTCGGGGGAGGTGGGGCCGTGGTCGGGCCGCCGCCGCCGTCGGGGGAGGTGGGGCCGTGGTCGGGCCGCCGCCGTCGTCGGGGGAGGTGGCCGGGGTCGGGCCGCCGCCGTCGTCGGGGGAGGTGGCCGGGGTCGGGCCGCCGCCGCCGTCAGGGGAGGTGGCCGGGGTCGGGCCGCCGCCGCCGTCAGGGGAGGTGGCCGGGGTCGGGCCGCCGCCGTCGTCAGGGGAGGTGGCCGGGGTCGGGTTCTTCATTAATCCTGGCCAGATTACTACCCGCATATTTTGATAATTAACTTGTTTAAGCAGAGCCGCCAAGAGAGAGCAATAATTACCAAATAAATATTATATGATAAAACCAAGTGTTTGGGTAATATATACGCCAGTGGTATTGTGGTGGGTGAAGGGTTAAAGGTAAGAGGTTGTATGCTGGGTTATGTTGGGTGTTATAAAGCCAGGAGTAGGCGGGACTCCCACATACTCCTGTCTTAAAGATGGCGAGTGGCGGCGCTACAGAGAGCTCTCTTCACCTGAGGTAATGGGGGAGTTGCTTCCTGCAATCTCTAGTCGCTGATAAGTGGTCGTGTTTAAGAAACAATTAGAAAAGTTGGTGAAATAAGTGCTGGAACACCCGGGCTGTAATGGCCGGTGGGTTCTTTACGAGTTATCAGGAGACAAGCCCGACTCTTGGTCGGGCTTGGAGTCGAAGTCCTCTTGGAACTTACTCCGCCCAAGTCCAGGAAGGACCATTGGGTACTAATATAAATGAAGGAACTAAGCCAGAGTGACTGTATAGCACTGCACGGATAAGATAGCGTAATAAGAGCTGGGGGTTATCTTGAGATGATTTCGGGGCTTTAGTGTCCGCGCGGCCCGGTCCTCGACCAGGCCTCCACCCCCAGGAAGCAGCCCGTGACAGCTGGCTAACACCCAGCATGTGTGTGCACTTTTTGGAAGGACGGGCACCCAACCACTTAAACATCAAGGCTCGAACGTCTACCATGCAAGAAGCGTGGCCATCAAAATACCGACCGGTA
>NC_091238.1:6440899-6445899 GCF_040958095.1 Procambarus clarkii | reverse complement strand
CACCTCAGCCCTCACCTCAGCCCTCACCTCAGCCCTCACCTCAGCCCTCACCTAACCCCTCACCTCAGCCCTCGCCTCAGCCCTCACCTCAGCCCTCACCTCAGCCCTCACCTCAGCCCTGACCTAACCCCTCACCTCAGCCCTCACCTCAGCCCTGACCTAACCCCTCACCTCAGCCCTCACCTCAGCCCTCACCTCAGCCCTCACCTAACCCCTCACCTCAGCCCTCACCTCAGCCCTCATCTCAGCCCTCACCTCAGCCCTGACCTAACCCCTCACCTCAGCCCTCACCTCAGCCCTGACCTAACCCCTCACCTCAGCCCTCACCTCAGCCCTGACCTAACCCCTCACCTCAGCCCTCACCTCAGCCCTCACCTAACCAGTTATATACACTAACACCTTGATATAATCTGGATATAATTTATTATTTGATCAACACCTCACTATCCTCATCTTTACCCCTCATTATCATCATTATACAAATACTCATCATCCCAGCCTACATTATCCACATCATCTCTGCGGTTCATATCTCAAGGTGTATTACTGGTGTGGAGCCAGACCCAGTCTGAGGCCAGCAGAGGCGAAGGTCCCACAGGCACACGATGCACTCCTGGACCCAACATGGACATTCTGTTAGCTAAGCTAGTTACAGCATTAATGAGCGAGTTACAGCATTAATGAGCGAGTTACAGCATTAATGAGCCAGTTACAGCATTAATGAGCGAGTTACAGCATTAATGAGCGAGTTACAGCATTAATGAGCGAGTTACAGCATTAATGAGCGAGTTACAGCATTAATGAGCGAGTTACAGCATTAATGAGCGAGTTACAGCATTAATGAGCGAGTTACAGCATTAATGAGCGAGTTACAGCATTAATGAGCGAGTTACAGCATTAATGAGCGAGTTACAGCATTAATGAGCGAGTTACAGCATTAATGAGCGAGTTACAGCATTAATGAGCGAGTTACAGCATTAATGAGCGAGTTACAGCATTAATGAGCGAGTTACAGCATTAATGAGCGAGTTACAGCATTAATGAGCGAGTTACAGCATTAATGAGCGAGTTACAGCATTAATGAGCGAGTTACAGCATTAATGAGCGAGTTACAGCATTAATGAGCGAGTTACAGCATTAATGAGCGAGTTACAGCATTAATGAGCGAGTTACAGCATTAATGAGCGAGTTACAGCATTAATGAGCGAGTTACAGCATTAATGAGCGAGTTACAGCATTAATGAGCGAGTTACAGCATTAATGAGCGAGTTACAGCATTAATGAGCGAGTTACAGCATTAATGAGCGAGTTACAGCATTAATGAGCCAGTTACAGCATTAATGAGCCAGTTACAGCATTAATGAGCCAGTTACAGCATTAATGAGCCAGTTACAGCATTAATGAGCCAGTTACAGCATTAATGAGCCAGTTACAGCATTATACATGGCTTGTACTACGGTAGCATAAGCTTACCTGTTGGGCCGGGGGGGGGGGACACAGGTACACAGTGTGGGCGGGGGGAGGGGGGGTGGGGGGGGCAAAAGCTGGTGTTTACACTTTGTGTCAACATCACTTTGCGACGCTGCTCCCGGCCGTTCACCCACGCTCTCTCACAAGCACTCAACCACCCGCACGCACGCACGCCTGGGGGGGGTCCCAGCCTCATGGAAGTAGATTAATGAGTGATCTACCCAGCAGTAGTTGGTGCTTGTGAGAGAGGTATACTTGGGACCTGGTGGGGGGGGGTGGTTGTAGACTAGGTAGCCTGTCAGGTGGTCACCAGGTAGTCTGCCAGGTGGTCACCAGGTAGCCAGCCAGGTGGTCACCAGGTAGCCTGCCAGGTGGTCACCAGGTGGTCACCAGGTAGCCTGCCAGGTGGTCACCAGGTGGTCACCAGGTAGCCTGCCAGGTGGTCACCAGGTAGCCTGCCAGGTGGTCACCAGGTAGCCTGCCAGGTGGTCACCAGGTGGTCACCAGGTAGCCTGCCAGGTGGTCACCAGGTAGCCAGCCAGGTGGTCACCAGGTAGCCAGCCAGGTGGTCACCAGGTAGCCAGCCAGGTGGTCACCAGGTAGCCTGCCAGGTGGTCACCAGGTAGCCTGCCAGGTGGTCACCAGGTAGCCTGCCAGGTGGTCACCAGGTAGCCTGCCAGGTGGTCACCAGGTGGTCACCAGGTAGCCAGCCAGGTGGTCACCAGGTAGCCAGCCAGGTGGTCACCAGGTAGCCAGCCAGGTGGTCACCAGGTAGCCTGCCAGGTGGTCACCAGGTAGCCAGCCAGGTGGTCACCAGGTAGCCAGCCAGGTGGTCACCAGGTGGTCACCAGGTAGCCTGCCAGGTGGTCACCAGGTAGCCAGCCAGGTGGTCACCAGGTAGCCAGCCAGGTGGTCACCAGGTAGCCAGCCAGGTGGTCGCCAGGTAGCCAGCCAGGTGGTCGCCAGGTAGCCAGCCAGGTGGTCACCAGGTAGCCTGCCAGGTGGTCACCAGGTAGCCTGCCAGGTGGTCACCAGGTAGCCTGCCAGGTAGCCTGCCAGGTGGTCACCAGGTGGTCACCAGGTAGCCTGCCAGGTGGTCACCAGGTAGCCTGCCAGGTGGTCACCAGGTAGCCTGTCAGGTGGTCACCAGGTAGCCTGCCAGGTGGTCACCAGGTAGCCTGCCAGGTGGTCACCAGGTAGCCTGCCAGGTGGTCACCAGGTAGCCTGCCAGGTGGTCACCAGGTAGCCTGCCAGGTGGTCACCAGGTAGCCTGCCAGGTGGTCACCGGGTAGCCTGCCAGGTGGTCACCAGGTAGCCTGCCAGGTGGTCACCAGGTAGCCTGCCAGGTGGTCACCAGGTAGCCTGCCAGGTGGTCACCAGGTAGCCTGCCAGGTGGTCACCAGGTAGCCTGCCAGGTGGTCACCAGGTAGCCTGCCAGGTGGTCACCAGGTAGCCTGCCAGGTGGTCACCAGGTAGCCTGTCAGGTGGTCACCAGGTAGCCTGCCAGGTGGTCACCAGGTGGTCACCAGGTGGTCACTAGGTCACTCCAGGCCTGGACCACAGTATATAAGCACTATATAGCCTCGAGGGGGAAGCGTTTTGCTCCTGGACGAGGACTGGAAGCCCGTGATGCAAACCACAACAGTTGCCTTGCTCCCACGCACCTATTTACTGCTAGGTGAAGACAACCGTCAAGGGGCTAGGTCCCCCCCCCCGACCCCCCAGACCATCCACCTCCCTACGATCCAGCCCCAACAATTGCCTAGCCCGGATCCTTCGGTTGTGACTTAAGAACGTAGCCTACTGCTACACAGAGTTAGCATTGTTAACCAGTAATTGTTATTTTTACGTTTTTTAATGGGAAGGGAAGTATCAGTGGAAAGCGCCGTGTACAGGTGTGAGGGACGCCGTGTACAGGTGTGAGGGACGCCGTGTACATGTGTGAGGGACGCCGTGTACAGGTGTGAGGGACGCCGTGTACAGGTGTGAGGGACGCCGTGTACAGGTGTGAGGGACGCCGTGTACAGGTGTGAGAGACGCCGTGTACAGGTGTAAGGGACGCCGTGTACAGGGGTAAGGTAAGGTAGTGGTGACCCTGAGGGCCAGAAGGACGGTAATGAGGAGGTGTGATAGAGCGGAAGTCAGCAGTCAGTCCGTGACAAGTGGTGGACGTGGCAGGGACTGTGACCGCTGGTCCCTGGCTGCCACAGTGTGCTGCTGCTGCTGCTGCTGCTGCTGCTGCTGCTGCTGCCGCTGCCGCTCCAACACCCCTTCCCCCTCTTCCCCAAGCTTTACCGGGACACCATCCTGGCTCTCCCCATGTGTGCTGCACCTCTCTGTTGACAACACTTCTCCTTTTCAACTGGAACGCTTCCTTACCGTGTCTGGCGGAGGACAGATGGCCCATCGTGCACCTGCGGTGTGGACCCTGGTCCAGTGGGTGTGGACCATGGACCACACCCCAGGTGGCATCACCCACACGCCAGGGTGGGGGCAGTGCCCGCGCTGCCCCCGTCTCCAGTCACCACAGGTGCCCCAGTAGTTGAGAGCTGTCTTAAGTAGCACCAATAGACCTATAGCAAGGTTGTCTATCGCATATAGAGCTCTTCACCTACCTCCAGCCTATCACCTAGTCGCCGGGCTGTAGGCCTACCTTCCCACTCTCTGCCTTCTCTGGCCTCCGGGAATCAATAATTGGCAATAATGTTATCGATACAAATAAAGATGTAAATGATGATACAAGTAATAACTAATGAATGAGGTAATAAAAGGGGCCAAAGGGAGACATTCTCCATGTATACACTAAAGGTTCAGGAGTGTGTGTGACTGGGATCAAAATCACATCCCAAATGTGATGCGTAATTTATGATATTTGACGCAAATAACTGCCAGGAAGGATGACCTGACAGGGTTGACAAGCGCCTCAACTTGTCAACTATTCTTACGTCTGGTGCTGATCTTCCTCCTCAAGAATATTCTCTCACCAGCCCCCTATTCTTACCTTGCCACTCTGACAAACATGTAACGTTTACCTAAACACAAAGATACAAACCCATGCAATTTACCTATCCAAATTGATGTATAGAAAACGTAAAGTCTACTGCGGTTAATTTTGACTCTGGCCTGGTTAACGGATTGAGAGAGAAGTGGTTGTGCGCGTCAGACGAGCAGGGAGGGGTTCGATCCCCGGCTGCCTGTGGACGGCCTCGTACCTGATGATGTTGTTAATGGGATCATTGTGGCGGTGTGGAGACCCGGGTATGATGACCGCACGACCCGGGCTCGGGGCATTACAATGCAGGGTACGTGGGTATACGGTCTCGGTATTGACTCTGTGCCCCACTGCATGGGGGGGTTACGCCCCCTCCTCTTCCTCCACTACCACCACTACTACACTCATATACACAGAGGTGTGGCTCTGCTTCTCTGTATGTGTGTACTGGGTGTATTATATCTCTAGATAATGCTCAGGATTACTGGTTGGTCAGTAACTTATTCTGGTGGCGTTAATAACCCTCCGGAGGTTAATC
>NC_091238.1:6378399-6435899 GCF_040958095.1 Procambarus clarkii | reverse complement strand
ATTAGTTCCGTGTGGGCGTACTCGGTTATTTGTGCTTGCGGGGGTTGAGCTCTGGCTCTTTGGTCCCGCCTCTCAACTGTCAATCAACTGGTGTACAGGTTCCTGAGCCTATTGGGCTCTATCATATCTACATTTGAAACTGTGTATGGAGTCAGCCTCCACCACATCACTGCCTAATGCTTTCCACTTTCTCTGTGTGTGTGTGTGTGTGTGTGTGTGTACTCACCTAGTTGTACTCACCTAGTTGTGTTTGCGGGGGTTGAGCTCTGGCTCTTTGGTCCCGCCTCTCAACCGTCAATCAACAGGTGTACAGATTCCTGAGCCTATCGGGCTCTATCATATCTACACTTGAAACTGTGTATGGAGTCAGCCTCCACCACATCACTTCCTAATGCATTCCATTTGTCAACCACTCTGACACTAAAAAAGTTCTTTCTAATATCTCTGTGGCTCATTTGGGCACTCAGTTTCCACCTGTGTCCCCTAGTGCGTGTGCCCCTTGTGTTAAATAGACTGTCTTTATCTACCCTATAGGAGCCGGTCGGCCGAGCGGACAGCACACTGGACTTGTGATCCTGTGGTCCTGGGTTCGATCCCAGGCGCCGGCGAGAAACAATGGGCAGAGTTTCTTTCACCCTATGCCCCTGTTACCTAGCAGTAAAATAGGTACCTGGGTGTTAGTCAGCTGTCACGGGCTGCTTCCTGGGGGTGGAGGCCTGGTCGAGGACCGGGCCGCGGGGACACTAAAAAAAAGCCACGAAATCATCTCAAGATAACCTCAAGATAACCCTATCAATTCCCTTCAGAATCTTGAATGTGGTGATCATGTCCCCCCTAACTCTTCTGTCTTCCAGCGAAGTGAGGTTTAATTCCCGTAGTCTCTCCTCGTAGCTCATACCTCTCAGCTCGGGTACTAGTCTGGTGGCAAACCTTTGAACCTTTTCCAGTTTAGTCTTATCCTTGACTAGATATGGACTCCATGCTGGGGCTGCATACTCTAGGATTGGCCTGACATATGTGGTATACAAAGTTCTGAATGATTCTTTACACAAGTTCCTGAATGCCGTTCGTATGTTGGCCAGCCTGGCATATGCCGCTGATGTTATCCGCTTGATATGTGCTGCAGGAGACAGGTCTGGCGTGATATCAACCCCCAAGTCTTTTTCCTTCTCTGACTCCTGAAGAATTTCCTCTCCCAGATGATACCTTGTATCTGGCCTCCTGCTCCCTACACCTCTCTTCATTACATTACATTTGGTTGGGTTAAACTCTAACAACCATTTGTTCGACCATTCCTTCAGCTTGTCTAGGTCTTCTTGAAGCCTCAAACAGTCCTCTTCTGTTTTAATCCTTCTCATTGTGTGTGTGTGTGTGTGTGTGTGTGTGTGTGTGTGTGTGTGTGTGTGTGTGTGTGCTCGGCTATTTCGCCTTGCAGGATCGAGCTTTAGCTCTTGGACCCCGTTTTTCTAGCCGTTGGTTATCTAATGCGATGATTTCTGACCTATTTACCTATCATACCTGCTTTTAAAGTTATGAATGGAGTTTGCCTCAGTGTGTGTATGTGTCAGTGAGAGCCAGCCAGCGTCAGCCTACCAGACAGACAGACACAGACAGACAGAGACAGAGACTGGCCCTGGCGTGCGTGTAGGGGATAAAGACGTACAACAAGACTAGCATATAAATCGTTACTTGGGGTCGTACTTTTCCGGTTGAGCGAAACGGTCGCATTTTTAGGGAGTGACAAGTGTAGAGACCGGGCCGGTCGTGGCTGGGAGGTGCAGGGGGGACCCCGTGGGTCCCGACCTCCAGGACAGTTATTTCCTGCCAGGGACTGACTGTCCTAACCTCTGCCTCCACACTAGCCACACCTCTGACTGGTGTGTCGGGTCAGGTGTGTCATGCAGTGAGAGGACAACCCCCTCCCCTGTAAACAAAAGTGGATGTCTTCAAGAGGAAACTGGATAGTTTTCTTCAAGAAGTCCCTGACCAACCGGGCTGTAGTGGACATGTGGGCCTGCGAGCCGCTCCGAACAATAGCCTTATTGAATCAAGCTCTAGTAAGTTGAGCCTGGTCCCGGGTCGGGCTCGGGGAGTAGAACAACTCCCAGAACCCCATCAAGCAGGTACATCTGAGAACGTTCCTGTTTTTTAATGAACAGCATGTTAAAATTGACGAATGCGCCTTTGGGGTCGGCCGCTGGGTGGAGTGAACACAGATCGCTTGTAGGCAACTTATGGATGAGGCCCCCCCCCCTCCCTTTGTCAGGTGTGGCGTGCGCACACACCTGAAGACCACCACTCTCCCACCAGACAATGTCCACCATTATGCTGTCATTATAATCCGCGTCAGGTGACTTCCCTCTCTTCTGTCTTCAGACTTAAGTACAATGTCTTACTGAACCTATTCGGCTGAAATTATACGTCTGCCCCGGGGTTATAATTTATGTCTGCTAGTCTGCTCTCCCCCCCCCCCGTCTCCCCCCACAAGCCCCCCCCCCAGCCCCCTCCCCCCACAAGACCCCCCAGCCTCCCCTCCCTCCACAAGCCCCCCCCCCCCGCCCAGCCTGGCCTCTTGCTAGGACAGCACCTGAACGCATATCGCTCCTGTGGCATATACAGCTTCGAAGCTTTTAAAAGAGTTCAACCAAAGCTTTCTCGGTAACTAGCAGGTGTTTGAACACACACATGCTGACACATGTTGGGAGGTGTTTTATGAGGCGAGAGTGTTGGAGCAGGCTTTTGTCAACAGAGACTGGATGGGGGGATGTTGGGGGAGGGGGGATGGTTACACACAGGAGCGACTGTTCGCAGGAGCGGGTGTTCACAGGAGCGGGTGTTCACAGGAGCGGGTGTTCACAGGAGCGGGTGTTCACAGGAGCGGGTGATTCACAGGAGCGGGTGATTCACAGGAGCGGGTGATTCACAGGAGCGGGTGATTCACAGGAGCGGGTGATTCACAGGAGCGGGTGATTCACAGGAGCGGGTGGTTCACAGGAGCGGGTGGTTCACAGGAGCGGGTGTTCACAGGAGCGGGTGATTCACAGGAGCGGGTGATTCACAGGAGCGGGTGATTCACAGGAGCGGGTGATTCACAGGAGCGACTGTTCACAGGAGCGACTGTTCACAGGAGCGGGTGTTCACAGGAGCGACTGTTCACAGGAGCGACTGTTCACAGGAGCGACTGTTCACAGGAGCGGGTGATTCACAGGAGCGGGTGATTCACAGGAGCGGGTGATTCACAGGAGCGACTGTTCACAGGAGCGACTGTTCACAGGAGCGGGTGATTCACAGGAGCGGGTGATTCACAGGAGCGGGTGATTCACAGGAGCGGGTGATTCACAGGAGCGACTGTTCACAGGAGCGACTGTTCACAGGAGCGGGTGTTCACAGGAGCGACTGTTCACAGGAGCGACTGTTCACAGGAGCGGGTGTTCACAGGAGCGACTGTTCACAGGAGCGGGTGTTCACAGGAGCGGGTGTTCACAGGAGCGGGTGTTCACAGGAGCGGGTGTTCACAGGAGCGGGTGTTCACAGGAGCGGGTGTTCACAGGAGCGGGTGTTCACAGGAGCGGGTGTTCACAGGAGCGGGTGTTCACAGGAGCGGGTGTTCACAGGAGCGGGTGTTCACAGGAGCGACTGTTCACAGGAGCGACTGTTCACAGGAGCGACTGTTCACAGGAGCGACTGTTCACAGGAGCGGGTGTTCGCAGGAGCGGGTGTTCGCAGGAGCGGGTGTTCGCAGGAGCGGGTGTTCGCAGGAGCGACTGTTCACAGGAGCGACTGTTCACAGGAGCGACTGTTCACAGGAGCGACTGTTCACAGGAGCGACTGTTCACAGGAGCGACTGTTCACAGGAGCGACTGTTCACAGGAGCGGGTGTTCACAGGAGCGGGTGATTCACAGGAGCGGGTGATTCACAGGAGCGGGTGATTCACAGGAGCGGGTGATTCACAGGAGCGGGTGATTCACAGGAGCGGGTGATTCACAGGAGCGGGTGTTCACAGGAGCGGGTGATTCACAGGAGCGGGTGATTCACAGGAGCGGGTGTTCACAGGAGCGGGTGTTCACAGGAGCGACTGTTCACAGGAGCGGGTGCTGGAGACAACAGCTTGATGGCCCGCAGCTCCAGGCTACACCAGGCGGGTTTCTTCCCCTCCCGGGAATTATCTGGGGGAAAAAACATGATCTGAAGTAGAGGTCAGACCAGGGAAGTGTGTGTGTTGGGGGGGGGGGGGAGAGGGGCAGGGGGGGAGAGGGGGAGGGGAGGGGGGGGAGTAGTGGTCACCATGACCCCTCCCTTTGTCATTACCTACAGGCGTGGACGACCCCCACTCATTCATTACTCACTACTCAGATGGTAGCGCGCGCACACACACACACACACACACACACACACACACACACACACACACACACACACACACAGAATGTGTGATCTTGAATGTGGTGATAATGTCCCCCCTAACTCTTCTGTACTCACAACTAGGTGAGTACAGAAGAGTTAGGGAGGGACATGATCACCACATTCAAGATTCTCAAGGGAATCGACAGGGTTGATAAAGACAGGCTATTTAACACAAGGGGCACACGCACAAGGGGACACAGGTGGAAACTGAGTGCCCAAATGAGCCTGGTTGATACCTGGTTGATGGGGTTCTGGGAGTTCTTCTACTCCCCAAGCCCGGCCCGAGGCCAGGCTTGACTTGTGAGAGTTTGGTCCACCAGGCTGTTGCTTGGAGCGGCCCGCAGGCCGCTCCAAGAGCCGAAAGAGGCCAGAGCTCAACCCCCGTAAGCACAACTAGGTGTATACTACACAGCCAATAGAGGTAACTTGAGCAGTACTCCCCCCCCCCTAACCATGGGGCTGCCTGTTCCACTTACCCCATAGTTCATGACTGTCTCCTCTCACGGCTCTATTATCACCTGAAGAAGAGCCTTCGTGTGTGACTTGATTCTTAGGGTAGGCCTATATAAGAGAAAACATTTCAAGACCGATCCGGTGAGCGTTTACCGTAAGTTTACCGTAAGTCCGCTCCGGTGATGGTATATCAGCTGCTGGCCGGTGCAGAGGGCAACGGGTTAATTGCGTAACTGAACTGTTTGTTAAACAAGCGATAAGTGTGACACACACACACACACACACACAAGCGGGTACTTCTCGCTCCAACACTAACGGATCAAGTCTCCTCCTAAAATTACAACCGTAGGTCTACTCTAGATCTATGATTATTTTAATATAGCCAGGCTTGTTATACACTAACAAGGCAGGCTAAACAGCCTCGTTATACGCTAACAAGGCAGGCTAAACAGCCTCGTTATACGCTAACAAGGCAGGCTAAACAGCCTCGTTATACACTAACAAGGCAGGCTAAACAGCCTCGTTATACGCTAACAAGGCAGGCTAAACAGCCTCGTTATACACTAACAAGGCAGGCTAAACAGCCTCGTTATACGCTAACAAGGCAGGCTAAACGGCCTAGTTATACACTTAACAAGGCAGGCTAAACAGCCTCGTTATACGCTAACAAGGCAGGCTAAACAGCCTCGTTATACGCTAACAAGGCAGGCTAAATAGCCTCGTTATACACTAACAACGCAGGCTAAACAGCCTCGTTATACACTAACAAGGCCGGCTAAACAGCCTCGTTATACACTAACAAGGCAGGCTAAACAGCCTCGTTATACACTAACAAGGCAGGCTAAACAGCCTCGTTATACACTAACAAGGCAGGCTAAACAGCCTCGTTATACACTAACAAGGCAGGCTAAACAGCCTCGTTATACACTAACAAGGCAGGCTAAACAGCCTCGTTATACACTAACAAGGCAGGCTAAACAGCCTCGTTATACACTAACAAGGCAGGCTAAACAGCCTCGTTATACACTAACAAGGCAGGCTAAACAGCCTCGTTATACACTAACAAGGCAGGCTAAACAGCCTCGTTATACACTAACAAGGCAGGCTAAACAGCCTCGTTATACACTAACAAGGCAGGCTAAACAGCCTCGTTATACACTAACAAGGCAGGCTAAACAGCCTCGTTATACACTAACAAGGCAGGCTAAACAGCCTCGTTATACACTAACAAGGCAGGCTAAACAGTCTCGTTCTACCAAATTGTCAAAGTTAGCCATCAGCCCTTACCGTGTGTGTGCCAAGCCATAAAGACCCGTATTAAACATGACTGTAGGGACTGGCGCGGTTATTAGTCCGTTTGGTGACTGGAAGGTGCACCCACTTGACCTTGGAGTGTGTGTGTGTGAAATGTGGGAGAAACACCCGCTTTCATTTCCGGGTGGCGGCCTGTATGGCTTTAGTTCCCCGGTCTCAATATTTCCAGTTTATGTCTGGCTGTCAGGTCGACCGGTTCGTCTTGGGTACTTGGAGGAGGGGGGTGGGGGGGGTGGGGAGGGCTTTTGTGTGTGTGTGTGTGTGTGTGTCGCTCTGGTGTTATGTGGTGGCTCTTTTATGGCTCTTGACCGTGTTAGGGGGCTTTTTCGGTGGTGGGAACATACATGCGCTCACCTACGAACCAGTGCTTGCACGCATGGAGATATACATAGAAATACACGTACAGATTATCTCTCTCTCACACACACACACACACACACACACACACACACACACACACACACACACACACACACACACACACACAGTAGCGTGTGGCAAGGTTCCCAGGGTGCTGGAGGTCAGTCACATCACCACCGCTCGCAATACAACACATTACACTCCAACAATTAGTGTGATGCTCGCAAGGCTAAAGTTATTGGTGCACCTGCTGGCCAGGGAGGCAGGGAGAGAGAGAGGATGGAGGGAGGGAGAGAGAAGGATGGAGGCAGGGAGAGAGAGAGGATGGAGGGAGGGAGAGAGAAGGATGGAGGGAGGGAGAGAGAGAGAAGGATGGAGGGAGAGAGAGGAGGAGGAGGAGACGTAAGGACGCCCCCATACAATAACTCAACTACATGAACAATCGCCGGTTTTCAAGTTGTTGGTACCCACCTCTCTTCTTCCTTCCTTCCTCTTCCATATCTGCCTTTCCCTTTTCTCCTCTAACCCATTACTTTCACATTCTTGCCTCTCCCTCATCCACGGGAGGGCGCGAGGATGGTGAGAGGTGTTCAGGTGTGGAGTCATGACGGAGGAAGCAACACTGCTCTTCGCGGCCCCATACCTGCAGCTAAAGGTGTCGTAGCTCACCCACTACAACACACATGCCACTGCAACACACACACACACACACACACACACACACACACACACACACACACACACACACACACACACACACACACACACACACACACAGTCTTTAATGAGTCACTTATGTCAGGAGAATTGCCCAGTTGCTGGAAGAAGGCAAATGTCGTGCCGATCTTCAAGAAAGGAGATAGGGAGGAGGCACTTAACTACAGACCTGTATCACTGACAAGCATCCCCTGTAAAATACTGGAAAGAATAATTAGGCTGCGACTGGTTGCACACCTGGAGAACATTAGGTTTGTGAACAAACATCAACATGGGTTCTGGACAGGGAAATCGTGCCTAACAAACCTTCTGGAATTCTATGATAAAATAACGAGGATAAGACAGGACAGAGATGGTTGGGCAGACTGCATATTTCTGGACTGCCAAAAAGCCTTTGATACAGTACCGCACATGAGACTGCTGTTCAAGCTCGAGAGGCAGGCGGGGGTGGGGGGAAAGGTCCTAGAATGGATAAGGAACTACCTAACAGGAAGGAGCCAAAGAGTTACGGTAAGGGGCGAGAAGTCGGACTGGCGAACAGTAACAAGTGGAGTACCACAAGGATCGGTGCTGGGACCAATTCTATTTCTTGTATATGTTAACGACATGTTTACAGGCGTAGAGTCCTACATGTCGATGTTTGCGGATGATGCAAAGTTGATGAGAAGAGTTGTGACAGATGAGGATTGCAGGATCCTCCAAGAGGACCTGAACAGATTGCAGAGATGGTCAGAGAAATGGCTACTAGAATTCAACACGAGCAAATGTAAAGTTATGGAAATGGGACTAGGAGATAGGAGACCAAAGGGACAGTACACAATGAAGGGGAACAGCCTACCTGTAACGACGCGTGAAAGAGACCTGGGGGTGGACGTAACACCTAATCTATCTCCTGAGGCACATATTAATAGGATAACGACAGCAGCGTACTCTACACTGGCAAAAGTTAGAACATCATTCAGAAACCTAAGTAAGGAGGCATTTAGGGCGCTTTACACTGCCTACGTAAGGCCAGTCTTAGAGTATGCCGCCTCATCATGGAGTCCCCATCTGAAGAAGCATATAATGAAACTGGAAAAGGTTCAGAGGTTTGCAACGAGACTCGTCCCAGAGCTACGAGGGATGGGGTATGAAGAGCGCCTGAGGGAATTGTGCCTTACGACACTAGAAAGAAGAAGGGAGAGGGGGGACATGATAGGAACGTATAAGATACTCAGAGGAATTGACAGAGTGGACATAGACGAAATGTTCACACGGAATAGTAACAGAACGAGAGGACATGGATGGAAGCTTGAAACTCAGATGAGTCACAGAGATGTTAGGAAGTTTTCTTTTAGCGTGAGAGTAGTGGGGAAATGGAATGCACTTCAGGAACAGGTTGTGGAAGCAAATACTATTCATAATTTTAAAACCAGGTATGATAGGGAAATGGGACAGGAGTCATTGCTGTAAACAACCGATGCTCGAAAGGCGGGATCCAAGAGTCAATGCTCGATCCTGCAGACACAACTAGGTGAGTACTAGGTGAGTACACACACACACACACACAACACCACACCTGCGCTAGTGTTGACTCTCAGGTTTCCCCAAGCATGTGGCCGTCTCCTGACCAAAGCTATAAATTCCTTCTCAATCACAGTCCCTCTTCATTTATTGAACAGTTTATAAGCTACGCAGCACTACGAGGCTGTTATATAACACTCATAACCTTGGCTTGTAATGTTTCCACGTCTCGTAAACTGTTTAATACATGTATCAAAGCCGCCATGATCGAGGAAAGGATGTACAGGTTTCGTTAATGGGGTTGAATAAATGCCTGACGAGTCCTAGTTTTATAAAATATTTCTGACCGTAGCGTCTTGAAAGGTCCTAGGTACTTAGGCTGACACGAGCAGAGGTACGAGTCGCTAGCAGGTGGCAGCAGCTGGTGCTGGACGTACACACTCAAGACAGCAGCTGGTGCTGGACGTGGACCTCAAGACAGCAGCTGGTGCTGGCCGTACACACTCAAGACAGCAGCTGGTGCTGGACGTGGACCTCAAGACAGCAGCTGGTGCTGGACGTACACACTCAAGACAGCAGCTGGTGCTGGACGTGGACCTCAAGACAGCAGCTGGTGCTGGCCGTACACACTCAAGACAGCAGCTGGTGCTGGCCGTACACACTCAAGACAGCAGCTGGTGCTGGCCGTACACACTCAAGACAGCAGCTGGTGCTGGACGTGGACCTCAAGACAGCAGCTGGTGCTGGCCGTACACACTCAAGACAGCAGCTGGTGCTGGCCGTACACACTCAAGACAGCAGCTGGTGCTGGACGTACACACTCAAGACAGCAGCTGGTGCTGGACGTGGACCTCAAGACAGCAGCTGGTGCTGGACGTGGACCTCAAGACAGCAGCTGGTGCTGGACGTGGACCTCAAGACAGCAGCTGGTGCTGGACGTGGACCTCAAGACAGCAGCTGGTGCTGGACGTGGACCTCAAGACAGCAGCTGGTGCTGGACGTGGACCTCAAGACAACAGCTGGTGCTGGCCGTACACACTCAAGACAGCAGCTGGTGCTGGACGTGGACCTCAAGACAGCAGCTGGTGCTGGACGTGGACCTCAAGACAGCAGCTGGTGCTGGACGTGGACCTCAAGACAGCAGCTGGTGCTGGCCGTACACACTCACGGCACCAGCTGGAGAGTTATAAATAGTTACCAAGAAGGAGTAACCAGGTTAAGAAGCCAAGACGCCGCTAGAATACTTTATAACCTTCTCGCGCTGATAAACTACCTCGTTATCTAGTTTGATATTTAGGCCAGCGCTTTAACCTGTTGTATGATGCGTCTGGTGTGTAATGTATGTTATTGTGCATGTTTAGTGTGTTGAGACCAGATGTATTGTGATGTATAATGTTGGTTTTGTGGTTTGTGAGGCGTGGGAAGGGTGGAACAGTTGGAGCTCACGAGGTGTCTATTGGCATGTGTGGTGAACCAGGAGAGGGCTGGAAGGGGGTTTAAGGGATGGAATAGGGTACCATATTTTGTGGTACTTATGGACTCTCAGATCCAATCACTCACTTATGGACTCTCAGATCCAATCACTCACTTATGGACTCTCAGATCCAATCACTCACTTATGGACTCTCAGATCCAATCACTCACTTATGGACTCTCAGATCCAATCACTCACTTATGGACTCTCAGATCCAATCACTCACTTATGGACTCTCAGAACCAATCACTCACTTATGGACTCTCAGATCCAATCACTCACTTATGGACTCTCAGATCCAATCACTCACTTATGGACTCTCAGATCCAATCACTCACTTATGGACTCTCAGATCCAATCACTCACTTATGGACTCTCAGATCCAATCACTCACTTATGGACTCTCAGATCCAATCACTCACTTATGGACTCTCAGATCCAATCACTCACTTATGGACTCTCAGATCCAATCACTCACTTATGGACTCTCAGATCCAATCACTCACTTATGGACTCTCAGAACCAATCACTCACTTATGGACTCTCAGATCCAATCACTCACTTATGGACTCTCAGATCCAATCACTCACTTATGGACTCTCAGATCCAATCACTCACTTATGGACTCTCAGATCCAATCACTCAATTTTTTTTAAAAATTGCTCCAAGTTACCCTAAAGTGTCTTATAACTAGCTTAAACTTTCCATACACTATGCATGACCATTTTCAATGTACTCAGACGGCTGAATGTCTACTCTGAAGAATGTAGTATGTCGTAGATATTCTACATCACCATCTAGAATAAACCAAGCTGGGGAGGGGGGGAGGAGGGCAGGGGGGGGGGAGGACCAATTAAAGAGGGTGAGTACCAGTTCTGGTCTACAGCTTTCTAAGTCAATAGCGACACGTTTCACACTGTTTTGTCCACACACATCATTACACACCTGTTTGGTGTCACGGCGACACTAACCCAGTGGTGGTGGTGCCTCCAGGCTCCTGCCAACCGGTTATATTAGCTGCTTCACTCACTAGGTGAGACTCCTTCCTCGTTAGCAGGTGTAGGGTAAGTCTCCTTCCTCGTCACCAGGTGTGGGGTAAGTCTCCTTCCTCGTCAGCAGGTGTGGGGTAAGTCTCCTTCCTCGTCACCAGGTGTGGGGTAAGTCTCCTTCCTCCTCGTCAGCAGGTGTGGGGTAAGTCTCCTTCCTCGTTACCAGGTGTGGGTAAGACTCCTTCCTCGTCACCAGGTGTGGGGTGAGACTCCCTCCTCGTCACCAGATGTGGGGTAAGACTACTTCCTCGTCGTTTCCCAACTGAGGAGTGACGACGGGCGGAGTGCGCCAAGTGAGGAGTGCGCGTTGTAGATGCGTCATAAAGCAGGTCAGTGGAAACAATGTCATTGCTGGATGAGATGCCTCGGGTCCCACGCCAGGCACGTCACCTCTGCTGGAACACCCCTCCCGGATGGGGGAGTCTGCTGGGACACCCTCCCGGATGGGGGAGTCTGCTGGGACACCCTCCCGGATGGGGGAGTCTGCTGTGACACCCTCCCGGATGGGGGAGTCTGCTGGGACACCCTCCCATCCGGGTGTCTGCTGTAACACCCCCAAGGTGAGGTTGGTGGGGCAGACGGGGTGGGGCGGGAGGTGAACGGAAAGCAGAGTGAAGGGTCAGTGTGCTACGGTGAGGAACGGTCCTTGTAGGTAGAGTTGGGCGGCTACCCGCGGTCTTGTAGGGGCTACCCGCGGTCTTGTAGGGACTACCCGCGGTCTTGTAGGGGCTACCCGCGGTCTTGTAGGGGCTACCCGCGGTCTTGTAGGGACTACCCGCGGTCTTGTAGGCGGCTACCCGCGGTCTTGTAGGCGGCTACCCGCGGTCTTGTAGGCGGCTACCCGCGGTCTTGTAGGGACTACCCGCGGTCTTGTAGGGACTACCCGCGGTCTTGTAGGCGGCTACCCGCGGTCTTGTAGGGACTACCCGCGGTCTTGTAGGGGCTACCCGCGGTCTTGTAGGGACTACCCGCGGTCTTGTAGGCGGCTACCCGCGGTCTTGTAGGCGGCTACCCGCGGTCTTGTAGGCGGCTACCCGCGGTCTTGTAGGCGGCTACCCGCGGTCTTGTAGGCGGCTACCCGCGGTCTTGTAGGCGGCTACCCGCGGTCCAGGGCTCTTTCCCGAGTCGTTACAGAGAGGTAGTTTCCCTTCTTTGTGTGCTGTCCCTTTGGTCTCTTGTTGTCTGTTCTCATTTCCATCACATTGCAATTGTGTTGAACTCCAGGAGCCATTTCTCTGACCATCTCTGCAACCCTGTTCAAGTCCTCTTGGAGGATCCTACAATCCTCATCTGTCACAACTCGTCTCATTAATTTATCATTCCGGAAACATGGACATATTAGACACAATTGTAGACATATCATTTACGTATATTGGAAATACAATTGGCCCCAGCACCAATCCTTGAGCAACCCGTTCTCGCAAATTCGTAAAGTCAATATTGACTTATTAAATATGTGCATAGGTGACATACTTAACATAATAGATACCCTTAAAAAGATTCATAGAAAACACCGACCTTACCTAACCTTGTTAGTATCTTAAGATAAGCATCTTATTGCTTCGTAATTACAATTATTACTTAACCTATACCTATTATAGGTTAGGTAATAATTGTAATTACGAAGCAATAAGATGCTTATCTTAACATACTAAGTAGGTTAGGTAAGGTCGGTGTTTTCTATGAATCTTTTTAAGGGTATCTATTATGGTAAGTATGTCACCTATGCACAAATTTTATAAGTCAATATTGACTTATTAAATTTGCGAGAACGGGTTGCCTTGAGGTACTCCACTCGTTACTGTTCGCCAGTCCGACTTCTCGCGCTCCCTTACTGTTAATCTCTATAGCTCCTGCTTGTTAGGTAAAGCCCTGACATCCTTATCTATGTTAGGGTTTTCCGGTTATTCCCGCCTGCCACTTAAGTTTGTATGATAATCTCTTGTGAAGTACTGTATCAAATGCTTTTTGGCGGTCTAGAAATATGCAGTCTGCCATCATTCCCTGTCATGACTCTTTGGTATTTTATCATTGAACTACAACAGCATGGTTAGGCAGGATTTCCTTTCCCTGAAACCTTCTTGGTGTTTACATGTCTGTCTCTCTTAAGTGTGTGTACTCACCTAGTTGTGTTTGCGGGGGTTGAGCTCTGGCTCTTTGGTCCCACCTCTCAACTGTCAATCAACTGATTTTTGTTTTTCCACACACACACACACACACACACACACACACACACACACACACACACACACACACACACACACACACACACACACACCAGGAAGCAGCCCGTAGCAGCTGTCTAACTCACAGGTACCTATTTACTTCTAAGTGAACAGGCGCATCAGGGTGAAAAACTCTACCAATTTGTTTCCGTCTCCGCCAGGGGACCGATCCCTAGGACTACGAATCCCGAGCGCTGTCCACGCAGCCGTCTGGTGTGTGCGTGTGTGTGTGTGTGTGAATGCGTGCTTGTGCGTCTGTGTACGCGTGCTTGTGCGTGTTTGTACGCGTGCCTGTGCCTGTGTGTGTGTACGCGTGCCTGTGCCTGTGTGTGTGTACGCGTGCCTGTGCCTGTGTGTGTGTACGCGTGCCTGTGCCTGTGTGTGTGTACGCGTGCCTGTGCCTGTGTGTGTGTACGCGTGCCTGTGCCTGTGTGTGTGTACGCGTGCCTGTGCCTGTGTGTGTGTACGCGTGCCTGTGCGCGCGCGCCACGTGTGCTCAGGTGTAATTAGTGGTAATTACAGTTAAGCGTGACGTCACCAACGACACCTGGGCTCTTCTCACGATCAAGGCACGGAAGATGTGGGTCAGAGGCGGGCCCGTCATACTGGAATTTCCACTCCATGAGTACCTTGTCAACCTACCTTACTCATTCATGTGTGTGTGTGTGTGTGTGTGTGTGTGTGTGTGTGTGTGTGTGTGTGTGTGTGTGTGTGTGTGTGTGTGTGTGCACGGTCGGGTGCTAACTCCTGGGCCCGTTTTACTGGCTCTTGGTTGTCTTAATACAGTGACTTCCAATCCGGTTCCTGTCATATCTAGTTTTGAAACACATTATTGCATTAGATTCTACTGGCTCCTCCTAGTTCATTCACACACACACACACACACACACACACACACACATGGTGGGCCTCGTAGCCTGGTGGATAGCGCGCAGGACTCGTAATTCTGTGGCGCGGGTTCGATTCCCGCACGAGGCAGAAACAAATGGGCAAAGTTTCTTTCACCCTATGCCCCTGTTACCTAGCAGTAAATAGGTACCTGGGAGTTAGTCAGCTGTCACGGGCTGCTTCCTGGGGTGTGTGTGTGTGTGTGTGGTGAAAAAAAAAGTAGTTAGTAAACAGTTGATTGACAGTTGAGAGGCGGGCCGAAAGAGCAAAGCTCAACCCCCGCAAAAAACACAACTAGTAAACACACACACACACACACACACACACACACACACACACACACACACACACACACACACACACACACACACACACACACACACACACACGTGTAGCGCTGGGGATCACTTTATACGCAGTGTTGATGTCTCTCGTGTGTGCCTGCCTCTACAGATACGCCATAGTACTCACCTAGTTGTGCTCGCGGGGGTTGAGCTCTGGCTTTTTGGTCCCGCCTCTCAATTGTCAATCGACCGTTGTACAGGTTCTGGAGCCTATTGGGCTCTATCATATGTACAGTTGAAACTGTGTATGGAGTCTGCCTCCACGCCTGACAGCTGGGTGGACAGCGCTTCGGATTCGTAGTCCTGATTTGCAAAATGTTTCTTTCACCCTGATGCCCCTGTTACCTAGTAGAAAATAGGTACCTGGGAGTTAGACAGCTGCTACGGGCTGCTTCCTGGGGATGCGTAACAAAAAGGAGGCCTGGTCGAGGACCGGGCCGCGGAGACGTTAAGTCCCGAAATCATCTCATGATAACATCTCAACCAACACATCACTTCCTAATGCATCCAATTATTTAAAAATTATTTCTTTATTTATTAAATTATTTATTAAAAATTATTAAAAAAAATTATTTCTAATATCTCTGTGGTTCATTTGGACACTCAATTTCCACCTGTGACCCCTAGTGCGTGTTCCCCTTGTGTAAAATAGCATGTTTAATGATCTACCCTGTCGATTCCCTTGAGAATCTTGTATGTGGTGATCATGTCCCCCCGAACTTTTCTGTCTTCCAGCGACGTGAGGTTTAATTCCCGTAGTCTCTCCTCGTAGCTCATATCCCTCAGTTCGGGTACTAGTCTGGTGGCAACCTTTGAACCTTTTCCAGTTTAGTCTTATGCTTAACTAGATATGGACTCCATGCTGGAGCCGCATACTCCAGGATTGGTCTGACATATGTGGTATACAAAGTTCTGAAAGATTCCTTACTCAAGTCTCTAAAGGCCGTTCTTATGTTAGACAACCTGGCATATGCTGCTGCTGTTATCCTCTTGATATGGGCTTCAGGGGACAAGTCTAACGTAATATCAACCCCCCCTACGCGCATGTGTGTGTGGGGGGGGGGGTCACTGCATGGGTATCGTGGGGGGCGCTAAATTGTTGGAGTGAGGAGGGGAAATGAGGGAGGGGGGGGCGGTTTCATTTGATGGCTGTTGTGGGAGATTTAGTATGGGAGGGTAGGGGGGGGGTTCACAATGGGGAAGAGGGTGAGTTACCAAATGGGTGAGTTAGGGAAGAAAGAGAGGGAGGGAGGGGTCAGGAAGTGTAGTGAGGTTGTGTGGGAAGAGGCAGGTGGGACCCACTGGGGGTCACCTCCTATCTTGAGGTTATCTTGAGATGATTTCGGGGCCTTAGTGTCCCCGCGGCCCGGTCCTCGACCAGGCCTCCACCTCCAGGAAGCAGCCCGTGACAGCTGACTAACACCCAGGTACCTATTTTTCCTGCTAGGTAACAGGGGCATAGGGTGAAAGAAACTCTGCCCATTGTTTCTCGCCGGCGCCTGGGATCGAACCCAGGACCACAGGATCACAAGTCCAGTGTGCTGTCCACTCGGCCGACCGGCTCCCTTCCACTGGATGGGAAGAGGTAGGTGGGACCCGCTGGGGGTCCCACCTGACCCACTGGGGGTCCCACCTGACCCACTGGGGGTCCCACCTGACCCACTGGGGGTCCCACCTGACCCACTGGGGGTCCCACCTGACCCACTGGGGGTCCCACCTGACCCACTGGGGGTCCCACCTGACCCACTGGGGGTCCCACCTGACCCACTGGGGGTCCCTCCTGACCCACTGGGGGTCACCTCCTAGGATAATGAAATAAGTTTCCAGACTACAGGAACTTCCTCAGTAACCGCGGAATTCCTCACCCCGTGTTCCTTAAGACGGTCCTACAACCACCATCCCAGCCTCCTCCAGCACACTGCACTACACACATCCACTAGGGGCCTCGTAGCCTGGTGGATAGCGCGCAGGACTAGTAATTCCGTGGCGCGGGTTCGATTCCCGCACGAGGCAGGAACAAATGGGCAAAGTTTTTCACCCTGAATGCCCCTGTTACCTAGCAGTAAAATAGGTACCTGGGAGTTAGTCAGCTGTCACGGGCTGCTTCCTGGTGTGTGTGTGTGTGTGTGTCGTGTGAGAAAAAAGTAGTAAGTTAACAGTTGATTGACAGTTGAGAGGCGGGCCGAAAGAGCAAAGCTCAACCCCCGCAAACACAACTAGGTGAATACAATACAAGTGCAACACAAGAATTAAGGACACTGCAGAAGGCGTCTTGAGCCCATACGAAGCTGCCAATATCTATATCCATCTAACATATCCCTATACACGTCGCACCTGGGCTAGAAGCAATAGGTACTCCACGTCTCTGATCTCACCCGGTAATTTGTCCCACAAATCAATAACCCTGTTTCCAAACCAGTATTTACCCAGGTCTTTCCCGACTCCTTATATATATATCCATTGTTTGGTTCAATTATCTTCTGTCTCTTAGTTGTTATTCGAGCTGTATATAATTATTCTGAAGAGGTGTTATGGTGTGGTTGGTTGAGTAGGCCCCGTGTTGAGGTTATAGTCCTCACGGTGCACAGCGCTGTGTTCCGACCCCTTCTCTTCTTGCATTATTCTTCACATCTTTACCTTCTTGTGAAACAAAATAATATTACATTACTTTTACTTTCACCTTTTGACCCCCTCCCCCCCCCCGGGGGGTGGCACAGACAGTAAGGGGGGGGTGGGGTGGGGGGGGGTGTTCTCACCTGAAATGTGCTTGCAGAGGTTGAGCTAAGCTCCTGGCCCCCGCCTTCCTAACGTTGTTACACACTTTTACAACGACTCATTTATCAGGCTTTTATCTTATTTGCATTTAAAAGTTTTTCAATCGAATTAGCTTCAACGACATTTATGTCAAATGTAATCCACTTATTAACACCTGTGACGCTGTTAGAGGTCTTTGTGACGTGTGTGTGACTCACTGGCCTCTCTGGTGTCCGTCTGTGACGCCTGCTGCTGTTGCTTTGTCTAGTTTTCTTAGAATCTTATTTGTTATCGTGTGTTTGTGTGTGTGCGCGTGGTGAGGGGGGAAAGGGAGGGGAGGGCGGTGTGTGTGCTTGTCTAACTGTGCTTACAGGTGAGCTTTAGCTCTGTGCTCCCGCCTCTCGCCTGTCAGTCGTATAGTGCCTGGTGGAGGGACCCGTCCACGCTGGGTTGCCACCCGGGGCCACTAGGTCAGTGAGGTGTCGTGGCGGGTGAGTGGTTGAAGAAGTAGTGGTGGTTTGTGGGGTAGTTGTGGTGAGTAGTGTTCTTTGCAGGTAAGGTCCTCTAACACGATTGTTCACACATCTCTTATGGGTTTTCTTTCATTAGCTTGACAGCGTTTGATGTGGTTGTCGTGTTGATAAGAGTGTGTTCTTAGGGGAGTAGAAGAACTCCCAGAACCCCATCAAGCAGGTATTTGGTTTTTCCTTAAGTATAGGGTGGAGGTGGTAGTGTAGGGAAAGGGGGTAGTGGTGAAGTGTGGTAAGGAAGGGGGTAGTGGTGAAGAGTGGTAAGGAAGGGGGTAGTGGTGAAGAGTGGTAAGGAAGGGGGTAGTGGTGAAGAGTGGTAAGGAAGGGGGTAGTGGTGAAGAGTGGTAAGGAAGGGGGTAGTGGTGAAGAGTGGTAAGGAAGGGGGTAGTGGTGAAGAGTGGTAAGGAAGGGGGTAGTGGTGAAGTGTGGTAAGGAAGGGGGTAGTGGTGAAGAGTGGTAAGGAAGGGGGTAGTGGTGAAGAGTGGTAAGGAAGGGGGTAGTGGTGAAGAGTGGTAAGGAAGGGGGTAGTGGTGAAGAGTGGTAAGGAAGGGGGCATGGGTATCCGGCTGCTTGTGCCCCTGCCCCCCCATTGGTCACGACTGAGGAGTGCCCAACAGGAACAGGGTACTGTTACTCGTCTGAGGGGGGGGGGGAGGTGAGGCAAGAGGGAAAGGCGAGTGAATATAAAATCGGGTAATTTGATAAATTTGTAAAAAGTGGAACAGTGCGGGCAGGAACTAGACGGGCCAGTGTTATAGTGAAGTGTACCAAGCTGAACACTTGTATGGGGGCAGGTTAGTGTACCAGTACACTCTCACATGCTGTCACTCCTCCAGTACCACTGGGTACAAGTATATGGGGAGCACAATAACCTACCACTCCCAGGATGAGTATGGGGTGCACAATAACTACCACCCACAGGATGAGTATGGGGTGCACAATAACTACCACTCACAGGATGAGTATGGGGTGCACGATAAACATAAACTACCACCCACAGGATGAGTATGGGGTGCACAATAACTACCACCCACAGGATGAGTATGGGGTGCACAATAAACTACCACCCCCAGGACGAGTATGGGGTGCACAATAAACTACCACCCCCAGGATGAGTATGGGGTGCACAATAAACTACCACCCCCAGGATGAGTATGGGGTGCACAATAAACTACCACCCCCAGGATGAGTATGGGGTGCACAATAAACTACCACCCCCAGGATGAGTATGGGGTGCACAATAAACTACCACTCACAGGATGAGTATGGGGTGCACAATAAACTACCACCCCCAGGATGAGTATGGGGTGCACAATAAACTACCACCCCCAGGATGAGTATGGGGTGCACAATAAACTACCACTCACAGGATGAGTATGGGGTGCACAATAAACTACCACTCACAGGGTGAGTATGGGGTGCACAATAAACTACCACTCACAGGGTGAGTATGGGGTGCACAATAAACTACCACCCACAGGATGAGTATGGGGTGCACAATAAACTACCACTCACAGGATGAGTATGGGGTGCACAATAAACTACCACTCACAGGATGAGTATGGGGTGCACAATAAACTACCACTCACAGGGTGAGTATGGGGTGCACAATAAACTACCACCCACAGGATGAGTATGGGGTGCACAATAAACTACCACTCCCAGGATGAGTATGGGGTGCACAATAAACTACCACCCACAGGATGAGTATGGGGTGCACAGTAAACTACCACTCCCAGGATGAGTATGGGGTGCGCAATAAACTACCACCCACAGGATGAGTATGGGGTGCACAATAAACTACCACTCCCAGGATGAGTATGGGGTGCACAATAAACTACCACCCACAGGATGAGTATGGGGTGCACAATAACTACCACTCCCAGGATGAGTATGGGGTGCACAATAAACTACCACCCACAGGATGAGTATGGGGTGCACAATAAACTACCACTCCCAGGATGAGTATGGGGTGCACAATAAACTACCACCCACAGGATGAGTATGGGGTGCACAATAAACTACCACTCCCAGGATGAGTATGGGGTGCACAATAACTACCACTCACAGGATGAGTATGGGGTGCACAATAACTACCACCCCCAGGATGAGTATGGGGTGCACAATAACTACCACTCACAGGATGAGTATGGGGTGCACAATAACTACCACCCACAGGATGAGTATGGGGTGCACAATAAACTACCACTCCCAGGATGAGTATGGGGTGCACAATAACTACCACTCACAGGATGAGTATGGGGTGCACAATAAACTACCACCCCCAGGATGAGTATGGGGTGCACAATAACTACCACTCCCAGGATGAGTATGGGGTGCACAATAACTACCACCCACAGGATGAGTATGGGGTGCACAATAAACTACCACTCCCAGGATGAGTATGGGGTGCACAATAAACTACCACCCCCAGGATGAGTATGAGGTGCACAATAACTACCACCCCCAGGATGAGTATGGGGTGCACAATAACTACCACTCCCAGGATGAGTATGGGGTGCACAATAAACTACCACTCCCAGGATGAGTATGGGGTGCACAATAAACTACCACCCACAGGATGAGTATGAGGTGCACAATAACTACCACCCCCAGGATGAGTATGGGGTGCACAATAACTACCACTCCCAGGATGAGTATGGGGTGCACAATAAACTACCACTCCCAGGATGAGTATGGGGTGCACAATAAACTACCACTCCCAGGATGAGTATGGGGTGCACAATAACTACCACTCCCAGGATGAGTATGGGGAGCACAATAACTACCACCCACAGGATGAGTATGGGGTGCACAATAACTACCACTCACAGGATGAGTATGGGGTGCACAATAACTACCACTCACAGGATGAGTATGGGGTGCACAATAACTACCACCCACAGGATGAGTATGGGGTGCACAATAACTACCACTCACAGGATGAGTATGGGGTGCACAATAACTACCAATCACAGGATGAGTATGGGGTGCACAATAACTACCACCCCCTGGATGAGTATGGGGTGCACAATAACCTACCACCCCCAGGATGAGTATGGGGTGCACAATAACTACCACTCCCAGGATGAGTATGGGGTGCACAATAACTACCACCCCCAGGATGAGTATGGGGTGGCACAATAACTACCACTCCCAGGATGAGTATGGGGTGCACAATAACCTACCACCCCCAGGATGAGTATGGGGTGCACAATAACTACCACTCCCAGGATGAGTATGGGGTGCACAATAAACTACCACCCCCAGGATGAGTATGGGGTGCACAATAACTACCACTCCCAGGATGAGTATGGGGTGCACAATAACTACCACCCCCAGGATGAGTATGGGGTGCACAATAAACTACCACCCCCAGGATGAGTATGGGGTGCACAATAACTACCACTCCCAGGATGAGTATGGGGTGCACAATAACTACCTCTCACAGGATGAGTATGGGGTGCACAATAACTACCACTCCCAGGATGAGTATGGGGTGCACAATAAACTACCACCCCCAGGATGAGTATGGGGTGCACAATAAACTACCACCCCCAGGATGAGTATGGGGTGCACAATAAACTACCACCCCCAGGATGAGTATGGGGTGCACAATAACTACCACTCCAGGATGAGTATGGGTGCACAATAACTACCTCTCACAGGATGAGTATGGGGTGCACAATAACTACCACTCCCAGGATGAGTATGGGGTGCACAATAAACTACCACCCCCAGGATGAGTATGGGTGCACAATAAACTACCACCCCCAGGATGAGTATGGGGTGCACAATAAACTACCACCCCCAGGATGAGTATGGGGTGCACAATAACTACCACTCCCAGGATGAGTATGGGGTGCACAATAACTACCTCTCACAGGATGAGTATGGGGTGCACAATAACTACCACTCCCAGGATGAGTATGGGGTGCACAATAACTACCACCCCCAGGATGAGTATGGGGTGCACAATAAACTTACCACCCCCAGGATGAGTATGGGGTGCACAATAAACTACCACCCCCAGGATGAGTATGGGGTGCACAATAACCTACCACCCCCAGGATGAGTATGGGGTGCACAATAACTACCACTCCCAGGATGAGTATGGGGTGCACAATAAACTACCACCCCCAGGATGAGTATGGGTGCACAATAAACTACCACCCCCAGGATGAGTATGGGGTGCACAATAACTACCACCCCCAGGATGAGTATGGGGTGCACAATAACTACCACTCACAGGATGAGTATGGGGTGCACAATAAACTACCACCCCCAGGATGAGTATGGGGTGCACAATAACTACCACCCCCAGGATGAGTATGGGGTGCACAATAACTACCACCCCCAGGATGAGTATGGGGTGCACAATAACTACCACTCACAGGATGAACTAAATGGAAGCAATTACCAACAATTTACCGACATATAAGTGATATATATATATAACACGAACCACAATTTAAAACTTCAACATGTTCTTTAAGCTTTACAATCTAGATGCGCAGTGAACTTTTGTTGCAGTTTGTAATTTATTTCAGACTTGTGTGATGGTTCTCTCGGAGATAAGCTACAATGACGCGGAGCTTCAAGGACATGGCGGCGTCCGGTGTTTGACACATTATATAGTGACGTGTCATTATAGTCACACCACCGTCAGGATTGTGAGTATGGGGGGTCTAAGGGTCTGCGCAGTCAACCAGAGCCTGCGCAGTGCCCTCGGATGATAGTATATAGCTTCACACACAGAGATCACACTAACGTGATGCATCAAATGAACAAATCCACAAGGGCCGTGACGAGGATTCGAACCTGCGTCCGGGAGCATCCCAGACACTGCCTTAATCGACTGAGCTACGACAGTCGATTAAGGCAATGTCTGGGATGCTCCCGGACGCAGGTTTCGAATCCTCGTCACGGCCCTTGTGAATTTGTTCAGTGTATAGCTTTAGCGCCTGAACAGCCCTCGCAGATTTTGTGTAATATTAACCCCTTTACTTTCCTAAAAAGAGTTGATTACATTCTTGTAATCATGAGATGATTACATTCTTGTAATCATGAGATGATTACATTCTTGTAATCATGAGATGCTTACATTCTTGTGGCTCGTCTATAATGGGAAGAATAGCTTACTAAAGAGCACAAATTGTCTGTGAATTTCTCAGCAATTCTTATAAAGAATTCTATTAATTTTTTCATAAACATGGATATTGAAAATGGCGGAGCTGCCTCACACTTGAACGGGTTAGTCTAGTGTATGCAACAGATTAAAGATCTGTAACACTTCGTTCAGGAAATTTGGTCTGATGAATATCGATTGGTAATCGATGAATATTTTGAGATGCTTGCACGATTGTTTCAAGCGTAGGCTAGACATAGTTGAGAATGAGTTTGGGTGGATATACATAGGAGCTGCCTGGAGTGCCCATATTTAGGCCTTCTGCAGTTTCCATAATTCCTGTGTTGGTTTCCAGGTCAGTTTTTGTGTTCGACTCCAGGCGGGGATGTCTTCTTGCTGGCACCTTGTGTTCAGCTCCTGGGCCCAGAATTCCTCTCATTTGCTTCCATTTTCCAGAGTTGAACTCTAGTAGCCACCTGGAGGACCATTTTTGTGATGTGTGCAGGTTTTCTTATGTGGTTCTCTACTTCCCTCCTTCGCCAATGTTTTATCCCTTTTGCTTCTTCTTTTTCACCCCTTTTTCCCCCTACCCTCCCTTTACCCCACACCCCCCCTCACCCCCTCCTTTCTTCCATTCCCCATCCCTCCCTTTCCTGCAGGCGAATGACGTCAAAACATTGTCGGTGAGGTAGAGTTGAAGCGCGGGTAGAGGCCCCGCGCGGGCCCGAAGCCATATTCCGCTCCCGTGCCAGCCATAATCCAATCACTTTGCTTCCCCCGTCACCTTCCTTCACCTGCACTTGTGTCTGTGACTCCCCGCGGGGCGGGTACCGCTTGCTGTGTGAGGCTCCGGGGTGTGCTGGGTCGGAGGGAGGGCGATCGCTGTCACCCCCAGGGGGATATAGGCTACTGAAGGAACCATCTTCCTCCACAGTGACAAGCAAGTTTCATCCTCCACGACCACTATATCGCTGTTAACCAGTACCACCAGTACACCTCGGGGGTCGTACCAGGAGTCGCGTTGTGACCTTTCGTCCCTACGGTAATCTTGGCGCGAAAGGTCGTCACACTGGCCTGCCTGTTGTGACGTCTCCACCACCACGCTTCCACCACCCCCACACACACTATGTTCACGCTGTGGGTGCAGCGCTTTGCTAGTGAGTTACCACACTTGAGAGTTGTGGTAGTTATGGTAGTAGTTGTTGTTGCAGTTGTAGTGTTGTTGTTAAAGATTCGCTACCTGGAACAAAGTTCCAAGTAGCACGGGCTATGGTGAGCCCGCAGATAGTCATTAGGTGTAGTGAGCGGGTCAGTGTGTGTACGTGTGCGATACCTTCAATTGACTTGTTGCAAAAGCTCGGTCAAATGCCCCACACAAAATAATCTGGTCGATGGTATGATGCTTCGCCCGATTCCTGGAAAGTGTATCCATTAGTGTGATAATCTGTCCTTTGGCTCAATAACAACAACTTTATTTGTCGTACTTTGGCAGTAATTGTTCATTCCTAATTGCTTGTGCCTCCAGAGTATTAGAAAATGCCCATTATTCCCCTCAAATTCTGCTTTGACCTTCGCCTTAGGCAACCCAGGGAAGATATCTTGGAGATTACTTGAAGGCTTCTTATAGAGGTGTGACAAACTGTCACACTATACTGTAGATAAGGAGTCGGTAGCTGGAAGCCGGTCGGCCGAGCGGACAGCACGCTGGACTTGTGATCCTGTGGTCCTGGGTTCGATCCCAGGTGCCGGCGAGAAACAATGGGCAGAGTTTCTTTCACCCTATGCCCCTGTTACCTAGCAGTAAAATAGGTACCTGGGTGTTAGTCAGCTGTCACGGGCTGCTTCCTGGGGGTGGAGGCCTGGTCGAGGACCGGGCCGCGGGGACACTAAAGCCCCGAAATCATCTCAAAATAACCAAGATAGCCTTCAGGTACCTTCAAGACCTCATCCCTAAGCTGTCTTAAGGCAAAGATCAAAGCAAAGTTTGAGGGTTATAATAGTTATTGCCTATACTTTGAAGTCATTTGAAGAATTAGAAAATAAAAAAATTATAAAAATACTACCCATGGACAAAACTGGTTACACAGTGTCAGTAGCCCGTTGGTGTGACAGTCCAGCCAAGACAGAAATTGAAATAAGTTTATTGAGGTAAATACACACAAAGGGATGAGGTAGCTCAAGCTATTCTCACCCCCGTTCAGTACATCGTGTTAATACATACATAGACACACATCACAAACAATAAACATATTACCAAACATTCTGAGAGATAAACATCTACATTCCTCCAGCCCAAGACAGAGATATTAGACTGTGGAGTCAAGTCCCGGGATATTGTCTCATATTCCTTGGCCAGAGGGAGGTGTTGACTGTAGTGAAGATAGCAGTGTGGAGGCGGCAGACAAGGCCAAGACAACCATCTCTAGAAACCGCCAAGTCATCACGACTGTATAGCACTTAGAAGGGATAAGGATTTGGGATGGGACGAGAGGGGGGGGGGGGGGATGAAGGAATGGTGCCCAATCAGTTGGACAATCGGCGATTGAACGCCGATCTGCATGAAGCGAGACCGTCGCTCTACCACCCGCCTGCCCAAATGGTTTGGCAGGTGGGAGGTAAGTACATGTGTTATCTTGCCTGGAGTCACTCCACCCCAGGGATCACTTAGCTAAGCTCTGTTCATGAGCTCTGCAGCCCTGTCGGACCATAGAGCCTTGTCTACTCCAGTTTGACTTCCTGTTGGGAAGCTGAGCCGATCTGTTAAACTTCACTGAAAGGTTAGATCAATATGTGACTATTCGGTAGATTATCAAAAAGCAATGATTACAATACATTGACGTAATATTTTCTCAATGGCATCGTTTTCAGGGAGCCCAATATAATTGACTTGTTAATGAGAGGTTGGTCACGCATAGTCCTAGCTCAGTCGATTAAGGCAGCGTCTGGGATGCTCTCAGACGCAGGTTCGAATCCTCGTCACGGCCCTTGTGCATTTGTTCAGAGGTTGGTCAGTTTCACCCCCGGGGTTGTGGTAGATGGCGTGACTGGCGTGACAATATCCCCACGGCGCTTCCTGCCCCCCGCGTTACCAGCACAATACAGGTAACAAGGGGTCGTCACCCCCCTGACCCTTAGCCTGGCGCGCTCCCCAAACCCAGAAACTTTGTCGGAAGCGGCATGATGATGAGGCGCCGATGTCGGGGTATGGTGGCGCCAGGCAGGCAGCTCCGAGGTCCCCGGTGTCTGGCGCCAGGTAGTGAGGTCACTAGGTCTCGCGGTGACGGGTTTCCCACGGTGTCTGGGTCCCACGGTGACGGGTGCCACGGTGACGGGTCCCACCATGACGGGTGCCACGGTGACGGGTCCCACCGTGACGGGTGCCACGGTGACGGGTGCCACGGTGACGGGTGCCACGGTGACGGGTGCCACGGTGACGGGTGCCACGGTGACGGGTTCCCACGGTGACGGGTCCCCACGGTGACGGGTGCCACGGACAAGGGTAAGTTGGTTGTGTGGTTTTCCGCTTGTGATGTGAACTATATCCTGGGGAGAAGCGGTCGTTAGCCTGTTAGCTTAACAGGCACAACTAGGACAAAGTCACTGAGGCATTAGAAGAAAACAGAATGCAGATGTGGTATACACGAACTTTGCAAAGGCATTCGATAAATGTAAATAGTGGGAATTACTGGTAAAGTTGGACGTTGGATACTCAGTTTTCTGTCGAACAGAACACAAAGAGTAACAGTCAACCATATAAAATTGAGTCCAAGTGCAGTTAATGGCTCTGTACCTCAGGGTACAGTCCTTGCACCGCTGCTTTTCCTTATTCTCATATCAGATATAGACAAAAATACAAGTCACAGCTTCGTGTCATCCTTTGCAGATGACACAAAAATCAGCACGAAAATTACCTCTGCTGAAGACATTGAAAAACTTCATTAATATGAAGTTTTCGACTGGGCAACAGAAAATAACATGATGTTTAACAGTGATAAATTCCAGGTACTCAGGTACGGCAAAAATGAGGACCTTAAACATAATACAGGGTACAAAACTCAAAACAAATGTGCCCATATTAAGAAAACAGCATGCAAAGGATTTGGTAATAATGATGTCTGACGACCTAACGTTTAGGGAGCATAACCAAGCAAATATTGCGACAGCCAGAAAAATGATCGGATGATTACGAGAACTTTCAAGTCCAGAGATCCCATCACAATGGTTGTACTATACAAATCACTTGTGCTGTCCCGTCTTGAGTACTGCTCAGTACTCACTTCCCCGTTCAGAGCAGGAGAGATTGCTGAAATAGAGGGAATACAGAGAACATATACGGCACGCATAGACGAGATAAAGCACCTAAATTATTGGGATCGTCTCAAAGCTCTCTAAATGTATTCACTAGAAAGGAGACGAGAGAGAAATCAAATAATACATACAGTACGTGGAAAATACTCGAGGGCCAGGTCCCTAATTTACACAGTAAAATAACAACATACTGGAATGAACGATATGGAAGAAAATGCAGAATAGAACCAGTGAAGAGCAGGGGTGTCATAGGCACAATCAGAGAACACTGTATAAACATCAGATGTCCACGGTTGTTCAACATCCTCCCAGCGAGCATAAGAAATATTGCCGGAACAATCGTGAACATCTTCAAAGAAAAGTAGATCATTTTCTTCAAGAAGTGTCGGACTGTGGTGGATATATGGGTAGTGGGATATATGCGGGCCTGTGGACCGCTCCACGCAACAGCCTGGTGGACCAAGCTCTCACAAGCTACTGTCAAGCCTTGACAAATAAACAGTGACATGCCATTGTGTCGTGTCTCCCAGCATTATCAGTCGTGCAGCCATCCGCAGCATGAACCTCTGCCAAAGTGCACGACCATAAAGGGAGAGAGTCAAAAGTCGTCTACAGGTCGTGTTCCTGGCTAAACTAATAGGGTAAGACTTATCACGAGTTAGGGGAGAATGCTAAGGTCTCAGCCTGCTAACAGAAGTCGTCTGCTCCTGTACCCACTTAGGTGCAAAATATCTGGTATTTTCACATTAACTCCCCCTCTCCCCTGTACAGTCTCCCCTGTCTCTCTCTCTCATTCATCCTACTAAGCTTGTAGGGTGCCTCATGTGGTGCCTCATCATATACTTGGTGACATGTGGGGTGTGATGATGATGAGGGAGGAGTGAGAGGCGTGGTGGGGTGTGAAGAGGGGTGAGGGGGGGGGAAGATAGTGTTGTAGCGAGCGGTGTGTGTTTACCGGGTGTAAGTTACCACACGCACCGTGGTGGTGGCCTTCAGGGCTCCAGCTCTCACGTGAATCATTACCTGATCTCTTGTACCTGGCCATCTGGAGGGGGGGGGAAGGGAGGGAGGGGGGGTCTGCCACGCCACTAGTTACCCTTCTGTTGTACTAGATGGGGTGCCCAGCTGGGTCCTGGTCTCTCTCTCTCTCTGTCTGTCTGTCTGTCTGTCTGTCTGTCTCTCTCGCTCTCGCGCGCGCGCGCAGAAAATGTAATAAATTCACATTCGTTGTTTTCGAGTAAATCAAGAAGCGATGCAGCGAGTTGCGAGCGTAATGAGCATCAAAACTCTACGGAAACACAAACCCATTATTTTAGTATAGACTTTAGAGGAGGCTTTGGAGACTATTTTAGTACACAATTTGGAGGCGTAGGGAGGCGCAATAGATGCGATATTTCGATATTTCTAGAATAGAGGCGATATTTCTTCAAGTACGACACCTGTGCCTACCTCGACAGGTTTATGACACATACCGCACACATTTGACACTGGAAAGTTGAGTGAGACTGACCCTAAGCATCTGGCCTCCTATTGTGGACAGTCTCTCTGGCTTGTTCTCTGTACAGCTTGTTCTCTGTACAACTTGTTCTCTGTACAGCTCTGTTCTACATACGGGCTCCTTTTTGTATAGCGTGTTCGCTATATATTCTCTGCATAGATTAATATCTGTGAAGTATGCTACGGGTGTGGGGTTGTGCGGGAGTGTGCTGCAGGTGTGGGGGGTGTGCTGCTGGTGTGGAGGGGGGGGGGTGCTGCAGGTGTGGGGAGTGTGCTGCAGGTGTGGGGGGTGTGCTGCTGGTGTGGAGGGGGGGGGTGCTGCAGGTGTGGGGAGTGTGCTGCAGGTGTGGGGGGTGTGCTGCAGGTGTGGGGGGGTGCTGCAGGTGGGGTGTGTGGGGAGTGTGCTGCAGGTGTGGGGGGTGTGCTGCAGGTGTGGGGGGGTGCTGCAGGTGTGGGGGGGGGGTGCTGCAGGTGGGGTGTGGGGAGTGTGCTGCAGGTGTGGGGGGTGTGCTGCAGGTGTGGGGGGTGTGTGTGCTGCAGGTGTGGGGGGTGTGCTGCAGGTGTGGGGGGGGGTGTGTGCTGCAGGTGTGTGGGGGGTGCTGCAGGTGTGGGGAGTGGGCTACGGGTGTGGTGGAGTGTGAGGGGACAGGCAGGTGAGGCCAGGGTGTGAGTGGGCTGGGGAAAGTAGAGGTGATCTCTGAATAAGGAAGGCAGACTCTGGGGTTGGCCAACCCGGCCTGGCTCTCTCTGCCCCCCACCCTGACACCCGGGGCACAGTGCCACCCCCCCCCCCCCCTCACCGGCTTACAACACACTTCCCAGACACCTGTTAACACCTGTGTGGCCCCAAACCAACCGAACCGATCCCTAACCTGTGTGAGTGCGGTGAGGTGCCAGTGTCAGTGACCTCTCCAGAGGTCAGGCCACCAGTGAGGTACCGCTCGCCGTGACCAACTTCCAGTGAGAGTGACTGTGTTATACATGACATGTGTTGCTGGGTCACCCCCTTCCCTCCCCACTCATGGGTCACCCCTTCCCTCCCCACTCATGGGTCACCCCTTCCCTCCCCACTCATGGGTCACCCCTTCCCTCCCCACTCATGGGTCACCCCTTCCCTCCCCACTCATGGGTCACCCCTTCCCTCCCCACTCATGGGTCACCCCTTCCCTCCCCACTCATGGGTCACCCCTTCCCTCCCCACTCATGGGTCACCCCTTCCCTCCCCACTCATGGGTCACCCCTTCCCTCCCCACTCATGGGTCACCCCCTTCCCTCCCCACTCATGGGTCACCCCCTTCCCTCCCCACTCATGGGTCACCCCTTCCCTCCCCACTCATGGGTCACCCCCTTCCCTCCCCACTCATGGGTCACCCCCTTCCCTCCCCACTCATGGGTCACCCCTTCCCTCCCCACTCATGGGTCACCCCTTCCCTCTTCACTCATGGGTCACCCCTTCCCTCCCCACTCATGGGTCACCCCTTCCCTCCCCACTCATAAGTCACCCCTTCCCTCCCCACTCATGGGTCACCCCTTCCCTCCCCACACTGGTGACAGGTAAAGAGGTCGCATGACACTTCAGCCAAACTGACAATAAAACAACTTATGCCCAGAAGCGATTAGGCTTCCACAATACATCTCTAACCATATGACGTTTGGACAGAAAATTCAAATTAATATCATAAAGCTACAAGTGGCTCTGAATGTCTAAGTCTCTCCCAGGACGCTGTGCCTTTTCCTTTCCCAGCTTCCCGACGAGAGAGAAGGACCAGAGGTAATAAGTGGATGCTGGAGACACCAATGAGTCGCAGAAATGTGAGGAAATACTGGTATGAGACCTACCCTGTACGGGTGGTCAGAGTCGAATGCATTGAAAGATGTCAAGCCAACTCCATTCTCAAATTTAATACCAGACTCTTGAAAGAATTCGAACGTTAGACTAGTTAAATTGAAATGCAACAGGTGCAATAAAGCTAGTAGGTGGCGCATGGTGAGCTAGATTTTCACTTCCCTAGTCACTGATAGGTTAGTAGTGATAGGTACGCACACTTGATTCACCGAGTCCAGTAGAGTGGCAGTATCATGGAGGGTGGCCAATGTGGTGCCGACTTTTAGAATCATAGAAATACTTACATAGACTTGTCGTCAAATTAGCGTCTATTGCTAGGAAATTTATTGAATCTGTCATTAAAAAAAACATTCGTTTACATCTTGAAAAATATAGACTAATACTAATAAGATTTACAGTAGTGATTTACTAAGGACCTGCTCATGTTTAACATTTACTTTCATATTTCGCAATATACTTCAAGTGGTTTGTAGTGGAAAGGTTTGGGACATTCTATACCTTGATGTTAAGCGAGCCTTTGATACTGTCTCTTAGGAGGCAACCATTACAAGCTTAGATGCGCAGGGTATTGGGGGGGGGGGGGGGAGGGGTATCCTAATTTGGATCAAGGTATGGCCATTGGGAAAGTTACACACGATCGATCAACCTATTATGGGCGTGCTGGTACACGGACTGGTTGTGAGTAAGGTGTTCCGAGTGACTCCTCCACCCACCCCGCTCCTCGCCACGCTCCACTGCCTCCAGGTCACCACAGGTCACCACCAGCAGTACCCCCATCACCACAGGTCACCACCAGCAGCAGTACCAACATCACCACAGGTCACCACCAGCAGTACCAACATCACCACAGGTCACCACCACCAGCAGTACCAACATCACCACTACCAACAAGCAGTTGCATCACCACAATTAGTAACCAGTTGCACGAGCAGCATCACTAGCAACAGCAGCCACACGGGTTGCATGCAAGAATTGTTGATCATTCAACCGGGATGAGGCGCACCTCGCTTGTCAAAGACACACAAAATTACAATGTACATTGAACAAGATTTCAGTTGAAGATAAGACAATAGAAACGACCTAAGATATGAACATAGATGTTACAGTTGCCTGGTGTGTGTGTGTGTGTGTGTGTGTGTGCAACCCGTTCTCGCACTTTCTTACAGTCAATATTGACTTATTAAATACGTGCATATGTGACATACTAAACATACTAGTTTACTAGTATGTTTATTACTTAACCTATTATACCTATAATAGGTTAAGTAATAATTGTAATTACGAAGCAATAAGATGCTTATCTTAACATACTAAGAAGGTTAGGTAAGGTCGGTGTTTTCTATGAAGCTTTTCAAGGTAAACTAGTATGTTTAGTATGTCACATATGCACGTATTTAATAAGTCAATATTGACTATACGAAAGTGCGAGAACGGGTGTGTGTGTGCACGAGCGACATAGACATTTTACCGTGATTGCAATAAGTGTAATGGTGTGAGCGTGTAGCAGGGGCGTCAGCATTGTAATTAACACGTCATCAAGTAAGTGCACGCTGCTCCGGCACTGTGTTTGGCAATACTTCTAGAACACTATGCTTACGTGTAGCCGTGTCATCGTAAAGTAATTACTCCGGCGGGAATTGTTAGGTTGTCTCTCTCTCTGATTCTCAATAGACAATGGAGATTCAATGAAATTATTTTCCGGTTTATGTGTGTGTGCGCGCACTCACCTAGTTGTGCTTGCGGGGGTTGAGCTCTGGCTCTTTGGTCCCGCCTCTCAACTGTCAGTCAACTGGTGTACAGGTTCCTGAGCCTATTGGGCTCTATCATATCTACATTTGAAACTGTGTATGGAGTCAGCCTCCACCACATCACTTCCTAATGCATTCCATTTATTAACTACTCTGACACTAAAAAAAATTCTTTCTAATGTCTCTATGGCTCATCTGGGTACTAAGTTTCCACCTGTGTCCCTTGTTGGCCAAGGAGGTAGGCAAGGTGTGAGCTGGTTAGTGTACCATGATCTTGACGATGATAGCATGTACCTACATGACAGTATGTTTGTTATGTAGTGCTTTCTTTACGTCTAATACCTCTGATATCATGATATCTCTGATGTATAAATTGTATCCTTTGATGGAACCTTGTTGTTAGTATCTTGCCAGACTCCTTAAAGAGCTGTGGTCTTGCCTATATATTGAGATCATGGTCTTGCCTATATATTGAGATCATGGTCTTGCCTATATATTGAGATCATGGTCTTGCCTATATATTGAGATCATGGTCTTGCCTATATATTGAGATCATGGTCTTGCCTATATATTGAGATCATGGTCTTGCCTATATATTGAGATCATGGTCTTGCCTATATATTGAGATCATGGTCTTGCCTATATATTGAGATCATGGTCTTGCCTATATATTGAGATCATGGTCTTGCCTATATATTGAGATCATGGTCTTGCCTATATATTGAGATCATGGTCTTGCCTATATATTGAGATCATGGTCTTGCCTATATATTGAGATCATGGTCTTGCCTATATATTGAGATCATGGTCTTGCCTATATATTGAGATCATGGTCTTGCCTATATATTGAGATCATGGTCTTGCCTATATATTGAGATCATGGTCTTGCCTATATATTGAGATCATGGTCTTGCCTATATATTGAGATCATGGTCTTGCCTATATATTGAGATCATGGTCTTGCCTATATATTGAGATCATGGTCTTGCCTATATATTGAGATCATGGTCTTGCCTATATATTGAGATCATGGTCTTGCCTATATATTGAGATCATGGTCTTGCCTATATATTGAGATCATGGTCTTGCCTATATATTGAGATCATGGTCTTGCCTATATATTGAGATCATGGTCTTGCCTATATATTGAGATCATGGTCTTGCCTATATATTGAGATCACTGGGGTTGACAGTCTCCAAGTGGGAGCGTGAAGGCCTAGACGACATTAGTGTCTTTCAAGACTTTTCTTTTGTATCAAGTGTCTTAAACTTCCATTTAAACGTTTTTCTTTCTATTTCAGGTAAGGCGAGGAGCTGCAGTGCGGAGTGTGTGAGTAACTTGTGATTGTTACTGCTGAGACGTGTCCCTGTGTCTTGTTGTTGCTGGGACACGTGGTGTTCCTTAGACGTGTCCCTGTGTCTTATTGTTCCTGGGACACGTGGTGTTCCTTAGATGTGTCCCTGTGTCTTATTGTTGCTGGGACACGTGGTGTTCCTTAGACGTGTCCCTGTGTCTTATTGTTCCTGGGACACGTGGTGTTCCTTAGACGTGTCCCTGTGTCTTGTTGTTGCTGGGACACGTGTTCTTCACTGACACTTCCCAACACACACACACACACACACGCACACACACACACACACACACACACACACACACACACACACACACACACACACACACACACAATCAATCAAAATCAAGGAATCAAAAGGCTGGCATACCGAAAGGGGAATTATGAACAGATGAGAAGTTTCCTAAGTGAAATACCTTGGGACACAGACCTCAGAGACAAGTCTGTACAGGGTATGATGGACTATGTTACCCAAAAGTGTCAGGAGGCAGTAAACAGGTTCATCCCGGCCCAAAGGGAAAAATCCGAGAAGCAACAGAAGAATCCATGGTATAATAGGGCATGTATGGAAGCGAAGAAACTGAACAAAAAGGCGTGGAGGAACTTCCGGAATAACAGAACACCAGAAAGCAGAGAGAGATACCAGAGAACCAGGAATGAGTACGTCAGGGTGAGAAGAGAAGCAGAGAAAAATTTTGAAAATGATATAGCAAACAAAGCCAAGACCGAACCAAAGCTACTCCACAGTCACATCAGAAGGAAAACAACAGTGAAAGAACAGGTATTGAAACTTAGAACAGGCGAGGACAGGTATACAGAGAATGACAGAGAGGTGTGTGAGGAACTCAACAAGAGGTTCCAGGAGGTCTTCACAATAGAACAGGGTGAGGTCACTGTGCTAGGAGAAATGGAGGTAAACCAGGCGGCCTTGGAGGAGTTCGAAATTACGAGAGAGGAGGTCAAGAGACACCTGCTGGATCTGGATGTTAGAAAGGCGGTTGGTCCAGATGGGATCTCACCATGGGTACTGAAAGAGTGTGCAGAGGCACTTTGCTTGCCACTCTCCATAGTGTATAGTAAATCACTAGAGACGGGAGACCTACCAGAAATATGGAAGACGGCGAATGTGGTCCCAATATACAAAAAGGGCGACAGACAAGAGGCACTGAACTACAGGCCAGTGTCCTTGACTTGTATACCATGCAAGGTGATGGAGAAGATCGTGAGAAAAAACCTGGTAACACATCTGGAGAGAAGGGACTTCGTGACAAATCGCCAACATGGATTCAGGGAGGGTAAATCTTGCCTTACAGGCTTGATAGAATTCTACGATCAGGTGACACAGATTAAGCAAGAAAGAGAGGGCTGGGCGGACTGCATTTTCTTGGATTGTCGGAAAGCCTTTGACACAGTACCGCATAAGAGGCTGGTACATAAGCTGGAGAGACAGGCAGGTGTAGCTGGTAAGGTGCTCCAGTGGATAAGGGAGTATCTAAGCAATAGGAAGCAGAGAGTTACGGTGAGGGGTGAGACCTCCGATTGGCGTGAAGTCACCAGTGGAGTCCCACAGGGCTCTGTACTCGGTCCTATCTTGTTTCTGATATATGTAAATGATCTCCCGGAGGGTATCGATTCATTTCTCTCAATGTTTGCGGACGATGCTAAAATTATGAGAAGGATTAAAACAGAAGAGGACTGTTTGAGGCTTCAAGAAGACCTAGACAAGCTGAAGGAATGGTCGAACAAATGGTTGTTAGAGTTTAACCCAACCAAATGTAATGTAATGAAGATAGGTGTAGGGAGCAGGAGGCCAGATACAAGGTATCATCTGGGAGAGGAAATTCTTCAGGAGTCAGAGAAGGAAAAAGACTTGGGGGTTGATATCACGCCAGACCTGTCTCCTGCAGCACATATCAAGCGGATAACATCAGCGGCATATGCCAGGCTGGCCAACATACGAACGGCATTCAGAAACTTGTGTAAAGAATCATTCAGAACTTTGTATACCACATATGTCGGGCCAATCCTAGAGTATGCAGCCCCAGCATGGAGTCCATATCTTGTCAAGGATAAGACTAAACTGGAAAAGGTTCAAAGGTTTGCCACCAGACTAGTACCCGAGCTGAGAGGTATGAGCTACGAGGAGAGACTACGGGAATTAAACCTCACTTCGCTGGAAGACAGAAGAGTTAGGGGGGACATGATCACCACATTCAAGATTCTGAAGGGGATTGATAGGGTAGATAAAGACAGTCTATTTAACACAAGGGGAACACGCACAAGGGGACACAGGTGGAAACTGAGTGCCCAAATGAGCCACAGAGATATTAGAAAGAACTTTTTTAGTGTCAGAGTGGTTGACAAATGGAATGCATTAGGGGGTGATGTGGTGGAGGCTCACTCCATACACAGTTTCAAGTGTAGATATGACAGAGCCCGATAGGCTCAGGAATCTGTACACCTGTTGATTGACGGTTGAGAGGCGGGACCAAAGAGCCAGAGCTCAACCCCCGCAAACACAACTAGGTGAGTACAACTAGGTGAGTACAAGTTTCCACTAGGTAGGTAAACTGTGTGTGTAACTTGCTCGGTACTCCTGTATTGTTGGACTTGAGGGGGGGAGGGGAGGGGATGGATATCCGGAGTAAACAGCAGTAGAGGTAACGATGGTTGACGTCGGTGGTCGTCAAAGGGGCTTAGGGAGAGGTGGGTCGTTAGGGTAATCCAATAAGGCAATTAGGGTGTCCGAGAAGGGTCGTTTGGCTCGCCCAGCGCGATTTCGACGGTAATGTTGACCAGACCACACACTAGAAGTTGAAGAAACGTCGTCGGTCCAGGACCGACGACGTTTCGGTCCGTCCTGGACCATTCTCAAGTCGATTGTTATGATGAGATTGATTGATGAAGATTAAGCCACCCAAGAGGTGGCACGGGCATGAATAGCCCGTAAGTGGTGGCCCTTTCGAGCCATTACCAGTATCAAAAGATGATGCTGGAGATCTGTGGAGGCGCAACTGCACCCTGCGTGACGGGAGATGTCTCCCGGACCAATTGGTGACCAAATGGTGTATGATGAGGTAGGGTCAGGCAATAAATAGGCGAGAGAGAGCTGAGGAAAGTCAGGTGTAGGGGATAGTAGTAATGAGAACTGCAGAAGGCCTATTGGCCCATACGAGGCAGCTCCTATTATTCCTATTATTATTATTATTATATTCGACGGTAATACCTGTTCCCGTACTGACGGGGGGGGGGGGTATACCTGTCCCGTATTGACAGAAGAAACCCGTCTCGCGGTAGCTTGATCGTTAGCCAAGGGTACAGGTGGGAGGATATGTCTCGTATCCTGTCCAGCTTCCCAGATAGTTTGGGAGGGGTCCGTCTAATTACCAAAAACTACCACATACTACACACGCTTCAGAAAACTTCCTGGCAATACGTTAGTAATGAATAAATATGATATATTAAGTTAGGCTGACCTAACCTAACCTAACTTAACCAAACCTAACCTAACCGAAGCTTGGATCGTCGACTTGATTTGGCGTCACCAGCTTTTTATTTTCGTCTAATTTCTTTATAAAAAGATACTTTTTCGGATTAAAATTATGTTTTTTCATGTTGTATGTTCAGCACCAACATTATAATGAGTAAATATATCATATTTATTCATTACTAACGTATTGCCAGGAAGTTTTCTGAAGCGTGTGTAGTATGTGGTAGTTTTTGGTAATTAGACGGAGAGTTTGGGAGGAATACTCGAGATGGTTGGCTGCTTGGTTCCCTGGTGCAAAATGGGGGAATCTTTTGAGAACTACATTTATATTTGACAGATAAGTATTTTCCTAACTCAACAATGTGGGGTTTACTATGCTACACACATTTCTAATGACTCTCTGTGTTCACATTCACGTAGATAGTGGTCTAGGCGGTGTCCGTCACTCTCACCACAGATTCTGCAACTCCGCTGATCAACTGTTGTTTCCATTCCGAATCTTCGTGGATATTTGAATCCAAGACGGATTCTCGCTATTACTGATTCTCTCCCTCGTCCTCCTCCTCTTCGTCCATAATGATTGGGATTGACAGCTTCAACTATGTTGTACCATCGTACAGATTCACTGGTTTGTGCTTCTATCCGTCTTTCCTCAGTTACCTTGTCACGGTGATGTTGCCTGATAATACCTCTAATTTGTAGTAAAGTCTTGGGTATGAAGTATTCAATATGGTCTCCTTCAGCGCCTTCAGCAGCCAGCACATCTGCTCGTTCATTCCCCCATATTCCAACATGGGAGGGGAGCCCCAACATGGGAGGGGAGCCCCAACATGGGAGGGGATCCACAGGAACTTGACCACTCTTCCCTGGTTGGTTAGTACCCTCACAGCTCTCTTGATCTCAGCGACTATCAATCTATCAATCAATCTATTATTGACTATCATTCGCAAGGTTCTCTGCTCGATATTTACTTAGCCTCTGTAGCGCTGCTTTTGAATCAGTGCAGATCAATGCACCGTTAATGTTTCTTTCAAGGAATGTTAACGTGTGAATGGAATGTTATAAAGAGGGAGCCGGTCGGCCGAGCGGACAGCACGCTGGTCTTGTGATCCTGTAGTCCTGGGTTCGATCCCAGGCGCCGGCGAGAAACAATGGGCAGAGTTTCTTTCACCTTATGCCCCTGTTACCTAGCAGTAAAATAGGTACCTGGGTGTTAGTCAGCTGTCACGGGCTGCTTCCTGGGGGTGGAGGCCTGGTCGAGGACCGGGCCGCGGGGACACTAAAAGCCCCGAAATCATCTCAAGATAACCTCAAGATAACGTGTGTGGGTGGAGCCCGCTTTCTCCAATCACCACTCCGTCAAAAACCCAACTGTTTACCCTAACCCGACACGTACAAATGCCAGCAACTTACCTAACCTGTCGAGGCCGATGCATAGAAAACGTCAGTATTAAGATTCATTTAAGCGTTGTTACAACAATGCGTTTATAACCTATCTTGAGGTTATCTTGAGATGATTTCCGGGGCTTTTTAGTGTCCCCGCGGCCCGGTCCTCGACCAGGCCTCCACCCCCAGGAAGCAGCCCGTGACAGCTGACTAACACCCAGGTACCTATTTTACAGCTAGGTAACAGGGACCCACCTAGGGTTGATTCCGTGAGGTGAAGGTCACTATACCCGGAAGGGTGAAATTTGACCTGTCCAGTACAGCGTTCTGGCCATAAGTGACGTGGTGCAAGGTATAGTATATGTAGTATAATATGTGTATATACCATATTAGGCCTAAGATTGCCTGGACAGTTATATGTAGGAGGATGACTTGCATCATTACAGCTACGCCCAGGTGTAGAGAAGAGGCGTGCGTGCGTGCGTGAGGTGGGCCGCACGCACGCGCACATACAGGTAACTAAATGGGAAATAACGTGAGGAACAATTGGGCGTTGGCGTGAAGAACTCCCCCCCCCCCCTGGAGCAGGAGCGCCCCTGTGGCGCCAAGGAACTGGAGGCCATCACGGTGTGAATGTAAACCTTCAACTTCTTGCGGATTTGGAGATCAAAACCCCCCAACGACGAAAATATGGTGTACTATAACGATAGGTTAAGTAATAATTGAGAAGCAATAAGATGCTTATCTTAACATACTAAGAAGGTTAGGTGAGGTCGGTCTCTTTCTATGAAGCTTTTCAAGGTAAACTAAAATATTTACAATCAATTAGTATGTCACATATGCACTTATTAAATAAGCCAATATTGACTCTAAGCAAGTGCGAGAACGGGTTGCTATAACTCACAATGGCTCGCAAAACTGACAGGTTGTCACGTTTTCTATTTTTAGGGCCTCGGTTAGGTTAAGTTCGGGCAGTTTAGGACACCAATTTTGTGACGTTTTGGTAATTGGAGAGGTGAGGGAGGAGGTGGTGAGGGAGTGAGTTTGTGAGACTAGTGGTGAGAGGTGAGGGAGGAGGTGGTGAGGGAGTGAGTTTGTGAGACTAGTGGTGAGAGGGGGGGGGAGGGGGGGTGAGGGACATGAGTCTGAGAGGTAACGGAAGTGAGTGTCAGAGGGTGAAGATGAGTGACGGGTGAGTATGTGAGGATATAGGTGAGAAGGTTCTCACTAGGCGAGTACCTTCTCACCTATATTCTCACAATAGAGGTACTCACCCCTATACTGGGGGTCGTATCCTCGGTGCTGGGGGTCGTGTCCTGGGTGCTGGGGGTCGTATCCTCGGTGCTGGGGGTCGTATCCTCGGTGCTGGGGTCGTATCCTCGGTGCTGGGGGTCGTGTCCTCGGTGCTGGGGGTCGTGTCCTGGGTGCTGGAGTCGTATCCTGGGTGCTGGGGGTCGTATCCTGGGTGCTGGGGGTCGTATCCTGGGTGCTGGGGGTCGTATCCTGGGTGCTGGGGGTCGTATCCTGGGTGCTGGGGGTCGTATCCTCGGTGCTGGGGGTCGTATCCTCGGTGCTGGGGGTCGTATCCTCGGTGCTGGGGGTCGTGTCCTGGGTGCTGGGGGTCGTGTCCTGGGTGCTGGGGGTCGTATCCTCGGTGCTGGGGGTCGTGTCCTGGGTGCTGGGGGTCGTATCCTCGGTGCTGGGGGTCGTATCCTCGGTGCTGGGGGTCGTATCCTCGGTGCTGGGGGTCGTATCCTCGGTGCTGGGGGTCGTGTCCTCGGTGCTGGGGGTCGTGTCCTGGGTGCTGGAGTCGTATCCTGGGTGCTGGAGTCGTATCCTGGGTGCTGGAGTCGTATCCTGGGTGCTGGAGTCGTATCCTGGGTGCTGGAGTCGTATCCTGGGTGCTGGAGTCGTATCCTGGGTGCTGGGGGTCGTGTCCTGGGTGCTGGGGGTCGTGTCCTGGGTGCTGGGGGTCGTGTCCTGGGAGCTGGGGGTCGTGTCCTGGGTGCTGGGGGTCGTGTCCTGGGTGCTGGGGGTCGTGTCCTGGGTGCTGGAGTCGTGTCCTGGGTGCTGGGGTCGTATCCAGGGTGCTGGAGTCGTATCCAGGGTGCTGGAGTCGTATCCTGGGTGCTGGAGTCGTATCCTGGGTGCTGGAGTCGTATCCTGGGTGCTGGGGGTCGTGTCCTGGGTGCTGGGGGTCGTGTCCTGGGTGCTGGGGGTCGTGTCCTGGGTGCTGGGGGTCGTGTCCTGGGTGCTGGGGGTCGTGTCCTGGGTGCTGGGGGTCGTGTCCTGGGTGCTGGGGGTCGTGTCCTGGGTGCTGGGGGTCGTATCCTGGGTGCTGGAGTCGTGTCCTGGGTGCTGGGGTCGTATCCTGGGTGCTGGAGTCGTATCCTGGGTGCTGGGGGTCGTGTCCTGGGTGCTGGGGGTCGTGTCCTGGGTGCTGGGGGTCGTGTCCTGGGTGCTGGGGGTCGTGTCCTGGGTGCTGGGGGTCGTGTCCTGGGTGCTGGGGGTCGTGTCCTGGGAGCTGGGGGTCGTGTCCTGGGTGCTGGGGGTCGTGTCCTGGGTGCTGGGGGTCGTGTCCTGGGTACTGGGGGTCGTGTCCTGGGAGCTAGAGGTCGTGTCCTGGGTGCTGGGGGTCGTGTCCTGGGTGCTGGAGTCGTATCCTGGGTGCTGGAGTCGTATCCTGGGTGCTGGAGTCGTATCCTGGGTGCTGGAGTCGTATCCTGGGTGCTGGAGTCGTATCCTGGGTGCTGGAGTCGTATCCTGGGTGCTGGAGTCGTATCCTGGGTGCTGGAGTCGTATCCTGGGTGCTGGAGTCGTATCCTGGGTGCTGGAGTCGTATCCTGGGTGCTGGAGTCGTATCCTGGGTGCTGGAGTCGTATCCTGGGTGCTGGAGTCGTATCCTGGGTGCTGGAGTCGTATCCTAGGTGCTGGGGTCGTGTCCTGGGTGCTGGAGTCGTATCCTGGTTGCTGGAGTCGTGTCCTGGATACTGGGGTCGTATCCTGGGGGCTGGAGTCGTATCCTGGATACTGGGGTCGTATCCTGGGGGCTGGGGACGTACCAGGCACGCGCCAAGAATGCCAGGGGGGTCGTACTTGCAAGCAAATTCCTTTGCTCGTTACAAGGCCGAGGTGGTGGGGTGTGGCAGGGAACTATAACTAACTACCCTTCCGGTGTTCAGTCAGTCTTAGCTGACGGGCTAAGACAAATGACATCATTGTGCTCTAATTGTCCTCCCAGGGAGAAAATGGCGCGCAGGTGCGTATCAGAATGTCCTGCTTCCAGTTGTCTGCGGTTAGCCGCCTCTTGCCCCGAGGCCGCACGTGTCGGAGCCAAGTGGTTGAAGTTCCTGATTGTTTAATGACTTTATTATTAATGATACGTGATGTTAGTAATGTGGGAGGGCGTGAGGTGGTGGAGACCAGGAGCTGGAGCCCGTTGAGGCAGGTGAGTGTGTTAGTCAAGAGGTGGTTGTCGCGACGTGTTCACAAGTGGATATGAAAGCTGGGAAGAGAGAGAGAGAGTGGAGAAGTGAGTATTGTGCATAGTGCATTTATGGCAAGGCTGAGTGACTCGTGCTGTTGTAGGCTGGCACGCTCTCTTGCTGCTCCTGTATCGCATGTATGGCGCAGGATACATCTGGGCCAGGATACATCTGGGCCAGGATACATCTGGGCCAGGATACAATTTGCTGTGATAATTCTCAGGCAAAACCGGGAGAGATACATAATTATTTACGTTGATATACTTTCTCTGTGCATTGAAGAAAAAGTGTTAGAGGAGGAATTCCTGGATAACAAATGCAGAGTGCGTGGGGGGGGGGGGGTAAAACCCTGGTTCCGCTTCAGTGGAAACCTCAGGAACTCTAGAGGATTCAGTGGAATCCCAGGTTACAATCCTTTTGACTATGTCGTGGCATAATCGTCAAAGGCATTGGCTTGGGAGTACCCAGAGCACAAGTTCGAATCCCCCTTACGGCTCCTACTGCTTTTTTTCACGTAATAATTTACATTTTGAAAGTACTAGAGGGACTGGTTTCCAAATCTGCACACGGAAATAACATCACATGAGGCCTGGTCAGAGACCGGGCCCCCAGGACATTGATTCCCAGAACCGACAACAGGTATTGGTCATGTAATTGGAGAACGACCTAGGGCCAGATTAACGAAGCAGTTACGCAAGTACTTACGAACGTGTACATCTTTCCTCAATCTTTGACGGCTTTGGTTACATTTATTAAACAGTTTAAAAGCATAAAAACTTGCCAATCAACTGTTGTTATTGTTATAAACAGCCTCCTGGTGCTTCGGAGCTCATTAACTGTTTAATAATTGTAAACAAAGCCGCCAAATATTGAGAAAAGATGGACAGGTTCGTAAGTGCTTACGTAACTGCTTCGTGAATCTGGCCCCAGGTAATTAGCGACTCGTGAAACACACACATAGCAGGCCAGAATTGATCAAGCATTTACGCGTCCACCTACGAAACCTCTACATCTTTCATCAAATCATGGCGGCTTTGTTTACAATTATTAAACAGTTTATGAGCTCCGAAGCACTACAAGGTTCTTTTATAACTATATTTACCTTGGGGTTTGTGAAGATTCCAAGCTCTGGAACTGTTTAGTGAATGTCAACAAAGCCGCCATGATTTAGGAGAGATGTACAGGTTTCGTAGGAGGAGGAGGAGACACAGGAGATGTATATAGGTTTCGTATGTGTGTGTATGTAAATCCTTGATGAATCTTGAACCTGAGTGTATAACCAATGTGTAATATTACTTATCCACTGGTTAATACCCTCACATCTTGCAAGGTCGGGGTTCGATACCCCCTATCCCCTCGATGTTGCAAGCGTTCCTTTTAGCCACTTTCTCATATCTCGGCTTTTAATCTCTTAACATTATTTACACTCATTATATCCTGTACCGTTTACAGTCGCTGCTGTACCTGTCATCATTATACGGTCATTATGGCTCTTTTCTCCGGTATAATTACCGTAGTAATGACCACTGTAGTTAAGACTTTCTACCCTGTACTTGAGCCAGTATGTTAAGGTGAAACTTGTGGAGGGGCAGACATGTGTAGTGACGGAGCTGGTAGACAGGACTGGTTATCTTGAGGTTATCTTGACATGATTTCGGGGCTTTAGTGTCCCCGCGGCCCGGTCCTCGACCAGGCCTCCACCCCCAGGAAGCAGCCCGTGACAGCTGACTAACACCCAGGTACCTATTTTTACTGTTAGGTAACAGGGGTATAGGGTGGAAGAAACTTTGCCTATTGTTTCTCGCCGGCGCCTGGGATCGAACCCAGGACCACAGGATTCTCGAAAATTCTGTATTTTGTAATTCCGTTAATCCAAGTTTTTTGTAATCTTATCAATCCGGTGATTTATAATCTCGTTAATATTGTGTTTTGTAATCTTTGTAATCCAGGGATCCCATCACAATGGTTGTACTCTTCAAGTCACTTAGACTGTCGCGTCTTGAGTACTGCTCAGTACTCACTTCCTGTACTTGTCCCGTCTTAAGTACTACTCAGTACTCACTTCCTGTACTTGTCCCGTCTTGAGTACTGCTCAGTACTCACTTCCCCCTTCAGAGCAAGAGAGATTGCTGAAATAGAGGGAATACAGAGAACATATACGGCACGCATAGACGCGATAAAGCACCTAAATTATTGGGATCATCTCAAAGCTCTCCAAATGACTTCTCTTAGAAGTTCCGGATCAGCCGGGCTGTGGTGGGTATGTGGGCCTGCGAGCCGCTCCAAGCAACAGCCTGGTGGACCAAACTCTCACAAGTCGAGCCTGGCCCCGGGCCGGGCTTGGGGAGTAGAACAACTCCCAGAACCCCATCAAGCTGGTATATGTGGGCCTGCGGGCCGCTCCAAGCAACAGCCTGGTGGACCAAACTCTCACAAGTCGAGCCTGGCCTCGGGCCGGGCTTGGGGAGTAGAACAACTCCCAGAACCCCATCAAGCAGGTAGCCTAACTGGTGGTAGTCTAAGGTTTGGTTTACCATAATCCACCCCCTCCCCGCTCAGCTCGTTGTCGCCGTGTGGGGGCTTCGTGGGCGGCTGCTGGAGTGTGATGCTCCTTAGGACAGTCCTCTGTCCTTTTCTAGCCTTGTGCTCCTGCTGCCGTCCTCTCCAATTCTGCTGGGCACCTTTTCCTTTTCCTTCTGTTTCGTTTTTCTCCCCCCTCTTCTCCTATCTGCTTGCCGTTTCCTGCCGACCTTTTGCTCGTTCTGGTTCTTCCATGGACTTCTTCTATTTTGACGCCCGGGTGCTTGAGGAGGCATACTCATGCACCCGTAGAACTGCAGTACCCGACGTCGAGAGCGAGGGGAACCTTTTATTGTCAATCCCCACTTCGTCACTGAACCCGATCTCGACGGACTGTCGGTTTCTTAAGGTGGCGTTTGTGGGGCGTATACTCACGACGCACCCCTAGGAGGCCCCGACAAGATCGGCGATAGCTTCTTGTTGGGTGTCCTGCCTCTAATTGTGGCTCCATGGTGGGTGTGGGGGCACATTCGTGAGTGAATTCTTAATTTCGTCAAGATGATAACCCCTGTTTCGGCTGCTTCTGGCTTACCTTTTCAGGCTCGTGGGGTGGGTGACCAAGCCCCCGAGTCGGTCCGTATTGGAAGACCGGGCTCTGTAGCCTCCGCTGCATTGGGCCCCGACCTTGCTCCTCCTTTGGCCTCTCTGACTCCTTCCCCTGGCTCCCCTCCCTCCTCTGTGGTTGGGTCGAGCCCCAAGCCCCCAGTGGTGACTACCTCGTCCCCTGGCGCGGCTCCTTCTCTAGTTGTAACTACTGCGCCTTTTAACCCCTCTCTCTCTGGGGGTTCTCACCGCCGTCCTCGTCACGGCCGCCCGCGCTCGATTCCTTCCAGTTCTGCTACCTATCAAGCCTTGTTTGGTCCCGCTTCGTGGGCCAAATATTTTGATCTCCTCCCTCTTGATTCTGCGCCTCCTGACGATTTCTCCCTTCATCGACATCTCATTGATTCCGTGGATGCCTCCATTACTTTTAACCCCACTCGTCTCGGTACGCGTGTCGTTGCTGCTCCTTCTCAGGATGCTGCTTCCCGCTTGGCTGCCTTATCCTGCCTTGGCGAGACCCCCGTTCGGGTCTCGAAGAACGCTCAATTGAATGCCAGTGTTGGCACTATTTTGCTCCCGCCCCATGTTGCAACCGGTGTTCGGGACCTGCGCGACTGCCACGACGATATTCGCCATATCCTCGCTGCCCAGGGCCATTCTATTCTCCAGGTGGACACGTTTACTCGTCCCCCTCGTGGTAGTCGCCGTCAACCCCTCCGGGTTGTGAAGATTACCTTTGATGGTAGGACCCTTCCACCCTCTGTCATTCTTGCTGGTGCCGGGTGCTCTGTCCAGGAGTACATTCCTTCTCCTCGGCTCTGCAACAAGTGCTGGAGGTTTGGGCATGGTGCCCTCCGCTGCTCCGGGACTGTCTCTCTCTGTCCTTTGTGTGGTGGCGAAGGTCACTCTAAGTCGGAGTGCACTTCTCCCCAGGCTCGTTGCCTCAACTGCGGTGAGGCCCATCCTACCTTCTCCCGTGCGTGTGTTCATTACAAGCTTGAGGCAGCCGTCCTCAACCTGAAGCACCGGGAGCGTTTATCTTTTCCTGAGGCGAGGCGCCAGGTTCGCCGGCTCCCGCCTTATGCTAATATCTCTTATGCTCGCGTGTTGCGCTCTTCCTCTCCTCGTCCTGCCCGCCTTCCTCAGACTCACAACCGTTTCCGGGCCTTGGACCCTGATGCGCCCACTGCCCCCTCCTCTGTTCCTTTGGGTTCTCTCCCGAAGGATCCTCCTCCTGGTCCTCTGTCTGGGGTTCCCCTTCCTTCTACCCGGTCTGTCGTGTCTTCTGTGTCTTCTTCCTCGTCCCCCTCCGATCCTCCTTCCCATCCTCTTCCTCCATCTATCGGCTCTCCCCACCGCCTGTCGGTGCGGGCGGATGTCCATCGCTCTCCTAACGGTCGTCGTGTGTGCTCTCGTTCGGCTTCTCCTGTTGAGACACTGGAATCCGTTGCCCGGTACGTAGTTGCTGGGACACCGGTCTCTTTAAGTCAGAAGCGTAAGCCTGGCTCCTCTCCTTCCTCTTCCCCGGCGGGTAAGAAGGCTTCGCTTTCTTCCTCAGCTCCTCCTTCTGGCTCTGTTGCTCCTTCCCCTCCCGTTTCAGTGCTTGCGCCCCCTGTTCCTGCTATGGAGGTTTCTTTGGCCCCTGCTTCCCTTTCGGTTGCTGCTCTTGCTGGGGTGCGCTCCCCTCTTTCTCCTCCCCCTCCTCCTGCTGCTGTCCTTGACGGCTCCTCTCCGTTGTCTCCTCCTCTTCCTCCTCCTCCTCCAGACCCTGCCCGCCCACCTCTGCTCTGTTCTCCCGTTTCCTTCCCTCCGTCTTTGCTCAGTTTACCCATGCCCCCTAACCCTGACTTTGCTGACCCTGATCCTGACCCTGATATTCTTTAACGTGCTCTGTTGCTCTTTCGCCTTTGTTTCTTCCTTGTTCTCTGTTTTTGTCCTTTCTCTTCTCGTCGTTGTCCATTCTTCAATGGAACGTTCGAGGTTATTACGCCAATTTCCTCGAACTCCAACTTCTGATTTCGCGGTTTTCGCCCCTTTGTGTCTGTCTCCAGGAGCCAATGCTTGGTGCTCGTCCTGGTCGTTTTCGTGGCTATTCCTTTCTCTCCCCCCCCCCCAGCCATTGCTGGGGCTTCTAATTCTTCTGCTCTTTTGATTCGGGCTGATGTTCCCTTTGTTCCTTTACTTTTTCCTTCGCCTCTCCATTGTTCTGCTGCTCGTATCTTTGTGGGGAAATGGTACACAGTTTGTTCCATTTATCTCCCCCCGAGTGTCCCGCTCTCTCTTCCTGATTTGAAACACCTCCTGGACTCCTTGCCGGAGCCTGTGCTCCTGCTGGGTGACTTCAATTGTCGTCATTCTCTTTGGGGTGACGTTCTGACGAATACCCGGGGTCGCCTCCTTGAGCCGTTTCTCCTCTCTTCTTCCCTGTCTCTTCTGAATTCTGGTGAGCCCACTCATTTGGACTCTCGGACTCGCACCCTTTCTTGTCTTGATCTTTCTCTCTGCTCTTCTTCTCTTTACTTAGATTTCACGTGGCAGGTTCTTGATGACCTCCATGGACGTGATCATTTCCCCATCCTTGTTTCCTTTTTCTCTTTTCGCCCTTCCCTCTCTTTCCCTAGGTGGCAGTTTGCTAAGGCAGACTGGACCCTATTTACCCTCAGTGCTGCTCTCCCTGACCTCTCCCTTCTGCCTCTCTCTCGCGCTCTCCTCCTTTTTCATGACACTGTCTTCAACGCTGCCCTCCGCTCTATTCCTCGCTCTTCCTCTCGGGGTCCACGGAAGTGCGTTCCCTGGTGGAATGCGGACTGTGCTCGGGCTGTCCGCTGTAAGCGTGCAGCCTGGAAGAGGCACCGCCGTAGGCAGACGTCCGATTCTTTTCTTTTCTTTCGGAAAGCGAGTGCGGTGGCCCGTAGGGCCATCCGTACGGCTAAACGTGAATGTTGGGCATCTTATGTCTCGACAATTACGTCCGAGACCCCTCTGGCCCAGATCTGGAAGCGTATCCGCAAGATAGCGGGTAAGTTCGTTCCCGATGTTTCACCGGTCCTTCACCTCCATGATACTCTTGTGGCGGACCCGTTGCAGGTCGCTTCCGAACTGGGTTCCCATTTTTCTTCTGTTAGCTCTGGTCTTCATCTTCCCCAATCTTTCCTTCTTCGTAAACCTGTCCTTGAGTCTCGTCCTTTAGATTTCTGCACTCATCTTCAGCTTCCCTATAATGATCCCTTCTCTCTCTCTGAACTTCGTTCTGCCCTGGCCCTCTGCGGTTCTACGGCGGCGGGCTCCGATGGTATTCATTATGAGATGCTTCGCCATCTCCCTCCGAGCACGTCTCAGTATTTACTGAGTCTGTATAATCGGATCTGGGAGTCGTCGTCAGTCCCTGCGGACTGGCTCGATGCCGTTGTCCTCCCTGTTCGCAAACCGGGGTCTCTGGGTACTTCCCCTAAGGACTTTCGCCCTATTGCTCTCACAAGTTGTGTCTGCAAACTCTTTGAACGTATGGTTAACGTTCGTCTGATGTGGTTCCTGGAACACCATCACCTCCTCTCCCCTTCTCAATTTGGTTTCCGCAAGTGCCGCAGCACGACAGATGTCCTGGTGAACTTGGAGGTCTATAGTCGTACTGCTTTTGCTGCGAAGACCTCCGTTGTTGCCGTCCTTTTTGACCTAGAAAAGGCTTACGACACCACTTGGCGTTATCATATCCTATCTCAACTTCATTCTTTTGGCCTTCGTGGTCATCTCCCTCTCTTTCTCCGCAGCTTCCTCTCTCGTCGTTCCTTTCGGGTGCGCCTTGGTACCGCTCTCTCTCCCTCTTTTCAGCAATACGAAGGTGTGCCCCAGGGTAGTGTTCTGAGCACTACTCTTTTTCTTGTTGCCCTCAATGGTCTTCTTTCCTCTCTTCCTTCTGGTGTCTTCTCCGCTCTCTATGTCGATGATCTTACCCTTTGTTGTCAGGGTGATGATTCGCCTCTCCTTCAACGCCGGCTTCAACTTGCAATTGATGCCGTGTCGTCTTGGGCCACAGGTCATGGCTTCAAGTTCTCTACTTCTAAGACTTGTGCCATGACTTTTACGCGGAAACGGGTTGTTCTTCGTCCCTCTTTGTCGCTTTATGGTCATCCCCTTGAATACAAAGATTCCGCGAAGCTTTTGGGGTTATTCCTTGACACTCGTTTGTCTTGGTCTCCCCATATCTCTTACCTCCGTGTTGAGTGCTCTAAGGCCCTTACCCTCCTTCGGGTCTTGTCCCATACTTCTTGGGGGGCAGATAGGCGCACTCTCCTTGCTTTACATTCCTCTCTCGTCCTGTCTAAGCTCGATTATGGTTGCCCTGCTTACTCGTCTGCTTCTCCTTCTACTCTTCGCCGTCTTGATGCTTTGCACCATACTGGGTTGCGCCTCAGTTCTGGTGCCTTTCGTTCGACTCCCATCCTTAGCTTGTATGTTGACACTGGCTTCCTGTCTCTCCAGGACCGCCGTGATCGCTACTGTCTTCGCTATCTTGCGCGGTCCTTGCAACATCCTTCCTCTCGCCTCTGTCGTGCTTTAACTTTTACCCCTCCTGCGGTTCCTGTTCCTCTTCACCACCTCCCTCTTTCTGTCCGGTTATCTCGCCTACAGGATTCTCTCTCCGTTCGTATTTCTGATGTTTCTCCTCGTGTTGTTCCTTCTTTGCCCCCGTGGAGGGTCCCTCTTCCGCAGTTTTGTACTTCCTTGACCCGTATCACTAAAGCTTTTACCCCTCCTACGGTTCTAAAACGCCTTTTCCTCGAGCACTTTTCTTCTCACCCCTGCTCCGTTTCTGTCTTCACCGATGGGTCTAAGTCAGCGGACGGTGTTGGCTACTCTGTTGTTTTTCCTGATCGCACTTATATGTGTCGCTTGCCTCCGGAGACTAGCATCTTTACAGCAGAACTTTATGCTATTCTCTATGCTCTTCGTCTCCTGCTTTCTCGTTGTCAGTCTTCCTTTGTGGTTGTTGTTGACTCTCGTAGTGCCCTCATGGCTCTCGGGTGCTTTAATCCGGTTCATCCAGTAGTTGTCGAGATCCAGCATTGGCTGTTTCTCGTTCACAGTAAATTTAAGTCGGTTGAGTTTTGTTGGGTTCCCAGCCATATTGGTGTGTCTTTAAATGAGCGTGCGGATGCTGCCGCTAAGGAAGCTGTCCGCTCTTGTCCCATCTCTCGTAAAGGCATTCCGTATTCCGACTTTTACCCAGTTATCCATTCCTCAGTTCTTACCCGTTGGCAGGCTTCTTGGTTGTCTGTTACTGGTAACAAGCTACGTACTCTTAAATGTTGTGTTTCCTCGTGGCCGTCCTCCTTCCACCGTAACCGGCGGTGGGAAACAGCTCTGGCGAGGTTGCGTATTGGCCATACTCGCTTAACCCATGGTCACTTGATGGAGCGCCGCCCTGCTCCTTATTGTCCTAGTTGCATTGTTCCTCTTACGGTCGTGCATGTCCTTCTTGAATGTCCTGACTTCCAGGACGAGCGTGTGTCTTGCTTTCCGACCGCCCCTCGCGGTCACCTGTCCCTCGATAGAATTCTTGGTGACTCGGATACTTTTGATATCGTTCGCCTTATGCGTTTTTGTTCTCGTATTGGCATCCTTGGTGATATTTAGCGCCCTCTGATTATTTTGCGTCTTTGATGGTGCTACATAGCCTTCCCGGTTTGGTGCCTTCTTTTGATAATTACTTACTTACTTACCATAATCCAGGCCAGGAGGCATATTGGACTTAACAACGTCTCCCTAGGCCTACCACAGGCCTACCCCAGGCCTTCCCCAGGATGCAGCCTTAATCTTTTCATATTTACAATTAGCCTGCCACATGGTTTGGTGTCCTAATGAGTTACCACTGACCAACTTCCCCACCACACTGCACACAAACCCAATCCCCAGAGGTCACTCACACAGAGGACCAAAGAGCCAGAGCTCAACCCCCCGCAAACACAACTAGGTGAGTACAGGTCAGCCTGCTACGATGAGAGGTATTGTCTGCCAGTTACCAGTTGGAGGAGGAATGTGGCCTTGGTGTGACAGTCCACGACGCCACTCCAACACTCCGTGACGGACACCGGATCAGAAAGCTCCTCGATTCTTGTACCAGCGTCTCTCTCTTTGCTCAACTTTGTGATATCCCTCCTCTGGCTAGCTCCATTGTGCCTCAGCGTCTGATAACTTGCAGGCACACACACACACACACACACACAAGGTGCAAGGTGATGGAGAAGATTGTGAGAAAAAACCTGGTAACACATCTGGAGAGAAGGGACTTCGTGACAAATCGCCAACATGGGTTCAGGGAGGGTAAATCTTGCCTTACAGGCTTGATAGAATTCTACGATCAGGTGACACAGATTAAGCAAGAAAGAGAGGGCTGGGCGGACTGCATTTTCTTGGATTGTCGGAAAGCCTTTGACACAGTACCGCATAAGAGGCTGGTACATAAGCTGGAGAGACAGGCAGGTGTAGCTGGTAAGGTGCTCCAGTGGATAAGGGAGTATCTAAGCAAGAGGAAGCAGAGAGTTACGGTGAGGGGTGAGACCTCCGATTGGCGTGAAGTCACCAGTGGAGTCCCACAGGGCTCTGTACTTGGTCCTATCTTGTTTCTGATATATGTAAATGATCTCCCGGAGGGTATCGATTCATTTCTCTCAATGTTCGCGGACGATGCTAAAATTATGAGAAGGATTAAAACAGAAGAGGACTGTTTGAGGCTTCAAGAAGACCTAGACAAGCTGAAGGAATGGTCGAACAAATGGTTGTTAGAGTTTAACCCAACCAAATGTAATGTAATGAAGATAGGTGTAGGGAGCAGGAGGCCAGATACAAGGTATCATCTGAGAGAGGAAATTCTTCAGGAGTCAGAGAAGGAAAAAGACTTGGGGGTTGATATCACGCCAGACCTGTCTCCTGCAGCACATACCAAGCGGATAACATCAGCGGCATATGCCAGGCTGGCCAACATACGAACGGCATTCAGAAACTTGTGTAAAGAATCATTCAGAACTTTGTATACCACATATGTCAGGCCAATCCTGGAGTATGCAGCCCCAGCATGGAGTCCATATCTAGTCAAGGATAAGACTAAACTGGAAAAGGTTCATAGGTTTGCCACCAGACTAGTACCCGAGCTGAGAGGTATGAGCTACGAGGAGAGACTACGGGAATTAAACCTCACTTCGCTGGAAGACAGAAGAGTTAGGGGGGACATGATCACCACATTCAAGATTCTGAAGGGAATTGATAGGGTAGATACAGTCTATTTAACACAAGGGGAACACGCACAAGGGGACACAGGTGGAAACTGAGTGCCCAAATGAGCCACAGAGATATTAGAAAGAACTTTTTTAGTGTCAGAGTGGTTGACAAATGGAATGCATTAGGGGGTGATGTGGTGGAGGCTGATTCCATACACAGTTTCAAGTGTAGATATGACAGAGCCCGATAGGCTCAGGAATCTGTACACCTGTTGATTGACGGTTGAGAGGCGGGACCAAAGAGCCAGAGCTCAACCCTCGCAAACACAACTAGGTGAGTACAACTAGGTGAGTATACAGTCATGCAAGTTAGTCATCTCGATGACCAGACCACACACTAGAAGGTGAAGGGACGACGACGACGTTTCGGTCCGTCCTGGACCATTCTCAAGTCGATTGTGACTTGAGAATGACGGACCATTCACAATCGACTTGAGAATGGTCCAGGACGGACCGAAACGTCGTCGTCCCTTCACACTCTAGTGTGTGTGGTCTAGTCATCATACTTTAGCCGCGTTATTGTGACTCCTCGCCTGCATACAGTCAGGTTCTCACAACTGTGGCAGGTCTTACAGGACTCGACATGTCCTGGCGTCCCAACATTGTCTCCACCGGACTCATACAACCTTCATATACTCAGCCCATTCATTCACTTCACCCATAAATGCTTCCGCCAGCCTCATAGTTTGAGAGCCATAACTAGACATTTGAGTCACAACACCTTAATCAGAGGAGTGAGGCAGGTGGCGCCGGGTGCTCGGGGAACCGCTCACAGGAGGAGAAACTCTCTTGCCGCTTCGTTACTCTCCACAAATTCCATTACTTCATCTTTTCCCTCAAGTGTGTTATTGGTCCTCGTAACTGTTCCCAGGGGCAGTGACCTCAAGGTTAAGTGGCTGGTTAGGGCGGGGGGAGGGGGGGGTAGTTAGAGCTGGCAGGGGGGGGGGGCGTCCACCCTTACCTCTGTTCTTCCCTCCTGATGGCACCTTCGGCAGATTGGGAACAAGAGCAGCACACTGAAGGCCGCGGGTCGAGTCCCGTGGCTGAGTAGACAGCGTGCCTGACTTACAAGCCAAGTTTGTCAGGCAGATCTTGTCTTGACCACCCTCCGTGGAGGCTGTGGTGTCACCCGTCCCTGTCACCCGTCCCCCAGTCACCCGTCCCCCAGTCACCCGTCTCTGTCACCCGTCTCTCAGTCACCCGCCCCAGTCACCTCCCCTGACCGACTCCTCCACCTCCTCTCCCCCTTCCCCCCTTTCCAGTCACCTAAACCCAGCACTCGCCACATAACCAGGTTTCCTGCTTTATCTAGAGTCATAAGACGTAGCTCAATGTAAATCAATTCTCATTTCGCCTCAGCGAAATGACAGGTTCGTACGGTTAGCGGGGGTTGTGTACTTACCTGTCAGTGACTACGAGGGGCATGCCGTTTCCCATTGTCGTGGGGGGGACAGGAAGCCTGTTAACGTGTTCGAGGTTCCCATAGGGCCAACTCCTGATCTTCCACAGGATGCAAACAGTAATAGTTGACTAAGTACCAGGTTACATATTTACTGCTCGGTGAACTGAAGCCCCTGTCCGGGAATTGAACCCGGGACCATTTGGCGGCGTCGACTGTACTTAAGACTGCTTACTAGGTTTAACCAAACCTAGCCTAGCCTAGCCTAGCCTAGCCAAGCCAAGCCAAGCCTAGCCTAGCCTAGCCTAGCCTAGCCAAGCCTAGCCTAGCCAAGCCAAGCCTAGCCTACCCTAGCCTACCCTAGCCTAGCCTATCCTAGCCAAGCCTAACCAAAAGCAAGGAGTTCTAACAGAGCATAAACATTAAGACGTGTGTCAATCACTCGTCGTAATTAAATTAAAAACCTGCAAATGTGATAGCGGCGCTCTTTGTTGCCAGAGATCACAGATAATAGATAAGAACTTACGATAAGGAGTTGAGAGGTAAATTATCCCCAGTGAGGTTGTGAAGTAACTGTGAGTAGCAGGCGGCGAGGACTACGGACTACTGGGAAGGGCTACGAGGACAAGGACCTGGTGAATCAGGACAGAGTGAGGTGCACATCCACTTGTACCATAGGAGATCGAACGCCGACCCTGCAGCAAGCGAGGGCGCGAGGGCGTCGCTGTACCGACCAATGCAAGTTGGGGTCTGAAGTGAGCGTGTGTGCGTGTGTGTGTTCATCGTAGGAGCTGGTACGGTGGTCCACTAACCCGTGGACTTTTTATTATTCTCGAATAATAAAATTCACGCCATAAAGGAAAGGTATCTACCGGAATTTTCAAGACAATTTGGGATTGGATATAAATCCCCAATTATCACGAGATGCACACAAACCGGGTAACATCAGCGGCATGTGTGGGAAGCTGAGTACATTCGAACGTCGTTTAAAACCTAAATAAGTACTATTTTTCCTTGAATTCATGGAAAATTACATGAATTCCAAACTCTTTGAACCATGAAATCAAAATCGAATGAAAATTGAAAGTTTGCAACAAGAATAGTGCCAGAACTAAGAGGATAGGTTAGTGGCACTAAAATAACCCAGGTGGAGACAACGAACAGAGGGGACATGATCACAACATAGAAGATACCGAAGGTAATGTACTAAGAAAAATGCCAGCCTGTGTGACACGAGGGAAAGTAATACAAGCATAAGAGACTTAGTATAATACTCCAGGTACGCAGGTGGGTGCGTGGCGGGCCTTGGAGTGAAAGAGACCAGGTGGGTGCGTGGCGGGCCTTGGAGTGAAAGAGACCAGGTGGGTGCGTGGCGGGCCTTGGAGTGAAAGAGACCAGGTGGGTGCGTGGCGGGCCTTGGAGTGAAAGAGACCAGGTGGGTGCGTGGCGGGCCTTGGAGTGAAAGAGACCAGGTGGGTGCGTGGCGGGCCTTGGAGTGAAAGAGACCAGGTGGGTGCGTGGCGGGCCTTGGAGTGAAAGAGACCAGGTGGGTGCGTGGCGGGCCTTGGAGTGAAAGAGACCAGGTGGGTGCGTGGCGGGCCTTGGAGTGAAAGAGACCAGGTGGGTGCGTGGCGGGCCTTGGAGTGAAAGAGACCAGGTGGGTGCGTGGCGGGCCTTGGAGTGAAAGAGACCGGGTGGGTGCGTGGCGGGCCTTGGAGTGAAAGAGACCAGGTGGGTGCGTGGCGGGCCTTCGAGTGAAAGAGACCAGGTGGGTGCGTGGCGGGCCTTGGAGTGAAAGAGACCAGGTGGGTGCGTGGCGGGCCTTGGAGTGAAAGAGACCGGGTGGGTGCGTGGCGGGCCTTGGAGTGAAAGAGACCAGGTGGGTGCGTGGCGGGCCTTGGAGTGAAAGAGACCAGGTGGGTGCGTGGCGGGCCTTGGAGTGAAAGAGACCAGGTGGGTGCGTGGCGGGCCTTGGAGTGAAAGAGACCAGGTGGGTGCGTGGCGGGCCTTGGAGTGAAAGAGACCAGGTGGGTGCGTGGCGGGCCTTGGAGTGAAAGAGACCAGGTGGGTGCGTGGCGGGCCTTGGAGTGAAAGAGACCAGGTGGGTGCGTGGCGGGCCTTGGAGTGAAAGAGACCAGGTGGGTGCGTGGCGGGCCTTGGAGTGAAAGAGACCAGGTGGGTGCGTGGCGGGCCTTGGAGTGAAAGAGACCAGGTGGGTGCGTGGCGGGCCTTGGAGTGAAAGAGACCAGGTGGGTGCGTGGCGGGCCTTGGAGTGAAAGAGACCAGGTGGGTGCGTGGCGGGCCTTGGAGTGAAAGAGACCAGGTGGGTGCGTGGCGGGCCTTGGAGTGAAAGAGACCAGGTGGGTGCGTGGCGGGCCTTGGAGTGAAAGAGACCAGGTGGGTGCGTGGCGGGCCTTGGAGTGAAAGAGACCAGGTGGGTGCGTGGCGGGCCTTGGAGTGAAAGAGACCAGGTGGGTGCGTGGCGGGCCTTGGAGTGAAAGAGACCAGGTGGGTGCGTGGCGGGCCTTGGAGTGAAAGAGACCAGGTGGGTGCGTGGCGGGCCTTGGAGTGAAAGAGACCAGGTGGGTGCGTGGCGGGCCTTGGAGTGAAAGAGACCAGGTGGGTGCGTGGCGGGCCTTGGAGTGAAAGAGACCAGGTGGGTGCGTGGCGGGCCTTGGAGTGAAAGAGACCAGGTGGGTGCGTGGCGGGCCTTGGAGTGAAAGAGACCAGGTGGGTGCGTGGCGGGCCTTGGAGTGAAAGAGACCAGGTGGGTGCGTGGCGGGCCTTGGAGTGAAAGAGACCAGGTGGGTGCGTGGCGGGCCTTGGAGTGAAAGAGACCAGGTGGGTGCGTGGCGGGCCTTGGAGTGAAAGAGACCAGGTGGGTGCGTGGCGGGCCTTGGAGTGAAAGAGACCAGGTGGGTGCGTGGCGGGCCTTGGAGTGAAAGAGACCAGGTGGGTGCGTGGCGGGCCTTGGAGTGAAAGAGACCAGGTGGGTGCGTGGCGGGCCTTGGAGTGAAAGAGACCAGGTGGGTGCGTGGCGGGCCTTGGAGTGAAAGAGACCAGGTGGGTGCGTGGCGGGCCTTGGAGTGAAAGAGACCAGGTGGGTGCGTGGCGGGCCTTGGAGTGAAAGAGACCAGGTGGGTGCGTGGCGGGCCTTGGAGTGAAAGAGACCAGGTGGGTGCGTGGCGGGCCTTGGAGTGAAAGAGACCAGGTGGGTGCGTGGCGGGCCTTGGAGTGAAAGAGACCAGGTGGGTGCGTGGCGGGCCTTGGAGTGAAAGAGACCAGGTGGGTGCGTGGCGGGCCTTGGAGTGAAAGAGACCAGGTGGGTGCGTGGCGGGCCTTGGAGTGAAAGAGACCAGGTGGGTGCGTGGCGGGCCTTGGAGTGAAAGAGACCAGGTGGGTGCGTGGCGGGCCTTGGAGTGAAAGAGACCAGGTGGGTGCGTGGCGG
>NC_091238.1:6293399-6373399 GCF_040958095.1 Procambarus clarkii | reverse complement strand
GAGGGAGGGCAGTTGTGAGGGAGGGTAAGCTCATTGGGTAGGGGAGAACCTCCCCACCACTCCCCACCTCCATCTCCCCCAACCTCCCCACCCTGGAACTTAGCTTTCCCCTAAACAATGTGGTATTCCCTCACCCTCCATGAAAGTGTTCAACATTTTCCCTGTGAGTCTTACTTCCCTCTCTCTCTGACTTGCTAGTTCACTGTCTTAGTTACGCCCTGCTAGTTATACACTCTGGTAGTCCCGAGTTGTGCCGGGTAATGCCACCGGGCACGCCCTAGCAACCGCCCCAGACTACCTTCTGATTTGATTGTTGATTTCTGTTGACCCCGGAAGCCGGTCGGCCGAGCGGACACCACGCTGGACTTGTGGTCCTGGGTTCGATCCCAGGTGCCGGCGAGAAACAATGGGCAGAGTTTCTTTCACCCTATGCCCCCTGTTACCTAGCAGTAAAATAGGTATCTGGGTGTTAGTCAGCTGTCACGGGCTGCTACCTGGGGGTGGAGGCCTGGTCGAGGACCGGGCCGCGGGGACACTAAAAAGCCCCGAAGTCATCTCAAGATAACTCAAGATCAAGATAACTCCTGTTGAAGAGTGTTGCGTCTTGGGGAACCTTGTCGATACTCGTATTCGTTAAACATTTCTAAACTTCGTTGAACCTTTCGTAAATACGGTTTCGTTATTCAACCTCAGTATAACGGGGGGTCACGTTTCTGGGCATACCTGGACTATACCTGGAGAGGGTTTCGAGAGGTCTTCTGCCCCCCCCGCCCCCCCCCCTCCACTTGTCATAACCTGTGTTGCTGTTAGCCGCCAGGTCTTCATTTGTTTGTTTGCCTTGTTTTCTTTATTGCTTGCTTGACGCCGAGTGAGAGGAGAGATTTGATGATCAATGCTTCGTTTGTTTGTTTTTTCGGGGCGTGGTTTGTGGAAGGTTTACCTGTTTTATGTGGAGGGGGGGAGGGGGGGGAGGGGTGACATGTTGGGGGGTGTTGTAATATGAGGTCCAAGTCTGTCTCTGATCTTCCTTCCCCTCCTTTATTCCCTTTCTCCAACACCACCTTCCCTTCACACGTGCCTCTCCCGAAGTTGTGAGTCTTCTCTTGGGCTGGCACCCCCCTGGCACCCCCCTGGCACCTCCTGGGGCCTCCTGGCACCTCCTGGCTACCTCTGGCACCTTTGGCACCCCTGGCTACCTTTGGCACCCCCTGGCACCACCTGGGAACCTCCTGGGACCCCCCGGCACCCCCTGGCACCCCTGGCTACCTTTGGTACCCCCTGGCACCTCCTGGGGACCCCCTGGCACCCCTGGCACCTCCTGGGACCCCCTGGCACCCCTGATACCCCCTGGCACCTCCTGGGACCCCCTGGCACCCCCTGGCACCCCCTGGCACCATGCTAACAATAGTGGTCTCAACACCTGTGACGGAAACCTTAGATGTGTGAGTCTCGTCCCCTCTCCCCCTCCGCTTCCCCCCCCCCTTTGGCCACCAAGATGTGTCAGGTGTCAAGCCTGGCCTGGCCCACCTGGCCTGGCCCACCTGGCCTGGCCCACCTGGCCTGACTTACCTGGCCGGACGAACTTGGGTTGGTTTAAGTTGTCTTGATTCGCTTCGCCCAGCTCCCTTGGCGTACGTGCGTGCGTGCGTGCGTGCATGCGTGCGTTAGTGACCTCTTAAATCGCCAACCAAACACATCCGGCCCTCTCAGCTGACTCCATTCCGGCCAGCATATAACCGGCCAGGGGGGGGGGTAACGCACCAGAGGGTTAGATTTATTATACATTTACCCTGTTACTGTTGTTATAGAGAGCCTCGGGGTGCTTTGGCGCTCATACACTGTGTGCTTAATGCATCACAAAGCACCCCACTTGATGGGGAAAGATGTACAGGTTTCGTAAGTTAATGCGTAAATAAATCAATCAATTAATTGTGTATTTAGGTAAAAGTACACACGTATGTAGACTTGCGCAGGGAGAATTTACCTTAGAAGTGTGGTAAAAGGGGGGGAGGGAGGGGGGGTGAGGGGGACCAGGACTTGGTGAACCTTGGCTCAGGTAAGTCACCTGATGCTACTACTCTAGTAGTGAACTATATCTAGGAAAAGGTTCAGCTCACCGGGGACACTAAAGCCCCGATATCATCTCAAGATAACCAGCCCTCTACACGCGGTGTGCTCTCTACTTGGAGAGCACGGCGGTGAATGTCGTGTGTGAGGATAGTAAGTGTTTTACGCATAAGGAAGGTGTGGATGCTGTATACTGGAGACGTCAGCATCTGGGGGGTTGAGGAGGGTTGAGAGGAAGTTGAAAGATCGAGTGACAAGCGAGAGAGAGAGAGAGAGAGAGAGGGCAACACCGCTTGATTCTTTGTCCTGAAGGAACACTACTCTTGTTATACCACTGCTCTTGTGGTTAATGTTCTTGTGTTGTCACAGAACACACACACACAAACGTGTGTTGTCACAGAACACACACACACAAACGTGTGTTGTCACAGAACACACACAAACGTGTGTTGTCACAGAACACACACAAACGTGTGTTGTCACAGAACACACACAAACGTGTGTTGTCACAGAACACACACAAACGTGTGTTGTCACAGAACACACACAAACGTGTGTTGTCACAGAACACACACACAAACGTGTGTTGTCACAGAGAACACACACACACGTGTGTTGTCACAGAACACACACACAAACGTGTGTTGTCACAGAACACACACACAAACGTGTGTTGTCACAGAGAACACACACACACGTGTGTTGTCACAGAACACACACACAAACGTGTGTTGTCACAGAACACACACACACACGTGTGTTGTCACAGAACACACACACAAACGTGTGTTGTCACAGAACACACACACAAACGTGTGTGGTCACAGAACACACACACAAACGTGTGTTGTCACAGAACACACACACACACGTGTGTTGTCACAGAACACACACAAACGTGTGTTGTCACAGAGAACACACACACAAACGTGTGTTGTCACAGAGAACACACACACAAACGTGTGTTGTCACAGAACACACACAAACGTGTGTTGTCACAGAACACACACAAACGTGTGTTGTCACAGAACACACACAAACGTGTGTTGTCACAGAACACACACACAAACGTGTGTTGTCACAGAACACACACACACACGTGTGTTGTCACAGAACACACACACAAACGTGTGTTGTCACAGAACACACACACACGTGTGTGGTCACAGAACACACACACAAACGTGTGTTGTCACAGAACACACACACACACGTGTGTTGTCACAGAGAACACACACAAACGTGTGTTGTCACAGAGAACACACACAAACGTGTGTTGTCACAGAACACACACAAACGTGTGTGGTCACAGAGAACACACACAAACGTGTGTTGTCACAGAACACACACAAACGTGTGTTGTCACAGAACACACACAAACGTGTGTGGTCACAGAGAACACACACAAACGTGTGTGGTCACAGAGAACACACACAAACGTGTGTGGTCACAGAGAACACACACAAACGTGTGTGGTCACAGAGAACACACACAAACGTGTGTTGTCACAGAGAACACACACAAACGTGTGTTGTCACAGAACACACACACAAACGTGTGTTGTCACAGAACACACACACAAACGTGTGTTGTCACAGAACACACACACAAACGTGTGTTGTCACAGAACACACACACAACGTGTGTTGTCACAGAACACACACACAAACGTGTGTTGTCACAGAACACACACACAAACGTGTGTTGTCACAGAACACACACACAAACGTGTGTTGTCACAGAACACACACAAACGTGTGTTGTCACAGAACACACACACAAACGTGTGTTGTCACAGAACACACACACAAACGTGTGTTGTCACAGAACACACACACACACGTGTGTTGTCACAGAACACACACACAAACGTGTGTTGTCACAGAACACACACACACACGTGTGTTGTCACAGAACACACACACAAACGTGTGTTGTCACAGAACACACACACACACGTGTGTTGTCACAGAACACACACACACACGTGTGTTGTCACAGAACACACACACAAACGTGTGTTGTCACAGAACACACACAAACGTGTGTTGTCACAGAACACACACAAACGTGTGTTGTCACAGAACACACACACAAACGTGTGTTGTCACAGAACACACACACAAACGTGTGTTGTCACAGAACACACACAAACGTGTGTTGTCACAGAACACACACAAACGTGTGTTGTCACAGAACACACACACAAACGTGTGTTGTCACAGAACACACACACAAACGTGTGTTGTCACAGAACACACACACAAACGTGTGTTGTCACAGAACACACACACAAACGTGTGTTGTCACAGAACACACACACAAACGTGTGTTGTCACAGAACACACACACAAACGTGTGTTGTCACAGAACACACACACAAACGTGTGTTGTCACAGAACACACACACAAACGTGTGTTGTCACAGAACACACACACACGTGTGTTGTCACAGAACACACACACACACGTGTGTTGTCACAGAACACACACACACACGTGTGTTGTCACAGAACACACACACAAACGTGTGTTGTCACAGAACACACACACACACGTGTGTTGTCACAGAACACACACACACACGTGTGTTGTCACAGAACACACACACAAACGTGTGTTGTCACAGAACACACACACACACGTGTGTTGTCACAGAACACACACACACACGTGTGTTGTCACAGAACACACACACACACGTGTGTTGTCACAGAACACACACACAAACGTGTGTTGTCACAGAACACACACACAAACGTGTGTTGTCACAGAACACACACACAAACGTGTGTTGTCACAGAACACACACACAAACGTGTGTTGTCACAGAACACACACACAAACGTGTGTTGTCACAGAACACACACACAAACGTGTGTTGTCACAGAACACACACACAAACGTGTGTTGTCACAGAACACACACACAAACGTGTGTTGTCACAGAACACACACACAAACGTGTGTTGTCACAGAACACACACACAAACGTGTGTTGTCACAGAACACACACACAAACGTGTGTGGTCACAGAACACACACACAAACGTGTGTTGTCACAGAACACACACAAACGTGTGTTGTCACAGAACACACACAAACGTGTGTTGTCACAGAACACACACACAAACGTGTGTGGTCACAGAACACACACACACGTGTGTTGTCACAGAACACACACAAACGTGTGTTGTCACAGAACACACACACAAACGTGTGTTATCACAGAACACACACACAAACGGAAGATATAATAGATAAAATCGGCCGGGAGTTGAAACATTAGACAACCGACGGTTAGAGAGGCGGGGTCCAAGAGCTAACGGCTCGATCCTGCAGGCACAGACAGTAAAAAAAAAATATTTAATATACAACCTTTGTTAGACCAATATTACAATATGCAGCATCGGCATGGAAGTCACACCTATGCCTGCATTAAGCCAAAATCGAAGAGTACAAAGGCTTGCAAGAAGACTAGTGCCAGTGCTTAGAGGGTCAAGTTACGAGAATTTGGCTCTCCAGGTTGATACGAGGGAGAAGCTGTCACCCATGCAGCAGGTTCCCTTCTCTCCACAGCGCCGAAAGTCTCCAGTGGAAAGCCAAACGCCAATACGATTGGTTCCAGCTCCCTGGAGAGCCTATTCTCGTAGGCTAGTGGAATTAAATCTCACAGCCCAAGATGAGAGAAGAAACAGAGAAGATATGATCACAACATGCAGAATACTGAGGGGAATTGGTAACGTGGACAAGGATAACCTCTTCATATTGAGAGGAATTAGGGACAAGAGGGCACAGGTGGAAGCTGGAGACATAAATGCGTCTTAGGAAATGTAAGGAAAGATTCTGCCCTGTACATGGGGTGGCGGGGGGGTGGGGGTGGCAGCCAACAAGTGGAATGCACATAACGTTGTGGAAGCCTCCACCTCCGCCCACAACTCTGAGGCCTGAGTCGACGAACAATCCGCACGTCACAATAGTGTGATTGTAAGGCAACAGGTACAACAATGCTAGTAGTTGGGGGAGAAAGAGTTAGACCCGCACTTGCCCCTAGTCACTGGGGAGTACCCCCCCCCACTCCTCCCCACCTTCCCCCCACGCCCCACCTTCCCCCCACTCCCCACCTCCCCACCAATAAGGCTTACTCACACAGACCCAAAGAAACACACTGTTTGACTCCAGCGACGGCGGGTGGTCCAAGGCGAGCCACCCTTGTTTGGACGTGAGCGTGTAATCCCTCCCCCCCCCACCCCCAACACAAGCCTGGCTCCAAGTCCAGGGTTCACTATTGGGGGGAGGAGTCGCTTGGTACCCCGTGACCCCCCCCCCCCCTCGTACCTGAAGGGGGGAAGGCGCTCAGTCACTAATTATGTTCAGTATTATGTAACCTGTGCATTGGCAGACACATGTGTGATGTGCTCGTGGGGAGGTGTACTCATTTGTACTCGCCCATTTGTGCTTGCAGGATCGAGCATTGTCCCTTGAATCCCGTCTGTCTAGCTGACGGTTGATTAAAGCAATGACTCCTGTCCTGTTTCCCTGTATTTAACCGTCCCTATTATATCATAAGTCCCATAGGACCTATTAGTCCCTATCATATCTAATTTTAAAATTATGAATAGAGTTTGCTTCCACAACCTGCTCCTTCAGTTCATCCCATTTTCCCACAACTCTCAAGGTTATCTTGAGATAATTTCGGGGCTTTAGTGTCCCCGCGGCCCGGTCCTTGACCAGGCCTCCACCCCCAGGAAGCAGCCCGTGACAGCTGACTAACACCCACGTACCTATTTTACTGCTAGGTAACAGGGGCATAGGGTGAAAGAAACTCTGCCCATTGTTTCTCGCCGGCGCCTGGGATCGAACCCAGGACCACAGGATCACAAGTCCAGCGTGCTGTCCGCTCGGCCGACCGGTTCCATGAAAACTTTCTAACATCTGTTATTCATCTGAGTTTCCAGCTTCCACCCATGTTCCCTCGTTTGGTTGGTGTTCAGTGTGAACATTTCCTCTATTTAAACTGTCAATTTCCATAAGTCTCTATCATATCTCCTCGCTCCTTCCTTTTTTTAGCGTCGTAAAGTTCAGTTCCATCCGTCGCACTTCATAGCCCCATCCCTCGTAACTCAGAGACGAGCCTCGTCGCAAACTTCTAAATCTTTTCCAGTTTCCTTATGTATTTGCGACGCTGCATACTCAAAGACTGGTCTGACGTAGGCAATGTAAAGCACCCTAAATGCCCGCTTACTTAGGTTTCTGAATGATGTTCTAAGTTTTGCTGTCGTTATCGTATTTATGTGTGCTGCGGGAGTTAGATTTATGTTGCGTTCACTCCCAAGACACACTCGAATCGTCAGTTTCCCTTCATTGTGTGGGTGTACTCGTGGTGAGGTGTACTCTGATCGGAGAGTGAATAATGATTTATTATAAATGTATTGTATAAATACAACACCTTCCTATCAAGGTGCATTGAGGCGCAGTTCACAAGGGAAAGGTGACCCCGGTGGGAGGTGGGAGGGGGAGAGAGAGGGAAGGGGATACGAGCAAGAGGAATGAAAGACAGGTGGTGGTTCAGACAGACTGGAGTGGACGTGGGTTGACAGAGAGACAGACAGACAGACAAAGGTGGGTGACGTTGACTTAGACAGGGGCAAAGACAGCCAGGAATTAGACAACTGTGTTTGGGTGTACCCTGTGAGACGGGCAGCACGTAGCAGTGGGGTCCTGCTACTTCCTCTCACGTAGATCTTTTTCTTAACACATAAGAAGGCTTGATAAGGAGCGCCACAGGGCGCTGCTCAATCCTGCATTGTCTCGTGACTGCCTTTGAACTGCCGCTGGTGAGTGTTAATGTCTCTTTCACAAGGCAAAGACGCCGGGGGTGTGATTGGTGGAGCGAGTGACCAAGGCTGAACGTGATTGGTCAAGCGTGTACCCTAATGGAGACGTGATTGGTCAAGGCATGGCCAATAGCGCTATACTCTGTTCTACAGTTTACTAAATGGTCACGCTTGGCTTGTATGTGCTGTGTTTAGCCTCTACAGTACCTCTTGTGTTCCCTGCCTCTACACCTCCTCTTGTGTTCCCTGCCTCTACACCACCTCTTGTGTTCCCTGCCTCTACACCTCCTCTTGTGTTCCCTGCCTCTACACCTCCTCTTGTGTTCCCTGCCTCTACACCTCCTCTTGTGTTCCCTGCCTCTACACCTCCTCTTGTGTTTCGGAGAAGTTATCGAGGTTTCCTAAAGTTTCTTAGCTTTCTAATTTCTAATTCCGTTTAATCCAGTTCCTGGAGTATAATGATATCATTATATCCGCACCGGTTGGTGGTAAAGCCTCAGCTGGTTCCTTAATGTTTCGCTCACTCTAGTCCAGAATTCCTCAAGCATTTACGAGTCGTCTTACGAAACCTGTACATCTTTCCGGTCATCTCGGCCGTGTTTTAACTTACGATCTGCGGAACTTCACAAGCCAAGTAGGTGATTGTTATAGACACCCTCCGGCCGGACCGTTGGTCATCATTTGTTTTAATAGATGTAAAGAAAGCCGCCATGGTTGACGGAAGATGTACAGGTTTCGTAAAGAGTTGCTTATGTGTTTGATGAGATGTGTGTGAGGGAGGTGTTGGAGGGTGGAGAGAGAGAGAGAGAGAGAGAGAGAGAGAGAGAGAGAGAGAGAGAGAGAGAGAGAGAGAGAGAGAGAGAGAGAGAGAGAGAGACGGACAGACGGACGGATGGGTTACTCAGTGTTCCGTCTCCAACTGTCTGACACACACCCGACCCCTTAGCCCCTCATGATCATGGGGTTTACCTCTGCTTTACCTGTAGTAGGTTTCTAGAGTTTTACGCTGGCCCTGTTCAGCCCTCCCTCCCTATAGACCTCACCCGGACCCCTTCCATGGCTGCCTGCACACTCCACCTAGCTTCCTTTACACCTCTCTCTCTCTCACTCCCTCTAGTTGGTCTCCGTGGAGCCCCAAGGTTACCCACACATTCCTCATCGATTGTTATATCCTTCCTCCCCGTCCCATCCCTCACCCAGACCCCCTCCCTCTCTAGTTTCCCCTCACCCAACCCCTTCCCTCTCTACTTCCCCCCTCACCCAACCCCTTCCCTCTCTAGTTTCCCCCTCACCCAACCCCTTCCCTCTCTAGTTTCCCCCCTCACCCAACCCCCTCCCTCTCTCTAGTTTCCCTCACACCTTCCCCTTAAGTTTGCTCTTTCTTCCGCTACCTATGTTCCCTTTCTCTTCCCCCCCCCATTCCTCCCCCCCATTCCCCCCCCCCTGCTCTCCGGCGTCATATTGTACATCAGAGGTTGCTGGGGTTTCTGACTCGCCTAGTTGTGCTTGCGGGGGTTGAGCTTCGGCTCTTTGGTCCCGCCTCTCAACTGTTAATCAACTGGTGTACAGGTTCCTGATTCGTGTAGTGAACGTGGCCTGAGAACGGATTGTTTGTTAAGTGTATTTCATTCATAAATAGGGCGGGGGGGGGGGGGTTACGGCTGGGTTAATGAGTAAATAAACACAGGTCAGCCACAAACAAACACAAACAAACAAACAGATAGCTAGTGTCACTTCCTGTCGTGGCGGAGGCCGGCATTGTAGTTGTATATGAGTGAAGGTGTTGTATTTAGGTACTGTATAGTGGTGTATACGAGGCTGTGTACCATGGTGTATACGAAGGCTATGCTTCCCGGCCGGCCGAGCGGACAGCACGCTGGACTTGTGATCCTGTGGTCCTGGGTTCGATCCCAGGCGAGAAACAATGGGCAGAGTTTTTCACCCTATGCCCCCTGTTACCTAGCAGTAAAATAGGTACTTGGGAGTTAGCCAGCTGTCACGGGCTGCTTCCTGGGGGTGGAGGCCTGGTCGAGGACCGGGCCGCGGGGACACTAAAAAAGTCCCCGAAATCATCTCAAGATAACCTTCCCTTGTATGTATGTATGTATGTATGTATACTGCTGCTCCAGGTGTGTGTGTGTGTGGTGGCACTTGTGGCCGGGGGAGACAGACAGACAGAGGACTGAGACAGCATCAAGAGACAGAGACATAACGAGAAAGAAAGGGGGGGGGCAGAGTGATTCAGGAGGTGGGGGGGGGGGGGTTAAGAGAGGAGGAACGATGAGGAAGAGGTAATAAATTTAGAGAATGTAAAAGGGGGGAGGGAATGACAGTGAGAGATACAGTGAGGCATGAATGACAAGGGGAGTGACAGTGGGGGGGGGGGGTATACCATGTGATGGATTGTGAAGCTGTTAGTGAATGTTAGATGGTGGTAGTTAGGGGAGGGGGGGGGGAGGCATTGTTTACCATGTGTTGTGAGATGATTGTGTGGCCTCGCTCCCTTGTGTGTGTACTCACCTAGTTGTGTTTGCGGGGGTTGAGCTCTGGCTCTTTGGTCCCGCCTCTCAACCGTCAATCAACAGGTGTACAGATTCCTGAGCCTATCGGGCTCTATCATATCTACACTTGAAACTGTGTATGGAGTCAGCCTCCACCACATCACTGCCTAATGCATTCCATAGTGTGTGTGTGTGTGTGTGTGTATTCACCTAGTTGTGCTTGCGGGGTTGAGCTCTGCTCTTTCGACCCGCCTCTCAACTGTCAATCAATCAACTGTTACTACTAACCCCCCACCCCACCCCCCCCACCCCACCAAACACACAGGAAGCAGCCCATAACAGCTGCATGGTACCTGTTTACTGCTAGGTAACAGGGGGGGGGCATCGCAGTGAAAGAAACTCCGCCCATTTTGTTTCTGCCATCACCGGGGATCGAACCCGGATCCTAGGATTACGAGTCCAGAGCGCTGTCCACTCAGCCGCTAGCCCCTGTATGTGTGTTTTTCTGCCATGATATCACTTAAGCTTTCACTTGTGTGGTGACAAAGGTCTTGGTAGTCATTGGCAGCTCAACAATCTCCAAACGTTTCAACCAACGTCTTGAGGTTATCTTGAGTGTGTGTCAGCACCTTTCTCTCTCACCCCTCTCTCTCATCTCTCTCACCCCTCTCTCTCATCTCTCACCCTCACTCTCTCACTCCTCTCTCACACGTCTCCAAGTTGTGAGCACTACAGGCGCCGCTAACGACCCGACCTAATCACCAGCAAGTACCCAGAACCACTTTCCCCTAATCACAGGGACTCTAGGCGCAGCCCCGCCGCCTCAACCGACCTAGTAGTAGCATGTATTTCTCACCTGAGGTATACAACTCGACCTTTTTAACCTAATACGTCACATTTGTAACGGAGTCGCCCAATCTCTTAATTATTCGACACATTACTTAAAATAACACAATATTGATATTTTTTGTATATATATCGACCTCGTTAGGTTAAGGGGGTTGCTTGGGTTAGTATATGTTTGGTTATAGAGAACAGTTGTATTTGTTACGGAGTGGCCAATCCAGAGATTGGGTTGAATTTATTATTGCATGAAGATTTGTATTAAACATATTTGTGTGTTTGTATTATAAGGTAAACTGTAAGACGTTGGGGCAAGGTTTACTACACCTGTAGAGTGGGCCACACACCTTACTACACCTGTAGAGTGGGCCACACACCTTACTACACCTGTAGAGTGGGCCACACACCTTACTACACCTGTAGAGTGGGCCACACACCTTACTACACCTGTAGAGTGGGCCACACACCTTACTACACCTGTATGCCAGCCAGGTATGTGTACGTCACTACAGCACGTCTATAATACCAGTCAGGTGTACATACATCATGACAGAGCTGTAACCCCAGCCAGGTGTGTGGACGTGATGTCACATATGAGGACCCCACAGCGTGCTGTAGCGCTCCCCCCCCCACAAGACAATCAATTGTGTATATATGACCCATTGTTGAAGGTACCAGTGGTACCTTCAATGGTACCACTGGTACCATTGTACCAGTGTGGCGCTGCTGTGGCGTGTGTTTACACAGGCAAACATGCCTCATCCACAGTCACGTTTGTATAACAGGTGTGTGTGTGTGTGTGTGACTTGAGTGCTTTGGTTCCTTGTGCCGGAGCCCAATGTCTGAGTCACAACCCGACACAGATACCATCCGGAAGCCGCGGCCGCCAGAGGCTTCCTTGTGTAGGGTTTCGGAAGGTTACTATACCGAAGCCGGTTCATCCTGTCCTCTCACTTGATAGGTCGTGTTGATTGCCCAATCGACCAGAATACGATGTATCAGTGGGGGAACTATTGTAATATTGGTGGTTTGTCAATGGGGGTTATTTTTCACAATCTTGAGGTTATCTTGAGATGATTTCGGGGCTTTTTTCTTTTTTTTAGTGTCCCCGCGGCCCGGTCCTCGACCAGGCCTCCACCCCCAGAAAGCAGACTGTTACAGCTGACTAACTCCCAGGTACCTATTTTACTGCTAGGTAACAGGAGCATAGGGCGAAAGAAACTCTGCCCATTGTTTCTCGCCGGCGCCTGGGATCGAACCCAGGACCACAGGATCACAAGACCAGCGTGCTGTCCGCTCGGCCGACCGCCGTGCCTTCTAGTCTGGAAAAGAACTATTTCAGTGTTCATATCTAGAACCAGTCTTCAGTGTGTTATAATTGTGCAAAGTATACATAATAAACTTTGATTGTGTATATGTGCTTCATGTATACTTCCGGTATACATGAGCCTTCACCAGGTAGGGAGGAGGAGGAGGGAAAGCGAGTGTGAGTCACTTAATAAGTCTCAAGAGTTTAGTAAGAGTGGGTTAGGTTGTTAGCGGTTACTCTCCACCAATCACAGCCTCCCTCGCTGGTCTGCCACTGACCTAATTACCCTCCAGAAGGTGTGTTTACAGCCCGGCTGGAGCCACCATCAGAACAAGGGCGGCAACTGACCAGTTTTGGGCCAATCTGAAGTCTTAGATCAGATGCCAACCAGGCAAACACACGCATCGTTAGACAATCAGAAACCTTGTAAGAATGGACTATACAACCTCAAGGAACATACAACCCCAGCCAATCCTTGCGCAACCAATAGCACTCGTAGCAGTTTTAGCAGTTTTGCTAAATCTAAACTTATCCAATTTATACCTATTATTTCGTGTTCTGTCTTGTGTTGATACATTTAATACCCCCTATTAATATCCCCCTTTGTTGTGTCCATTCATCCACTTGTACACCTCTATCAAGTCACCCATAATTCTTCGCCTTTCTAGAGAATGTAATTTAAGCTTTGTTAATCTTTCTTCATGTGACATGTTTCTAATTGGGGGGATCTAATTTGGGGGGATCTAATTTGGGGGGATCTAATTTGGGGGGATCTAATTTTGTTTATATTGCCTATTTATATTATTTATTTACTTACAGACTCGCGGCGGAGGGTCTGGCGCGACGGGCAAGAAACATAAGGAAGTAGCCTCATGCAAGGATGTCCGCCCCCGCGAGAAGGTTAGGTTTGGTCGGTGTTTGGGGGGGGGGGGGTGGGGAAGGGAAGGGGTGAGGTGAGGTGGGGGGAAACTGGGGTAAAGGGGGGGGGGCGTTGTTGGGGGCAGGAAGATAGGTATTCAACCGCCTGTGAAAATTAACACTGGGAAAATACCATTGTAAAAAAAAAATCAAGTTTTATAATTGCACTAATGATATAAAATCTAACTATTTTTCTGTGGTTTACTTGTCAAGTTAGTGCCACTATGGCTGTCTCTTGTGGGGATGTAAGTAGTGTGTGACATCAATCGTTAGATTACTTATGGTACTGATATCAATGACTGAAGTGTCTCAACAATCAATTACACCGTGCTTATTGTTTCAGGAACCATGTGTCAGCCACGCCAACACCAACAGCTCCAACCAGCAGCAACAGCAGCAGCAGCAGCAGCAGCAGAAGCAGCAGCTGCCCCAGCAGTCAGGCACTGCACGAGAGGAGAACGTAGAGGAGGACAAGAGGACCACAACCCCCCGCCCTGACCACGTTATCCAGCCACCATCACCACCTCCTGCAGCTATGGCAGAAGAGGTGGAGCAGCTTCGGGCCCACGTCGAGCAGCAGAGGAGCCAGATGGAAGACCAGGTGCAGCAGTTAGAGCGTCAGAAGCAGGAGTGGGAGCAGCAGCTGCAGCAGTTTGAACTCCAAAAGCAGGAATGGAAGGACCAGGTGCATCAGTTTGAACTCCAAAAGCAGGAGTTGGAGGAGCAGCTGCAGCAGTTTGAACTCCAAAAGCAGGAATGGGTGGATGAACGGCAGGAGCTGTTGAAGCAGCTAGACCAACAGCAGGAACTGTTTGATAATGAGAGGCAGAGGCTGGAGCAGCAGGTCGAGGAGAGCCTGCTGCAGGTTGAAGAGCAGAGGCAGGTGATGGAAGCGCAAAAGCTGGTGATGGAGGAACAGAAACAAGTGATGGAGGAACAGGAGCTGAGGATCGTCGACCTCACCGAAGAAGTCATGGTAAGTTCGATCCCTCCCCGGGCCTCGCTGGCCGGATGCCTCTCTCTCTATACCCCCCATGGATTACCCACTATCGCCCCATACCCCACATGGATTATCATGTCACCATACCCCTAATGGATTAATTACCCAGTATGTCCCAATACCCCCAAATAGATTACAAATATGTTCCTATACCCCATGGATTATTTAATGCCCCCATACCACCCAATGGGTTACCCAATATGTCCCTATTTCCACCCCTCCCAACCCCTTAAATTACCCATTATGTCCCTAAACTCCCTTCGCTAGACTGTTGAAATCACCACCATCTCCTGTTCTTTGGTCACCAGTGTGACCTCTGAACTCCCAACAGTGTGATTTTACCTAACCTGTGACTAGCTGGCAACAGAGGAATTTAAAGAGAATTATAAGGATTTTATAATATTTATAGAAAAAAACAGCAAATCACAAACACACAAGCTAGCTGCAGCTAGTGAAAATTTCTTAGTTGTTTTTGTGAAATAAAAAGTATATTTGATTTTGAATTATATAGATATGAGACTCGTACTCCTATTATTTAGTTACCCAGAGAGAGAGAGAGAGAGAGAGAGAGAGAGAGATATAGATATAGATATATATAGATATAGATATAGATATATAGATAGATATAGATATAGATATATAGATAGATATAGATATAGATAGATATAGATATAGATATAGATAGATAGATAGATATAGATATATAGATAGATAGATATAGATAGATAGATATAGAAAGATAGATAGATAGATATAGATAGATATAGATAGATAGATAGATATAGATAGATAGATATAGATAGATAGATATAGATAGATAGATATAGATAGATAGATATAGATAGATATAGATAGATAGATATAGATAGATAGATATAGATAGATAGATATAGATAGATATAGATAGATAGATAGATATAGATTGATAGATATAGATAGATAGATATAGATAGATAGATATAGATAGATAGATATAGATAGATAGATATAGATAGATAGATATAGATAGATAGATATAGATAGATAGATAGATATAGATAGATAGATATAGATAGATAGATATAGATAGATAGATATAGATAGATAGATATAGATAGATAGATATAGATAGATAGATATAGATAGATAGATAGATATAGATAGATATAGATAGATAGATAGATAGATTAGGTTCTATTACGTCTCACTTTTAAGATTTTACATTTTAGAATTTTCGTGCATATGTATTAAGCCATTTCTAAATACAAGACTACAGATACAGCTGTATTGAACTGAGTGGTTCAGACGATGAGTAATTCGAGGAAATATGTGTTGACTGTAGGATATTATCTGGTTCCTCCCGCAGGAGCAAGAGTGCATGGCTCACCCGCCCCCGACGACCTGGCCGCTACGCCGAGAGTCCTGTGTCAAGGTGGGTATGTCTCCTCTACCCCCCTGCCTCCTCCATCCTTCCCTTCTCCTTACTCCTCCTCTTACTCCCTCGTAGTTCTTGCTAGCTTGCCCAAGGAGCGGGAAGGGTTGCAGCAGACCCCTTGCCACGTTCCTTCTAGAAACATTTTGATGTACACATCATCTATTGTCTTGAATCTTTTTTTTTTAACAGGTTTTCATTGGTAAAATTGTCATGGATGTTTGTACTTTAAATAATGTGCCTCACTGTTCCCTACCTGATCAAGATTAGCAAGACTAGTAACTGTGTGACTCACCATAGATGTAAAGTGTCTTGTATAGTGACTGTTGTGAGCCTGTTGTTGAATCATTTGTGATATAAAAATATTATTTATATGAACATGTGTTTGTACATAAATGTGTTTGTCTGTGTAATTATATATATATATATATATATATATATATATATATATATATATATATATATATATATATATATATATATATATATATATATTATAATGTAATAAAGTGTGTGTGTACATGTGTATGTAACATTAACAATTGTGTAACTAGCTTCAAAAGATTAACTTGCTTAGCTAAATGAATTCTGGAATTCAGTTCCTGAACCCATTATGTGCCTCTGTAACCCTTTCCACCACCGCCCACGAGATGGGTATGTGGTGCATAATAAAAAGCTGAAATGGATGAGTGTGATAACGGATATCTGAAGGAACCTTCTCCAGTTGGCTGAGGAGTCGTGCGGGTGGATTCCTGGGTGACAGCTTCCTCGCTAGGCTCAGCTGGAACGAGGCGTGGGAGCCTGTGAAAGATTTACAAGGCAATGGGCTCACCATAGCCCGTGCTACTTGGAACTTTCTGTTCCAGAATCTACAACAAGAAACGTTACAAGGCGTTTTAAACTGCGGTTGATCATTAGGCTGCTTGATTAGATGAAGCTAATGATGAAGCATTCCATGTAAGATGCGGGTTTGAAGAGAAGCTTCCGTGTATACCGTGTATATAATATAATACCGTGTATATGTATACACGGTATTACTCTGAAATGTATAATTGATCTAGATTATACAGTTTATAATGATTACATGTTATGTTATTATGACAGCCTAAATAATGTACTGTAATTTTATATAAGCTAATCCAATTTAAAAATGTAAATATATTTATGAATGAAGATTTTTGGATGTGAATTTAGTTGAGATGTTCCATGTCTTTACTTCTTGATTAAAGAACAGTTGGCTTTGCTTGAGTGAAAGTTTGCCAAGGTGAGGATGACTTTTTCGCATTGAAATTTAAACATACTCTCAATGAAGCCTAATATTGTATTGTCCTATTTTTGTAACGGCCACAATACATAACTTTACTGAAGATAACTATGATAAGATAACTAATAACTATCACTCGTATCATGTTTATTGACTTTATTAACCTCTATGAGATTCTTCTAAGAGCTATTATAATTAATATTTCCTGTATGTATAACATTACATTTATTATAATCAAAGATCATTTTATTCATTAGATGAGTTAAATAAGGGGTTTCAAATGAACAAATCCACAAGGGTCGTGATGAGGATTCGAACCTGCGTCCAGGAGCATCCCAGACACTGCCTTAATCATTTGATGCATCACGTTAGTGTGATCTCTGTGTGTGAAGGGGTTTCAAGTCTGTTTCTCTATTGGGTTCAGTTTATTAGCGTTGGATGCTTGGTGCCTCAGAGCTCAGGAGTAAGTTAGGGGGATATTGAACGACTCTGTTAACATGTTATATATCGCAAGAAACACTAATAACAAATTCAAAATGTACACTTAAGTCTCATAAGTTGTGTCTTGTGGTTTAGAAATAGGGTGGTTGGTGTATGGAAGACATTTCCGGGTAACATAATGGATGTGGGGTACATTGTATTGTTTCAAGTGTAGGTTAGACGTATATATGTACGAGTTTTGGCTGGATATAAAAGGAGGAGTTGTTTCATATGGGTCAATTGGCCTTCTGCAGTTTCCTTAATTCTTGGGGTGTTAGGTTGCTCAACCACTTGGACTGGACGGTAGAGCGACGATCTCGCTTCATGCACGTCGGCGTTCAATCCCCGACCGTCCAAGTAGTTGGACACCATTCCTTTCCCTCCGACCTATTCCAATCCTTATCCTGACCCCTTCCCACCAGTGCTACATAGTCGTAATGACTTGGTGCTTTCTCCCAATAATTCCCTTACCTTACCCTGGGGTGTTAGGTTGTGAAAGTGTTGGTGGAAGAATGTAAATAAACACTTACACATGTCCCACAGGTGTCAGAGCTGCCAACAGTGATGGAACAGAACAGTGACGAAGAGAGCTCGCCCACGTCCACGCCCACCACCACCCCACACAACAACGCCCCGAACCAGTTCCCGGCCTTTACCTTGGAGGAGCCTCCTGCCACGCCCACCACCTTCCTCACGCCCACCACCCCTGGCACGGAGCCGCCCGTCTGGCCACAGGTAAGCTTAAGACTCACACTTGTGTATTTCTGCGTTAACAAAATGTTACACTCACACTCTCGGGGTTTGAACTCTGACCTGTAATGTCATATTGGGCTGTAGTGTCCACCAGGCTGAGAGTCCTGTTGTTGTTTAAGATTCGCTACCTGGAACAATAAGTTCCAAGCAGCACGGGCTATGGCGAGCCCATTTTCTAGAGTACTGTGTGCCAACACTTTTGTTAGGCATGGCCTCTGGTTTCACGTGATAAGGGTATGGAGTACGTAAGGATGTAAAGTCTTGTCAAATATACTGAATTCTTGTATTCTTCTTCGTAAACCAAGAGGAATTCCATTGAACTATGTTTAATATGATGTTAACATAATATTTTGTTACTACGTCCTATTTTATATGTTAAATTAATATTTGTGTTATTAATATTCAGACTTCAGAGATCTTCAGTCTCATTTGCTTACTCCTACTTGCTTTGCTTTGCTCCCTACTTACTAGGGAGCCGGTCGGCCGAGCGGACAGCACGCGGGACTTGTGATCCTGTGGTCCTGGGTTCGATCCCAGGCGCCGGCGAGAAACAATGGGCAGAGTTTCTTTCACCCTATGCCCCTGTTACCTAGCAGTAAAATAGGTACCTGGGTGTTAGTCAGCTCTCACGGGCTGCTTCCTGGGGGTGGAGGCCTGGTCGAGGACCGGGCCGCGGGGACACTAAAGCCCCGAAATAACCTCAAGATACTCTACCATTTGCTTCACAACACTCCAGTTATACTGAGTGACAGTAACAAATATTATTGGGGACGACATTCCAACATCGGAATGCTTTCCACAACATATTAAATTGATCTGAACTTTATGTATAAGGTTTTGAAGAAAGTGGAGTAACACAAGTTACATTACTAGTTTTCATCTTGCATCTGGCAGTGACGTAGCATTTTACGCTGCAAGAGAGCGGAACGGGCTACGCCAAATTGTAATGTTCGGTATTTGAGGGACAGATTATCAAGCGGAATTTGCCGCTTGAAAACCCGAGGCCCTTCAGAAAGTGTAGAATGCTCTATACAATGAAAATAAATAATGTTACCTAAATAACAATATTTTAATTTAGAAGGTAATAATTGTATAGGGTTGGCTATGTTTACCTGGCTTCTTAGGACCACTTGCCACTGCTCGGAGGGCACAACCCACCATTCAGAAAGGACAAAACATCTAGGGGGCCGAGGCGCAGTAGTGTGTGGAAAGTGAACTTCACATCAACCAACAGTGAGGCATTAAACAACAAGGGATGCTCAGAATCTGCATGGTGCAATAGCTCTAACGGAAAGGGAATTAATGGCGGGAGTATGTTTCAAACACATCATCGGCAGAGGAAGTTACAACCGGGGCCAAATACCTCATCATGAGATGACACAAAGATGTGTAGCAGAGTGTGGAGTGGAGAGGAGAGTGTGGCCTTGCAACGCTCTCTACAGGAGCTCCTCCAGTGAGGGGAACACTGGCAAATGTTGCATTAGTTGGTATTTAGAACTGATGGCCAGCCACTGCGTCTTCGGTTCACAATCTACGGACCCGAGTTCAGTTCCCCGGGCAGGGTAGTAACGGCTGGACATGTTTCATTTCGCCTGATGCCTCGGTCCTGATGCCTAGCACCAAAATAGGTATCAAGGAGTTAGACAACTATTGTGGGTTGTATCCTGGGGGGGAGGGTAGTCATTGGTGTATGGGGGGGGGGATTGATTGATTGATGAAGCCACCCAAAAGGTGGCACGGGCATGAATAGCCCGTAAGTGGTGGCCCTTTTGAGCCATTACCAGTATCAATAGATGATACTGGAGATCTGTGGAGGTGCGACTGCACCCTGCGTGACGGGAGATGTCTCCCGAAATGGGGGGGAAGGGGTCTTAATCACCCTAAGTACTGTATAAGCATCCTTGAGATGTGTAAGTCCTACCTTGAGATGTGTAAGTCCTACCTTAAGACCTCACACTCACACCTTGACAAAGGACTCAGGAGAGTGCGACAGACTTGGTGTAAATCTTTATATAAATTTCACAAATTACGTAAGTGTTGGTTTTTATCCTATTATTGTTAAGATTACATATAATTATTAGGGTTATATAATGGTTATTCTCACCATAATATATATTAGGAACACACAGGAACACGCACCACACAGGTTCGAATCCTCATCACGGCTCCTACGGATTTTCTTTATTATTATTATTATTATTATACGGATTATTCTTTATTATTATTATTATTATTATTATTATTATTATAAAACGGAAATTATTGGATTATTAAAACTGCATTTAAACTTAAGAAGTTAAAGAAAATATTTTAGTTTACCCGCTATAACCATGAATGCATCGTTTTCTGTATCAAATATCTGGTCGTTTAAAGAAAACGATTACGGAACCACGTATAACTATTCCAATTTCTCACTCATTTTTTTTTCTCTCTAATAATAATTAATACAGAAGTTCAACTGTAACATAACGTTATCTAAGCATATATATTGGTGTCCATGTAATAAAGGTGTGTTGCATACTGCAGGTTACCGAGATGAGCAACCATTATGCGCAGTTATCCAAGGAACACCAGGAGCTTCAGAAGTCGTATCAGCTGCTGGCGTCCACGTCAGCAGCCACCTCCCCTGTCACCAACTTTCCGGGAAAAGGTGAGTGAGTCCACAGGTTTCTCTCAGAATGTTTGGTAATATGTTTATTGTTTGTGATGTGTTTATATGTATGTATTAACACGATGTACTGAACGGGATGAGAATAGCTTGAGCTACCTCATCCCTTTGTGTGTATTTTACCTCAATAAACTTATTTCAATTCAATGCTATTCTGATGTTTCCTTAAAATGTGCTTACGTGTAGTTCTGAACACCACCTCCAAAGGGGTTTGATCAAGGGGGCTGTGAGTTCAAGTATGTTTATTGAGATCAAGAAAGAAATACATCTCAAAGGGATAGAGTAGCTTAGGCTATTTCTATTCCCCCGTGCGTGCAGCGGTGTCCAACAGTCTGGTGGAGCAGACTGTCAGCCAGGAGGCCTCGTCAGTCGCCAGGCGGCGGGGACAATGATCCCGGAACCCTCCCCCCCCCCTCTCGGGTTAGAACTATGGCTCATACACAATTTTATATTAAGACTAAAATAATAGACAACATAGTTTTAGCAGGTTTTTATTACGTATAACATGGCGCTCAACGAGGCGAAGGTAATAGACTTGTGTACAGTTTAATTATCTAACTAGTATCATCATGACGAGGCTGTTCCACTCACCATGAAGAGTGTTCTCTCCTAGTTAGTTTAGTTCATTTATTATGCACCCCATACCCATCTTGTGGGCGGTAGTGGAAAGGGTTACAGAGGCACATAATGGGCTCTGGGACTGAACCCCACAATTTATTTAGCTAAGCAAGTTACAATCTTGATGAGCTAGTTACAAAATTCAATATAAGTCGTCACATCAACAATGGTTCGAGATCGACCACAAGTACAGTTTCTAAATTAAGCAACTGACATATGTGGAGAGCCTAGTGTCACAATTGATATGTTTGTCCTGCACACCGCCCCCCATCCAGTGGGCAGCGGTGGATAGGTTACAATCACTTAGTTACTACCTACAGTTTGCAAACTGGGAATATTTGGCTAAAATTTCTGGTAGTAGAAATATGACTGCCGTAACAACAACAGGAAATAACAGGACTGTTATTTCAGGTACCATCCTCACCGGGTGATGTGGCTTTACCTTTGTTTACGGCCGAAAGTAACTCAAACTCAGTAAATGGCACGTTGCATTCATCTTCCTTGTGGAACATGAAGTCAACAAGCCTTTCTCGATCTCTGTAACCAGCATTTAATCTGAATTGTGTGTCTGGGGGAAGGTTATTGAAGCTAGAGGTGATTGCCCAAGCATCGACTAACTCGTTTGCTCTGTGTAGAGGGTGAGGGTGTGCTACTTGGCCGATCTTATCGCCTTTAATTCTTTTAATATCCTTCCATGCCTAACTTAGGGGTGTGCGAGTTGAGACTGTTAACAAAAGTGTCCCGGTTATCTTGCTTGAGCTGTCATGCGCTCCTTCGCCTTGGTTAGGGCTTTCTGTATGTTATATAAATCAAATATATTCCAACCATATCATTAACAAAAATAACGGCATTAACGAGGAATGAGATATAGTTTAGTTACCCCCTTAAATCTATGAATGTATCGTTTTCTGTAGCGAACGTGTTGTCTTGAAAGAAAATGTCTTCACGGGGGACAAATATAACTTGACATATTATTTTTATGATGAAAGGAGACTTGATTAAAGAGCATTTTCAACTCTTGACATTCCGTCCCTCCTTTATTTCAAACTTTATTGAGGTTGATAGAAGAAGTAATGTAACCGAGACATTTGACGGAAGGCTAAAGTATGCCCTAAAATTGGGCATAGTTTGTGTATAACAAGATAATTGAAAACCTCGCCTTCACGGGAAAGTGTTTTATTAAATTGTATGAAATTCGTGTCTGCGAGGAGCGTGTAATGCAACGGGGAGCCCATATTGTGCTCCAAGCAAAATGGACCACGCTTCCCGCGTCAGAACGTTTGGGCACATTTCCTTACACCTTGTAAGCCTGTTCACTTTGAAGTAAATAGGTACCTGGCAGTTATGCAAATGTTATTTATTTAATTTCATTGATTTGGTGTTGGGCTTAAGGCCTATTAAACCTCCGGAGGGATTTGGAGGCCATTTCCTGCTGAGCAACCAGCAAGTATACTATAATCCAGAACTGAAGTAAACTTTGTTTATGTATATCGATATATGAAGTATACCCCTCACGGTGTGTATGTCCCCGTGGTATGTCCCCGCAGGTCACCACACCATATTGTTGTTTATTATTAACCATCAGTAATAACCAGCATTGTTGTACACACAACACTGTGCTGCTGCCTGATCTATACGAGGGATTACACAGTGTACATTAAGGCTTCATCTAATATCCCCATCTCACAGGATGGTCAGTCATACGTGGAGTCTGGAGAGAATGCAAGTTGGCTAAGAATAGGTCGTGTATAGTTGGCCAAGAATAGGTCGTGTATAGTTGGCCAAGAATAGGTCACGTAGAGTTGGCCAAGAATAGGTCACGTAGAGTTGGCCAAGAATAGGTCACGTAGAGTTGGCCAAGAATAGGTCACGTAGAGTTGGCCAAGAATAGGTCACGTAGAGTTGGCCAAGAATAGGTCACGTAGAGTTGGCCAAGAATAGGTCACGTAGAGTTGGCCAAGAATAGGTCACGTAGAGTTGGCCAAGAATAGGTCGCGTAGAGTTGGCCAAGAATAGGTCGCGTAGAGTTGGCCAAGAATAGGTCGCGTAGAGTTGGCCAAGAATAGGTCGCGTAGAGTTGGCCAAGAATAGGTCGCGTAGAGTTGGCCAAGAATAGGTCGCGTAGAGTTGGCCAAGAATAGGTCGCGTAGAGTTGGCCAAGAATAGGTCGCGTATAGTTGGCCAAGAATAGGTCGCGTATAGTTGGCCAAGAATAGGTCGCGTATAGTTAGCATGATAATGAGTGGAGCAGCAAGGTTAGGGGGGGGGGGAAGTATACTGGTGATGGTTGTGTTGTGAGAGGACAGTTAACCATGTTGTTGTTGTTGTTATAGATGGGGCGGCGGCGTGGTGGTTGTCGGCGCGGGTGCTGGAGCTGGAGGCCCTGGCCGCCACACTGAGGGTGGAGCTGCAGGAGACCAAGGACCACGCTGACCTCCTCGAGTTCCGCTGCCTCGAGCTCACTGAGGGCTCCGAAAGGGTGAGTACATGCACTTCCTCCTCCTGTTCTTGCGCCTGCCTTGCCCACTTGGACTGGCTATGTTGACCAGACCACACACTAGAAGTTGAAGGGACGACGACGACGTTTCGGTCCGTCCTGGACCATTCTCAAGTCGATTGGACTGGCTAGAGCGACAACCTCGCTTCTTGCAGGGTCGGTGTTCGATCCCTGATGGTCCAAGTGGTTGGGGGTGTGCCATTTCACATACATACACATCCCTGGCGCTACAGCTCTCGCGCCACTGACGTCTCCCGCACCAACGACGTCGTGGCTAGCCTGACGTCTTGACTTCCACAGTGGGTATGGGGGCCACATCAAGGAAATGGTCCCGACACACCATTGCCAGGCGACTGTTGAATGATGCAATCCTTAACTAATCGTAAGTGTCACAGACGGAAGCCAAGATACACACTCCCACAGCTCCTTCACAGGATTACTAGTCCTCATGATCCCAGGGTGCTTCCGAAGGATACTGGAACTCCTTTGAAGTATTAGTATAGTTCTACAAAAGGTACAGGGACTTGTGGATCACAACAGGTGCCCCAAGTTAGCGCCCTTCTACACAAACTTGCACAAGTTGATGATCTTAGATAGTTATTAAATACATTGAAAAGACTTTAGTGACCAATATTCCACGTGCCAAGGGAAGTGTTGGTGCAGGTGTACTCCAAGGGAGGAGATAAAGAAGAGTACCCTGGCAGTAACAGTACCACACGCCTGGCACTCCCTAGGGCACCCTCGCATCCCCCGGGTACACGCTGGCCTCCTGGCACCCCCCCCCCTGAGTGTCCTCGGTACCCCACATACCGGTACCCCCACACTCCATACACCGCCGCCTGGGTACACTGTAGCAATGCCCCCACACAGTGGTGGAGAACTCCCCGGTGCCCAGGACCATCATAGGTCCGCGAGAAGGCACTGGTCATCACCCCACGATTGATAAAGATTAAGCCACCCAAGAGGTGGCACGGGCATGAATAGCCCGTAATCACGCCACATCCAGCATCCCATTATAAAGCACTCGTCCTCTCCGGTCAAAAAATGCGACATATAATAGTGACATTTTCTCTTTATCGACCTCGAGAGGTTAGAGGGGCTGTTTGGGTTGGTAGGTTGTGGTCAGGTAACCGTAGCCATGATTGACGCAGCGGCCAAGCGAGAGAACCTACCTTGAGGTGCTTCCGGGGCTTAGCGTCCCCGCGGCCCGGTCGTCGACCAGGCCAACCGGTCGGTGGTTTGACTAGTTGTGAACTAGTGGGCGACAACGACGCAGTAGTACCCGTGGGAGAGGGCTCAGGCGACGCTTCTCCATGTATGGCCTAACTCCTGTACTGGCATCGACATTATCACGTCATACACCTCACGCTCGCCATATATGTATAGCACTCAGTATTTTATCTGTTTTGGTTAGGTTAGGTGTGTGTAAAGGTGACGTCAAAGGGGTACATAGTTGTCTCAGGTTTTGGAGGGTAGACGAGAGTGGTCCATAGTGGTGATGGTCACTATGCCAGTCATGTACGGTGTTCAACTACGCACTCCAATATCCGGCTCCCACCGGTTGGTCCCAGCGCACACACACACACCTCACCACAACCCTGTGATGTTATGCCAGGCTAAGGTGACCCCAGGGTGTGCCAGGAGGCTAAGGTGACCCCAGGGTGTGCCAGGAGGCTAAGGTGACCCCAGGGTGTGCCAGGAGGCTAAGGTGACCCCAGGGTGTGCCAGGAGGCTAAGGTGACCCCAGGGTGTGCCAGGAGGCTAAGGTGACCCCAGGGTGTGCCAGGAGGCTAAGGTGACTCCAGGGTGTGCCAGGAGGTTAGGGTGTACCCAGGGTGTGCCAGGAGGCTAAGGTGACCCCAGGGTGTGCCAGGAGGCTAAGGTGACTCCAGGGTGTGCCAGGAGGGTAGGGTGTACCCAGGGTGTGCCAGGCTGTACCCAGGGTGTGTCAGGGTGTACCCAAGGTGTGCCAGGCTGTACCCAGGGTGTGTCAGGGTGTACCCAGGGTGTACCAGGAGGCCAGGGAAGCAGGGAGGGGGTTCATAGCGTGGTGGTGGTGTTGGAGACCACAGTAGGGTTGGCCTCCTGTGGTACGTGGGAGGCCCCTGGCCATAAGACCCGTACGTTGAGGGGCATGTGGGTAATTAGTGGGGCATATGGGCGGGCAGGCGGGCGGGTATGCAGGAGGGAAGGCGGGCAGGCGGGCGGGTATGCAGGAGGGAAGGCGGGCAGGAGCGAGGAATGCCCCACGTAAAGAAAGTGTGTCAGGTGGCGGCCCCACTGACCCACTGTACAGGTGGGCTCCACCTGAGGCAGGGGCAGGGGTGGGCTGCAGTGTAGCGTCTGTGCTCCCCTGAGGGGCAGGGGCACCCCATGGGGAGGGGGTGAGTGTCCACGATGCCAGGTGTTGGGGACTCACCTGGTACTAGAGTACCCACTTAGGTACTAGATCTAGTATCGTCTAGATCAACTAGATACTAGTGATAACTCTGGATAGGTTGAGGTTCTGGGGTAATGGGTGGTTGAGAAGGGGGGGGGTTGGGGGGTATCAGTAGGTAAAACAAGGAGGGGGGGGAGGGAATTATGAGGAGGAAGAGCCAAGCCATTCCGACCATATAGCACTGGGAAGGGGTCAGCATAAGGATTTGGGATGGGACGGGGGAAAGGAATGGTGCCCAACCACTTGGACAGGTCGGGAATTGAACACCGACCTGCATGAAGCATGACCGTCGCTCTACCGTCCAGCCCAAGTAGTTGGGTTGGACGGTAGAAATAACGGAAAGCGTGCAACAACAGTCTCCTTGTATCACCGCAGTGCCCCGGGGAGGATGACTGGGGTCTGACCTTCCAACAGTTCCCTGTTCTATCCTATCCTAGCCAGTCTCTCTCTCACTATATAGTGTTTAGAAGCATCTATGAGGTATATTTGGGTAGCAGCGTCGCCCCGGGCGGACGTGTCAAGCAGCTGGGAAGCGAAGTCACCAGACAACTTTTTCATAACAATGGCTACACCTTAGGAATTCCTTTTGTTAAGATGTTGTGTGTTTGTGAGTGTTTTATGGGTTGTGGCTGTGATGTGTGTGTGTGTAGTAATAAATTTATATATATATATATATATATATATATATATATATATATATATATATATATATATATATATATATATATATATATATTAGTATATTTTGGTAGCAGTCTTTCCTGTAGACATATATTATTAAATATGACCGAAAAAGTAAGATTAATAATTCTAACACGAATTTTCTCAATCTTTCGTACATTATGCTTCACTGTTGGAGGTAAATCAAAAATCACTTCTCCAAAATTCATTTTTATTTCTAGTCTGACGCGACACGGGCGCGTTTCGTAAAACTTATTACATTTTCAAAGACTTCACAAATACACAACTGATTAGAACTTGCGTTTCCCTGATTTTATATCTACATTTGAGTGAGGTGGGAAGGGTGATGTGGCATTACATTTGAGTGAGGTGGGAAGGATGATGTGGCATTAACACAAGACAGAACACTAGAGGATATTAATAGGGTATTAAAAGTATCAACACAAGACAGAACAGAAACAATGGGTATTGAATAGAAGTGTTTGTAGAAAGCCTATTGGTCCATATTTCTTGATGCTTCTATATTGGAGCGGAGTCTTGAGGTGGGTAGAATATAGTTGTGCAATAATTGGCTGTTGATTGCTGGTGTTGACTTCTTGATGTGTAGTGCCTCGCAAACGTCAAGCCGCCTGCTATCGCTGTATCTATCGATGATTTCTGTGTTGTTTACTAGGATTTCTCTGGCGATGGTTTGGTTATGGGAAGAGATTATATGTTCCTTAATGGAGCCCTGTTGTTTATGCATTGTTAAACGCCTAGAAAGAGATGTTGTTGTCTTGCCTATATACTGGGTTTTTTGGAGCTTACAGTCCCCAAGTGGGCATTTGAAGGCATAGACGACGTTAGTCTCTTTTAAAGCGTTCTGTTTCGTGTCTGGAGAGTTTCTCATGAGTAGGCTGGCCGTTTTTCTGGTTTTATAGTAAATCGTCAGTTGTATCCTCTGATTTTTGTCTGTAGGGATAACGTTTCTATTAACAATATCTTTCAGGACCCTTTCCTCTGTTTTATGAGCTGTGGAAAAGAAGTTCCTGTAAAATAGTCTAATAGGGGGTATAGGTGTTGTGTTAGTTGTCTCTTCGGAGGTTGCATGGCTTTTCACTTTCCTTCTTATGATGTCTTCGATGAAACCATTGGAGAAGCCGTTATTGACTAGAACCTGCCTTACCCTACAGAGTTCTTCGTCGACTTGCTTCCATTCTGAGCTGTGGCTGAGAGCACGGTCGACGTATGCGTTAACAACACTCCTCTTGTACCTGTCAGGGCAGTCGCTGTTGGCATTTAGGCACATTCCTATGTTTGTTTCCTTTGTGTAGACTGCAGTGTGGAAACCTCCGCCCTTTTCCATGACTGTTACATCTAGAAAAGGCAGCTTCCCATCCTTTTCCGTCTCGTAAGTGAAACGCAGCACGGAACTCTGCTCAAATGCCTCCTTCAGCTCCTGCAGATGTCTGACATCAGGTACCTGTGTAAAAAACACAGGTACCTGATGTCAGACATCTGCAGGAGCTGAAGGAGGCATTTGAGCAGAGTTCCGTGCTGCGTTTCACTTACGAGACGGAAAAGGATGGGAAGCTGCCTTTTCTAGATGTAACAGTCATGGAAAAGGGCGGAGGTTTCCACACTGCAGTCTACACAAAGGAAACAAACATAGGAATGTGCCTAAATGCCAACAGCGACTGCCCTGACAGGTACAAGAGGAGTGTTGTTAACGCATACGTCGACCGTGCTCTCAGCCACAGCTCAGAATGGAAGCAAGTCGACGAAGAACTCTGTAGGGTAAGGCAGGTTCTAGTCAATAACGGCTTCTCCAATGGTTTCATCGAAGACATCATAAGAAGGAAAGTGAAAAGCCATGCAACCTCCGAAGAGACAACTAACACAACACCTATACCCCCTATTAGACTATTTTACAGGAACTTCTTTTCCACAGCTCATAAAACAGAGGAAAGGGTCCTGAAAGATATTGTTAATAGAAACGTTATCCCTACAGACAAAAATCAGAGGATACAACTGACGATTTACTATAAAACCAGAAAAACGGCCAGCCTACTCATGAGAAACTCTCCAGACACGAAACAGAACGCTTTAAAAGAGACTAACGTCGTCTATGCCTTCAAATGCCCACTTGGGGACTGTAAGCTCCAAAAAACCCAGTATATAGGCAAGACAACAACATCTCTTTCTAGGCGTTTAACAATGCATAAACAACAGGGCTCCATTAAGGAACATATAATCTCTTCCCATAACCAAACCATCGCCAGAGAAATCCTAGTAAACAACACAGAAATCATCGATAGATACAGCGATAGCAGGCGGCTTGACGTTTGCGAGGCACTACACATCAAGAAGTCAACACCAGCAATCAACAGCCAATTATTGCACAACTATATTCTACCCACCTCAAGACTCCGCTCCAATATAGAAGCATCAAGAAATATGGACCAATAGGCTTTCTACAAACACTTCTATTCAATACCCATTGTTTCTGTTCTGTCTTGTGTTGATACTTTTAATACCCTATTAATATCCTCTAGTGTTCTGTCTTGTGTTAATGCCACATCATCCTTCCCACCTCACTCAAATGTAATGCCACATCACCCTTCCCACCTCACTCAAATGTAGATATAAAATCAGGGAAACGCAAGTTCTAATCAGTTGTGTATTTGTGAAGTCTTTGAAAATGTAATAAGTTTTACGAAACGCGCCCGTGTCGCGTCAGACTAGAAATAAAAATGAATTTTGGAGAAGTGATTTTTGATTTACCTCCAACAGTGAAGCATAATGTACGAAAGATTGAGAAAATTCGTGTTAGAATTATTAATCTTACTTTTTCGGTCATATTTAATAATATATATATATATATATATATATATATATATATATATATATATATATATATATATATATATATATATATATATATATATATAAAAGGGAATGTCTGTCCAAGGTGGGAGACCAGGCGATCGGGACAAGCCGCACCCAAATTTGCACAAGGGTTGCTCTAGGGTATGGGACGGACATAGACTGGTCGGAGTAGGGCTAAGCTAAATGCTATCAGACAACCCATTCTCCTATTTAGATAGTAGTTTTTGTAACTATGTGCGCCGTAGTACAGAGATTGTCCTTCTAAGGAATTAGATAGTAGAACTTTGTACTATTCACTTTATAGTCGGAAAAAATGAAGCTTAAAACAAATATTGCTAGGCCTACTATACTAGGCCTACTAGTAGTAGTAGTAGTAGTAGGCATCCTTCAGTCTCGGGAGACTATGGAGTTGCGCCCTAGTTGTCAATCCTGGTGCAGCGTCTGGTGTGACTGATGAGGCCAATCCGAGAGTGGCAGTCCATCCCACACCGAGCACAAACGAAGTCCGATTCTGGTCTGTCTTCCTGGTTACCGGCTTTCCTTCTCTGTCTCTTTGCCTCCGATTCCTTGGCAAGTGACTCCTCGAACTTGGAGAGACCTCGTTGAACAGACTGCCTCCAGGCTGAACGGTCTGTAGCCAGTGTCTCCCATATAGCAAGATCGACGTCCATGGCTTTCAGGTCCCTTTTGCATACGTCTTTGTACCGTAGCTGGGGCTTGCCTACTGGACGCTTTCCCTGCCTCAGCTCTCCATACAGGAGATCCTTGGGGATCCTGCCGTCGCCCATTCGCACAACGTGCCCGAGCCAGCGCATTCGTCTCTGTTTCAGCATTGTGTACATGCTGGTGATTCTTGCTCTCCCCAAGACGTTGTTGTTTGTCACCTTGTCCTGCCAGGTGATGTCCAAGATGTGTCGAAGGCAGCGCATGTGGTAGGCATTCAGCCGTCTTTCCTGACGGGCGCGGAGTGTCCAAGACTCACTGCCATAAAGGAGAGTGCTCAGGACACAGGATCTGTAAACCTGAATCTTAGTATACTCAGTTAGCCTATTGTTGGCCCACACTCTCTTTGTCAGTTTGGACATGGTAGTAGATGCCTTACCGATGCGTTTGTTTAGCTCCGTATCAAGAGAGAGGGAGTCAGAGATTGTGGAGCCCAGGTACACGAAGTCGTGAACAACTTCCAGTTTGGAATCAGAGATGCCGATGTCAGGTGGGGAGTCCACTCCTTGTCCCATGACTTGTGTTTTCTTCAGACTGATGGTGAGTCCGAAAGCCTGAGAGGCCTCGCTGAAGCGGGTTATGAGCCGTTGGAGGTCTTTAGCTGAGTGGGCAGTGACTGCTGCGTCGTCGGCAAAGAGGAAGTCGCGCAGACACCTCAGCCGAACCTTTGTCTTGGCTCTCAGCCTGGCGAGGTTAAAGAGCTTCCCATCCGACCTGGTCCGGAGGTAAATGCCTTCCATGACAGATCCGAAGGCGTGCCGCAGCATAACTGCGAAGAAAATCCCGAATAGGGTTGGAGCCAGTACGCAGCCCTGCTTTACTCCACTTCGGATGTCAAAGGCGCCTGATGTTAGGCCATCAAAGACCACGGTGCCCCTCATGTTCTCATGGAAAGATCTGATGATGCTGAGGAGCCTGGGTGGGCATCCGATCTTGGGGAGGATCTTGAACAGGCCATCCCTGCTGACGAGGTCGAAGGCCTTCGTCAGGTCTATGAAGGCTACAAAGAGTGGCTGCTTCTGTTCCCTGCATTTCTCCTGCAGTTGTCTGAGGGAAAAGACCATGTCGATGGTGGACCTGCCAGCTCTGAATCCACATTGTGATTCTGGATAAACTCTCTCTGCAAGTACTTGGAGCCTCTTCAATGCGACTCGAGCAAACAGCTTTCCGACAATACTGAGGAGGGAGATTCCACGGTAGTTGTTGCAGTCGCCCCTGTCACCTTTATTCTTATACAGTGTGACGATGTTGGCATCCCTCATGTCCTGTGGCACCTCTCCTTCTTCCCAGCAGAGGCAGAGAATTTCGTGCAGCTCCATGAGCAGGCTACCTCTGCAGCACTTCAAGGTCTCAGCAGGAATGCCATCTTTGCCAGGAGCTTTACCAGAAGCAAGGGAGTCTAGGGCATCGCTGAGTTCTTCCAGGGTCGGTTCACTGTCGAGCTCCATTAACACAGGCAGACACTCAGTGGCGCTCAGGGCATCTTCGGTGACCACATTGTCCCTGGCGTATAGCTCAGAGTAGTGCTCGACCCAGCGCTTCAGCTGCAGTGTCTGGTCAACTAGGCCTACTATACCTACTCTAGCACGTAAATGTACTATATTAGATCTCAGGTATCTTATATTAGGCCTAAGAAAGGCTAGGTTAGTTTAGTCTGTCTTTGCAACATAAGTAGAAAATAGGTTTCCTGGTTTGTTCAACTCAACTAGTGCCAATTTCGACTTTCTAATTTCGTTGTACGTCGGTATATATACTATGGTCCTCATCGTTAATATAAGTACAACAGAAACAGGAGAATAGTCTGTGTAACAAATATAGCCCTCCCCCCCCCCACCCTAGCGTCCCCGATCGATTTTCGTGGTCGGAAATGAAACCGGGGATATGATCTCCATAGAGTTTGAAGTTACTCCCGTCGTTTACCCACACAATTTCACAATTTACTCGAGAAAGATAGATGGCGAAATGGATAAATAGATATATAGCTAGGCGACAGACCTAGTCTTGTGTATACATGTTGTTGTACCTAACAGGCCAAGTTGCCTAAGAAGCCGGAGATCCCCCCCGGCAGGTAGTGTAAGGCCGCGGAGGTCACCGTAACGGGGGACCCGTAACAATGGTTGGGAGCAGCAGTGTCATAGTGTGACATGACTGTGACAGTGTCATGCCTCCGGGCGTGACAGTGTCATGCCTCCGGGCGTGACAGTGTCATGCCTCCGGGCGTGACAGTGTCATGCCTCCGGGCGTGACAGTGTCATGCCTCCGGGCGTGACAGTGTCATGCCTCCGGGCGTGACAGTGTCATGCCTCCGGGCGTGACAGTGTCATGCCTCCGGGCGTGACAGTGTCATGCCTCCGGGCGTGACAGTGTCATGCCTCCGGGCGGGTCGGACGCCTTTACCGCCCTAGACACCCTCAGTGACACACCTTTATCAAGTGTGAGAAACCTTTCTCTCACACCGCCACCAACACTGCCCTAATAAAGAGCTGTGGTGGTGGATATCTTTCTGGTGTATATCTTTCTGGTGGATATCTTTCCGGTGGATATCTTTCTGGCCCCTGAGCTGGCAACCCGGCCACCACCACCTTTAATACAAACATACAAAGAAATTAGTGATGTTGACAAAGAAATTAGTGATGTTGACAAAGAAATTAGTGATGTTGACAAAGAAATTAGTGATGTTGACAAAGAAATTAGTGATGTTGACAAAGAAATTAGTGATGTTGACAAAGAAATTAGTGAAATCCTAAAAAAGCAACATGAGGATATGTTCAGCACTCCGATACACAGCATGAAAATGGAAGATCCAGACAACTTCTTTATGTGTGATATCCAAACCCTTGTAAATAACTGATATAATATAACTGATATCAACACGGGCGTGGCAGATTTAGAAAGGGAAATTGATAACATGCACTCAGCCCCGGGGCCAGACTCATGAAATTCAATATTTATAAAAAAAAATGCAAAGTGCCAGTAGCACAGGCACCGAGTATAGTGTGGAGGAAGAGCTTGGACACGGGGGAGATACCAGATGCACTTAAAGTAGCAGACATTGCCCCTCTACACAAGGGAGGGAGCAAAGCATTGGCAAAGAATTATAGACCAGTTGCACTAACACTTCTACATAATAAATGTATTTGCGAGAGTGATCAGGAGTCAGGTCACTAGTTTCATGGAAACCAATGACCTCCACAACCCAGGCCAACATGGATTCAGAGCAGGAAGATCATGCCTCTCACAGCTACTTGACCATTACGACAAAGTCACTGAGGCATTAGAAGAAAAAACAGAATGCAGATGTGGTATGCACGGACTTTGCAAAGGCTTTCGATAAATGTGACCATGTAGTGATAGTACACAAAATGAGGTCAACGGGAATAACTGGTAAAGTAGGACGCTGGATACTCAGTTTTCTGTCGAACAGAACACAAAGAGTAAATAGTCAACCATATAAAATCGAGTCCAAGTGCAGTTAAAAGCTCCGTACCTCAAGGTACAGTCCTTGCACCGCTGCTTTTCTTTATTCTGGGAAATAAGGAAAAGCACCTGGACCAGTGATTCATCAAGCATTTAAGTGCTCACTTACGATACCTGTACATCTTTTCTCAGCTGTGGCGGCTTAGTCTGCATTTATTAAACAGTTTACCCAGCTTCGATACCTAACAACCCAAGGTTATTGTTATGACCAACCACGTTGTGCTTCGGAGCTCGTAAACTGTGTTTAAATGTAAACACAGCCGCCATGAGATTGAGGAAAGATGTAAAAGTTTCATCAATGGAGAGGTGAGTGATTGATGAATCCCGGGCCAGCTGGCTCCTGTGCCAGCCGGCTCCTGTGCCAGCTGGCTCCTGTGGCCATCTTCCCACCGTCAACCTGTCTCTCTGGATTTCACAACTGAACAATCCAGTTCGCGTGGTGTTCTTACAAGCGTGGGAGCAGACGTGTCCGGTAAGGCTGCCCATGGCGTCTGGGTAGGTGACAGGTTGCGTGGCCCTTCAGTAAACCAGCTCCCTAAGGTAAACCCCAGAGGTAAGCACCCAGAGGTAACACCTCAGTTGGGCATTAAAGTGCCCACTGGCCACACTCAAGTGCATCTGTTGGGTAGGTCGCCGAGACAGGGCAACTGATAGGTAAATAGCGTACACATGTACCGAAACTTTGCTTAGTCTTATCTGAGCTCATTGGTGAGGCAAGTGAGGTGTGTGTGAGTGAGGGAGGGGGGAGGGGGGGATGGTGAGGGTTGGGGGGGGGGGTCAGGACCCACCAAGGGTGGCCGGAAGGGGTTGGGCAAGGTGGTGACTAACTAGAGTGACCCGGGATGACCTTTCTGCCCTACCTTACACCTCTTGCTTGTAAACACTCACCTGTCCAGTCTCTCTCTCAAGCCTGTCCTTTATTACCCTCCTTCTCCCCATCCCTCTCTCCTTCTCTCCACCTCTATCTCTCTCTCCCTCATCTCCATCCCTCTCTCCTCTCTATCCCAACATCCTTCTCTACATAACTCCATCCTTCCCTCTCCATTCCGTCCACCACCACCTATCTATCCTTCCGTCTCTGCTTCCCTCCCTCCCTCCCTACACTCCCTCCCTCACTTGCCTTCCTCTTAGGGTTAAGGCAAGTGCCTCCCCTCAACATTTACATATTAAGGGGGAGTTCTTACCCTAACAACTTAAAGGGTATGTGGAGTTTCTTTGCTGTTCAAGTGATTGCGAAAGACAAATGGTTCCGGCCACTAAAGATGAACCCTGGGATCCCGTTGGACCATAGAGCACTGTCACCTCCGGTTTGACATTTCATGTTGTGGAGTTGAGTCGTGATTTTTATAGGTAAACTCATTCCGGTCCCAAAGATGTTAATCTTGGTTAATGTTTCTTTCTCTTCCCCCTCTCCCCTCCCTCCTTATTGCCCCCTCCCCCCTCCACTAAGCACCCGTGACCCCACCTCACCTTCCCCCACCACCTGTCACTCAAGCATCCTTACAGCATCCCTCAAAACATCAATTGAAACGAAAAATAACGTGTAATTACAGCCTTGCCAGCTTCCTCCCTCTCTGTCTGTCTGTCTCTCTCTCTCTCTCTCTCTCTCTCTCTCTCTCTCTCTCTCTCTCTCTCTCTCTCTCTCTCTCTCTCTCTCTCTCTCTCTCTCTCTCTCTCTCTCTCTCTCCCCCCCCCCCCCTCCCCCTCTCCCTCTCCCTCTCTCTCCCTCTCTCTCCCTCTCTCTCCCTCTCCCCCTCTCCCCCTCTCCCTTAGGACAAGGGTGAAAAGCGTGTGGGAGCGAAGAGCTTTTCCTTCCCATTAGGTGTATGAGAAGGAAAAACTTCTATAATGGAAGTGGTGGTGGTGGGAGGGAAGCCTAGAGGGGGAGGGTGGGGGTAGGTCACTAGACAGGAGCGTGGGGGTAGAGAGGGAGGGGGGGGCAGCATCAAGGAAGCACCAACACGGGATAATAGTGTGGTTGACCCGGCGGTGATAGCCGTGACCTCCCCCCCCCCCATTATAACCCGGGAGCAGTAATGGTCTGACGGATCACAAGATGCTAGCGTGGAACACCCCTGTATCCGGGGAGGGGGCGGGGGGGGGGGGGGGCTGGGACGGGGGCGGGGCGGGGGCGGGTAATTACCTTGAGCTAAGGTCAGTAAATAGGTTAGTGATTGTTTATTGACAAGCGCCATCCCCCGCCCCCCTCCCCCCCTTCCGAGTATTGGACACGGGCGCCGCTGGTAAGCATGTACGAGGGTGAGGACACGGCAGGTGGTTGACCCTGAATGACCCTGATTGACTCTGAATGATCCTGGCTGACCCTGAATGATTCTGAATGACCCTAAATGACCCTAAATGACCCTGGTTGACCCTGAATGATCCTAAATGACTCTGAATGATCCTGGCTGACCCTGAATGATTCTGAATGACCCTAAATGACCCTGGTTGACCCTGAATGATCCTGGCTGACCCTAAATGACCCTGTTTGACCCTGAATGATCGTGGTTGACTCTGAATGACCCTGTAGCCCTCCCACTCCCTTGGTGGGTTCACATCAATTTGTGGTGGGACGGTGTTTTGTGTGTATGTGTGTGAGAGAGAGAGAGAGAGAGGGGGGGGCAGCAAGGAAGAGGGGGGATAGTACCTAGGAAGTATCAAGGCGAAGCATTATTGCCGCGTCTCTGGCTTATATCCGTCGATAGGTTAGGTGTGTTGATTAGATTCATAAGTTTCATAAGTCATACAAAACTGCTTCAAATTTGAGGCTTGGGAGCATTTTGTGTGACCAGGTCAGGTGAGCATAGTTCCGGGCATTACGTTCACCCTAAACCGTTTCCATGCTCACCAGACCACACACTAGAAGTTGAAGGGACGACGACGTTTCGGTCCAGATCGACTTGAGAATGGTCCAGGACGGACCAAAACGTCGTCGTCCCTACACCTTCTAGTGTGTGGTCTGGTCAACATACTTCAGCCACGTTATTGTGACTCATCGTCCGTTTCCATGCTGTTTATATTTGGTTAGGTAAGGACACATTAGGTGCACGAGATGATAACGAAAAAGTTCAACATGATACCACAAGAAATGAGGCACAAGTATCATGAGGAAATACACAAAAAAGCCGGAAATGAATTAGATCAAATCTACGTTGATTGGTGATTTAATCTTACGAATGGCAGGGCTGGTACAGCATACACTGTAATTATTAATAATGTCTTACAAAACGGAAATGAAGGAAAAGCAGGTATTGAGAACTATACCGCTTCAACGGAAGCAGAGCTAATTGCCATTGTAATGGTATCAAGATTCCTTAATACCTTTCCTTGAAAGAAACACTGATGGTGCAGCGATCTTCACTGATTCAAAAGCAGCACTACAAAGCTTCAGTAACAAAAAAATATGCAGAAATCTTTGCGATGATCGGTGAAATCAAGATCCGTGAGAGTACTTAAACAGGTAGAAAAAAGGGTCAAGTTTGTGTGGATCCCCTCCCATGTTGGGGATCCCCTCCCATGTTGGGGATCCCCTCCCATGTTGGGGATCCCCTCCCATGTTGGGGATCCCCTCCCATGTTGGGGCTCCCCTCCCATGTTGGGGCTCCCCTCCCATGTTGGGGCTCCCCTCCCATGTTGGGGCTCCCCTCCCATGTTGGGGCTCCCCTCCCATGTTGGGGATCCCCTCCCATGTTGGGGATCCCCTCCCATGTTGGGGATCCCCTCCCATGTTGGGGATCCCGTCCCATGTTGGGGATCCCCTCCCATGTTGGAATATGTGGGAATGAACGAGCAGATGTGCTGGCTGCTGAAGGCGCTGAAGGAGACCATATTGAATACTTCATACCCAAGACTCTGCTACAAATTAGAGGTATTATCAGGCAACATCACCGTGACAAGGTAACTGAGGAAAGGACGGATAGAAGCACAAATAATTTAATCTGTACGGTGGTACAACATGGTTGCTGCTGGCACTCCCAATCATTATGGACGAAGGGGATGTTGTCTGGGTATGCTGGATAATTTGGTGGCTGTATAATATGGTAGAGTACACACTACGCAGCCCGTGCCCGCCCTGTGGCCAACGTCAAATACCAGACGGGTTTACGTGGCCAGAAGCCCACTTCCTTGGCCGCACTGACCCAGGCCCAGGATTCATTAGTAAGAGGCCGCAACAGGTCCTGCCTCTGTGGCGTAGTGGTAGCGCGCACACCCTGCCTCCCCGGAGCGATTTCGGCCGGGTTTGAGCCCTGAACGGAAACGGTAGAGTGGGCACCGATATTTAATTGCTCGCCTTTGTTTACCAGTAGTAATTGGGTACCTGGGTGTTAACCAGGTGTGGATTGCGGTGGGTGGTGTAGGTGGATAAGCTTGGATAAGCTTGCCACGAGATGTAGGCAGGTACAGACTCTCGGACGGCTATCAGGAGTCAGGCTGCTGCTCCTGTACCCACTTTGCCGGTGGCTGAGCGGAAAGAACACTGGACGTGTGAGCCTGTGGTCCCGGGTTCCATCCCGGGCATCGGCGAGAGATAATGGGCAGAGTTTCTTTCCCCTGATGCCCCCTGTTACCTAGCAGTAAATAGGTACCTGGGAGTAATTCGGTGGGGATCACAGCTCCTCCCGTGTTCACATCTATAAGTCTTAATGCCATAACTCTGTGATTGTCAGCTGTGGTGGCGTGGAGGGGGAGGCATCGTTCTCAAGACGGGTTGTTTCTTCACTTCCGCTTTCCAAGACATTATTGGTAATTACAGTGTATGCTGCTCCAGTCCTGCCATCAGCACGGTGACACGAAGCATTAGTGTTGATGTGAGCTAATTCATTTCCGGCTTCTTTATTAATTTTATCGAGATGCTTAAGTTTCGTCTCTTGTGGCGAGATGTTTCGTTATTGTCTCTGTCTGTCTGTCTCTGTCTGTCTCTGTCTGTCTCTGTCTGTCTCTGTCTGTCTCTGTCTGTCTCTGTCTGTCTCTGTCTGTCTCTGTCTGTCTCTGTCTGTCTCTGTCTGTCTCTGTCTGTCTGTCTCTCTCTGTCTGTCTCTCTCTCTCTCTCTCTCTCTCTCTCTCTCTCTCTCTCTCTCTCTCTCTCTCTCTCTCTCTCTCAAGTGTAACCTTAATGGTTCATTCTCCCACAAGGGTGACATCCCTACAGTAATTCATACGGTTCTGTCTAAATATTCACACGCACGCAAGGACGGACGCGCACGCACACGCACGCACGCACACGCACGCACGCACACGCACGCACGCACACGAACGCACACGAAACATATATAGCTGGTATACAAATTGGAAAAGTCAGCTGCAAGGGTCGTAACAATCCCTAGCAGCATAGTTATCAAGATGAGGTACAACTGCACTATGTAGAATTAAGGGGTTCTTCGGGGCACATTCAGCCCCGCTCCTGTGCCAGGTAAGTTACGGGCTCACCATAGCCCGTGCTACTTGGAACTTGTTCCGGGTAGCTGAATCTATAACAACATGTTCTTGGGGGCTGGTTGTGGAGGGCTTCATCTTATGGGGCATCTAAGAGGTCATGTTGAAATCATTTGATTTTCTTCAGGTCATTTTCTCTTGGAGTCTTGCTCTGGATCTTCCTCCAGAAGACCTCCTACAGTAGGCTTCTCCAGGAGGCTTCCTCTAAGACATTAATCCCCAGAACCAGCACAAGGTAAGGAGGTTGTTGTTATAGATTCAGCTACTCGGAACACGTTCCAAGTAGCACGGGCTATGGTGAGCCCCGTAAAAGGAGGTTACAATTAGGTCTTTTTATACATCGACTCCCGTGGCGTAACCTCGTGGATGTGCGGTCATCTCTTATGAGGAAGATTGGCGGCAGGAATGTTGGTCTTACCCTCCTGGCATGGTGTGGGATTCTAGGCCAGTGTACGGTCAGGCGGGGGCGGCGGGGCAAGGAGGCATCCCATGCTTCTTGTATCACATCCCACTATCGCAATTTCGTGCTCTTTGGGGGATGGGGGAGATAGGGGGTCATGAATGTTGTACACGATAGTGTGCGTGTGTGCGTGCTTGTGTGTGTGTTTAGGTTCCGTTGGCGATTATTTGTATTTGCAGTACGTGGGTGAAGCATTTACAGCATTGTGGGTTTGAACAAAAGTCGTCAGCGAAGCACTTGTTCCGGAAGTGTTCGAACGTAATCAGTCGAGTCATGTGGAAACAGTTTTTCATACATAAACACAGGGGGTTTGGCGGGTGCATGGAATCACTTTTGGGCTTTGTTTATGACTTGCCATTTAGAGAGGTGCAATTCAGAGGATTAACGAGCTTTAGATCTTTGTGTGCGAAGACGGGCTGTAAAATTGATGAATGCGAGTTTGGGTTAGGCTGTCACCTGCACGACCGTAGCCTGTGGACAGATAGGTTGTTTAAAGCGCTTTTCATTCATAATCACGGGAGTTTATTTGGCGGCTCCATTAACGAGTTGATGAGGACGGACTGCCTGTTTGGCCCTACAGGGTCTACCTTAAGCGTTTGGGCTCCGAAGGTCAATCTATGACCTTCTTCATGTTCCCTCTAGTTTTGTTGTTATTCATTGTGTAAACATTACCTTCAGGGGGTTGAGTATTTCATATATTTGTGTTGCACTGTGCAAGCAAGCTGCACTGTGTTCTGCATTGCTTAAAGTGTGTTATGTATATTGCGTCAGTGACTACGAAGTTATGACAGCTAATGCATTTGAATCAAATTTAAAGTACCGTACCGATGTTATTTTTTTAGTATCTTGTATAATGTGATCATGTCCCTCAACCTTCGGTTCCTCATTGTTGAGACATTTAGTTTTAAGAGCCTCTCCTCACAACTCTGGTGTCGTGGTAAATTACAGAACCTGATCCCTCGTGTGTGTGTGTGTGTGTGTGTGTGTGTGTGTGTGTGTGTGTGTGTGAGTGTGTGAGTGTGTGTGTGTGTGAGTGTGTGAGTGTGTGAGTGTGTGAGTGTGTGAGTGTGTGAGTGTGTGAGTGTGTGAGTGTGTGTGTGTGTGTGTGTGTGTGTGTGTGTGTGTGTGTGTGTGTGTGTGTGTGTGTGTGTGCGCGCGTGTGTGTGTAATTACCTAAGTGTAATTACCTAAGTGTAATTACCTAAGTGTAATTACCTAAGTGTAATTACCTAAGTGTAATTACCTAAGTGTAATTACCTAAGTGTAATTACCTAAGTGTAATTACAGGATGAGAGCTACGCTCGTGGTGTCCCGTCTTCCCAGCACTGTCGTATAACGCTTTGAAACTATTGGCGGTCTTGGCCTCCACCACCTTCTCACCTAACTTGTTCCAACCGTCTACCACTCTGCGAAAGTGAATTTTCTTATATTTCTTCGGCATCTGTGTTTAGCAAGTTTAAATCTATGACCTCTTGCGACTCAGTTTCTCAGTGTGTGTGTGTGTGTGTGTGTGTGTGTAGATTGTTAAGAGTATTAAATTTTTTGCAGGTGGTAAATTCTCCCCGAGCTGGCACTGCTCGAGGAGAGCGAGGCACGGTCTTAGAGAGAGACATGAACCCAGCGATAGGTGACGTAAAAGGGGATTTCGATGTGGATTTAATATATAACTTATTTAAGAATATTCTAAACAAAGCACAGGAACGTAGTATACCATACAAATTGAATAGATCGAATACTAATGACCCAAAGTGGATAACAAATAATTTAAAGAACCTTATAGGTAAAAAGAGAGCTTGGTACAAAAGTATTAAGAATGGGGAAGTCAGGTTAGAACAGGAAGTCATACAACTGGTTAGAAATGTTAAAAAAGAGATTAGGAAAGCAAAAAGAAACTATGAAGTTCGCATAGCAGAGCAAGCAAAGTCAAATCCTAAAGGTTTTTTCAGTTATATCGAACTAAGACTAGGGAAAGGATAGGTCCATTTAAATCTGAGACAGGTCAAATAACGGATAATGACAAGGAGATGAGTAGTATTTTTGACAAATATTTTATATCTGTATTTACTAAAGAAGAACTTAACAATATGCCTTCAGCCGAACAAGTCTATGTGGGTGGGGATGAGGACAGGTTGACTAGTTTAGCAGTTACCAGGGAGGATGTTCTTAAACAATTAGAAAAACTCAAACCAAACAAATCCCCAGGGCCGGATGAAGTGTTTGCCAGGGTGCTTAAAGAATGCAAAGAGGAGCTTTCCGAGCCACTGTCAACCATATTTAATAAATCAATAGTCAGGCAGAGTGCCAGAGTCATGGAAGGTAGCTAATGTGGTACCAATTTTTAAGAAAGGAGATAGATCACTTGCGTCAAACTATCGACCAATTAGCCTAACGTCTATTGTTGGAAAGTTACTTGAATCAATAATTGCAAATACAATTTGTCTCCATCTTGAAAAACATAAATTAATAATTGAGTCGCAACATGGTTTTACAAATGGCCGTTCATGTTTAACAAATTTGCTAACTTTTTATTCCAGCATAGTTGAGGCAGTTGATAGTGGTAAGGATTGTGATGTTGTGTACCTTGACTTTAGCAAAGCTTTTGATACAGTGCCACATGAAAGACTAATTAAAAAAATAGAAGCTCATGGTATTGGGGGTAAGAACATAAGAACATAAGAACAAAGGTAACTGCAGAAGGCCTATTGGCCCATACGAGGCAGCTCCTATTCTATAACCACCCAATCCCACTCATATACTTGTCCAACCCGTGCTTGAAACAATCGAGGGACCCCACCTCCACAATGTTACGCGGCAATTGGTTCCACAAATCAACAACCCTGTTACTGAACCAGTATTTACCCAAGTCTTTCCTAAATCTAAACTTATCCAATTTATATCCATTGTTTCGTGTTCTGTCCTGTGTTGATACTTTTAATACCCTATTAATATCCCCCCGGTTATGTCCATTCATCCACTTGTAAACCTCTATCATGTCACCCCTAACTCTTCGCCTTTCCAGTGAATGCAACTTAAGCTTTGTTAATAAGAACATAAGAACATAAGAACAAAGGTAACTGCAGAAGGCCTATTGGCCCATACGAGGCAGCTCCTATTCTATAACCACCCAATCCCACTCATATACTTGTCCAACCCGTGCTTGAAACAATCGAGGGACCCCACCTCCACAATGTTACGCGGCAATTGGTTCCACAAATCAACAACCCTGTTACTGAACCAGTATTTACCCAAGTCTTTCCTAAATCTAAACTTATCCAATTTATATCCATTGTTTCGTGTTCTGTCCTGTGTTGATACTTTTAATACCCTATTAATATCCCCCCGGTTATGTCCATTCATCCACTTGTAAACCTCTATCATGTCACCCCTAACTCTTCGCCTTTCCAGTGAATGCAACTTAAGCTTTGTTAATCTTTCTTCATATGAAAGATTTCTAATTTGGGGAATTAACTTAGTCATCCTACGCTGGACACGTTCAAGTGAATTTATATCCATTCTATAATATGGCGACCAAAACTGAACTGCATAATCTAAATGGGGCCTAACTAGAGCAAGATATAGCTTGAGAACCACACCAGGTGTCTTGTTACTAACGCTGCGATTAATAAATCCAAGTGTCCGATTTGCCTTATTACGAACATTTATGCATTGATCCTTTTGTTTTAAATTCTTACTAATCATAACTCCCAGATCCCTTTCGCAATCCGACTTCGCAATCACAACACCATCTAGCTCGTATCTTGTAACTCTATCATCATTACCTAACCTCAGAACTTTACATTTATCAGCATTAAACTGCATCTGCCAATCCTTTGACCATTTCAAAACCCTATCTAGATCAACTTGAAGTGATAGTGAGTCCTCCTCCGAATTAATTTCCCTACCGATTTTCGTATCATCGGCAAATTTGCAAATGTTGCTACTCAAACCTGAATCTAAATCATTTATATATATTATAAACAACAGAGGTCCCAGGACAGAGCCTTGAGGCACTCCACTTACAACATTTTCCCACTCTGACTTGATTCCATTTATACTAACTCTCTGTTTCCTTTGGTATAGCCATGCCCTAATCCAGCTTAATATAGCACCCCCAATACCATGAGACTCTATTTTTTTAATCAGTCTTTCATGTGGCACTGTATCAAAAGCTTTGCTAAAGTCAAGGTATACAACATCGCAATCCTTACCACTATCAACTGCCTCAACAATGCTAGAATAAAAAGATAACAAATTTGTTAAACATGAACGGCCATTTATAAAACCATGTTGCGACTCAATTATTAATTTATGTTTTTCAAGATGAAGACGAATTTTATTTGCTATTATAGATTCGAGTAACTTTCCCACAATAGACGTTAGGCTAATTGGTCGATAGTTAGACGCAAGTGATCTATCTCCTTTCTTAAAAACTGGTATCACATTAGCAACTTTCCAAAACTCTGGCACTCTGCCTGACTCTATTGATTTATTAAATATGGTTGACAGTGGGTCACAAAGCTCCTCTTTGCATTCTTTAAGCACCCTAGCAAACACTTCATCCGGCCCTGGGGATTTGTTTGGTTTGAGTTTTACTATTTGTTTAAGAACATCCTCCCTGGTAACTGCTAAACTCGTCAACCTGTCCTCGTCCCCACCCACATAGACTTGTTCGGCTGAAGGCATATTGTTAAGTTCCTCTTTAGTAAATACAGATACAAAATATTTATTAAAAATACTACTCATCTCTTCATCACTATCTGTTATTTGACCTGTCTCAGTTTTTAATGGACCTATCCTTTCCCTAGTCTTAGTACGATATAACTGAAAAAACCCTTTAGGATTTGTCTTTGCTTGCCCTGCTATGCGAACTTCATAGTTTCTTTTTGCTTTCCTTATCTCTTTTTTAACATTTCTAACCAGTTGTACGAATTCCTGTTCTAAAGTGACCTCCCCATTTTTAATCCTTTTGTACCAAGCTCTCTTTTTACCTATAAGGTTCTTCAAATTCTTTGTTATCCACTTTGGGTCATTAGTATACGATCTATTCAATTTGTATGGTATACTACGTTCCTGTGCTTTGTTTAGAATATTCTTAAATAAGTTATATATTGAATCCACATCGAAATCCCCATTTAAGTCACCTATCGCTGGGTTCATGTCTCGCTCCAAGACCGGCCCACACCCCATACCCAAGCCATTCCAATCAATTTGACCCAAAAAATTTCTTAGGCTATTAAAATCAGCTTTTCGAAAATCTGGCACTTTAACAGAATTTTCTCCTACTGGTCTATTCCATTCTATGCTAATCTTTCTTCATATGAAAGATTTCTAATTTGGGGAATTAACTTAGTCATCCTACGCTGGACACGTTCAAGTGAATTTATATCCATTCTATAATATGGCGACCAAAACTGAACTGCATAATCTAAATGGGGCCTAACTAGAGCAAGATATAGCTTGAGAACCACACCAGGTGTCTTGTTACTAACGCTGCGATTAATAAATCCAAGTGTCCGATTTGCCTTATTACGAACATTTATGCATTGATCCTTTTGTTTTAAATTCTTACTAATCATAACTCCCAGATCCCTTTCGCAATCCGACTTCGCAATCACAACACCATCTAGCTCGTATCTTGTAACTCTATCATCATTACCTAACCTCAGAACTTTACATTTATCAGCATTAAACTGCATCTGCCAATCCTTTGACCATTTCAAAACCCTATCTAGATCAACTTGAAGTGATAGTGAGTCCTCCTCCGAATTAATTTCCCTACCGATTTTCGTATCATCGGCAAATTTGCAAATGTTGCTACTCAAACCTGAATCTAAATCATTTATATATATTATAAACAACAGAGGTCCCAGGACAGAGCCTTGAGGCACTCCACTTACAACATTTTCCCACTCTGACTTGATTCCATTTATACTAACTCTCTGTTTCCTTTGGTATAGCCATGCCCTAATCCAGTTTAATATAGCACCCCCAATACCATGAGACTCTATTTTTTTAATCAGTCTTTCATGTGGCACTGTATCAAAAGCTTTGCTAAAGTCAAGGTATACAACATCGCAATCCTTACCACTATCAACTGCCTCAACAATGCTAGAATAAAAAGATAACAAATTTGTTAAACATGAACGGCCATTTATAAAACCATGTTGCGACTCAATTATTAATTTATGTTTTTCAAGATGAAGACGAATTTTATTTGCTATTATAGATTCGAGTAACTTTCCCACAATAGACGTTAGGCTAATTGGTCGATAGTTAGACGCAAGTGATCTATCTCCTTTCTTAAAAACTGGTATCACATTAGCAACTTTCCAAAACTCTGGCACTCTGCCTGACTCTATTGATTTATTAAATATGGTTGACAGTGGGTCACAAAGCTCCTCTTTGCATTCTTTAAGCACCCTAGCAAACACTTCATCCGGCCCTGGGGATTTGTTTGGTTTGAGTTTTACTATTTGTTTAAGAACATCCTCCCTGGTAACTGCTAAACTCGTCAACCTGTCCTCGTCCCCACCCACATAGACTTGTTCGGCTGAAGGCATATTGTTAAGTTCCTCTTTAGTAAATACAGATACAAAATATTTATTAAAAATACTACTCATCTCTTCATCACTATCTGTTATTTGACCTGTCTCAGTTTTTAATGGACCTATCCTTTCCCTAGTCTTAGTACGATATAACTGAAAAAACCCTTTAGGATTTGTCTTTGCTTGCCCTGCTATGCGAACTTCATAGTTTCTTTTTGCTTTCCTTATCTCTTTTTTAACATTTCTAACCAGTTGTACGAATTCCTGTTCTAAAGTGACCTCCCCATTTTTAATCCTTTTGTACCAAGCTCTCTTTTTACCTATAAGGTTCTTCAAATTCTTTGTTATCCACTTTGGGTCATTAGTATACGATCTATTCAATTTGTATGGTATACTACGTTCCTGTGCTTTGTTTAGAATATTCTTAAATAAGTTATATATTGAATCCACATCGAAATCCCCATTTAAGTCACCTATCGCTGGGTTCATGTCTCGCTCCAAGACCGGCCCACACCCCATACCCAAGCCTTTCCAATCAATTTGACCCAAAAAATTTCTTAGGCTATTAAAATCAGCTTTTCGAAAATCTGGCACTTTAACAGAATTTTCTCCTACTGGTCTATTCCATTCTATGCTAAATCTGATTTCTTTGTGATCACTGCTCCCTAGCTCACTCCCTATTTCGATGTCATTAATTTGCGTTTCCCTGTTAGTTAACACTAAATCTAAAATATTATTTTCCCGTGTTGGTTCCTTAATGTGTTGCGTAAGAAAGCAATCGTCAATTAATTCTAGAAAATCTTCTGCTTCACTATTCCCTGTTTTGTTCAACCAGTTTATTCCGCTAAAATTAAAGTCACCCATGACATAAATACTGTTAGATCTAGATGCTCTAGATATTTCATCCCATAGATGCTTTGCTTCCATTCTGTCTAAATTTGGTGGCCTATATATTACTCCTATTATAATATTATTAGCTTTTTCGTTTAATTCAATCCAAATAGTTTCTGTGTGTGGCTCTGTTTTGATTCCCTCTTTGAGACTACATTTCAAATTGTCCCTAACATATATGGCTACTCCACCTCCTCGTCTAATATATCTATCTGTGTGAAATAGTTTAAATCCATATATTTGATATTCAGCTAATAGTTCTCTATTTTCTACATTCATCCACGTTTCGGTAAGTGCAATAATATCTATTTTTTCTGTGCAGACAAGAGCATTTAATTCGTTAATTTTATTTCTTAGACTTCTACTGTTAGTGTAATATACCCTAAGTGAATTGTTATTTTGCGGACCTTCTCTTTCCCTGATCGTTTTGCCAATTCCTTTCTCCCACAAACACATACTTTTATTACCTCCTTCCTCCAAATCAATTCCCATACCTCTATCTACTAACAGTTTAAACCCAAACAAACACCTCTAACCACTTCTTCTAGCGAGTTCGCAACAGCAACAACCCCAGCTCTCGATAGATGCACCCCATCACGAGCATACATTTCATTTCTTCCATAGAAGTGTTCCCAGTTGTCTATGAAAGATATTGCATTTGATTTGCAATATCTTTCCAGCCGGCAATTGACACCAAGTGCCCTCGATATCCATTCATTTCCCACTCCCTTTCTTGGAAGAATGCCACATATGATCGGGATTCCTCCCTTGCTCCTAACTAACTCTATGGCTGTTTTATACCTCTGAATCAGTTCCTCACTCCTGACTCGACCAACATCATTTCCTCCCACGCTAATGCAAATAATGGGATTGTTCCCATTACCAGCCATAATATCATTCATGTTGTTTATAATATCACCAATGCCAGCTCCGGGATAGCAAACCCTTAACCTGTTCCCCCTATCTCTAGCACAAAACGTTCTATCCAAATACCTTATCTGGGAATCTCCCACAACTAATGTTTGCTTAGGTACTTCCTTTACTTTCTGAGGGGCCTGCGCTTCCTTTCTCTTCGTTGCTTTCCCTTTTGCGCGATCCACAGTCTCTCCACAGCACTCGTCCTCCAAAACGTCAAATGAATTTGAAGTTGCTATGGCGTTTGAAGGCGGCTTTATCAAAGTCTTCTTAAGGCCCCTGTCTTTCGCAACTCTCCAAGACGAGGTCCCTTTACTGCTGGTCTCCTCCTTCGTTACTTCTCGTTGTTTTTTAAGCTGACGCACCTCCTCCCGCAGAGAGTCCAACTCTGTCCTCAGGGCTCCCACTAGAGTCACCAGGTCCTTCACTACAACTTCCATATTGCTATGATAATATAACAACACTCAGGAGCTCCGGTTAACACAACCTCTCACTGTGACTTCACCTGACCGATTGACTATATTAACTTGGATTAGGGCATGGCTATTCCAAAGGAAAGAGTTAGTATAAATGGGGTTAAGTCAGAGTGGGATAATGTTGTTAGTAGAGTACCTCAGGGCTCTGTCCTGGGACCTCTGTTGTTTATAATATATATAAATGATTTAGATTCAGGTTTGAGTAGCAACATTTGCAAATTTGCCGATGAAACGAAAATCGGTAGGGAAATTAATTCGGAGGAGGACTCACTATCACTTCAAGTTGATCTAGATAGGGTTTTGAAATGGTCAAAGGATTGGCAGATGCAGTTTAATGCTGATTTGATTGCTGATCAGGTGAAGTCACAGTGAGAGGTTGTGTTAACCGGAGCTCCTGAGTGTTGTTATATTATCATAGCAATATGGAAGTTGTAGTGAAGGACCTGGTGACTCTAGTGGGAGCCCTGAGGACAGAGTTGGACTCTCTGCGGGAGGAGGTGCGTCAGCTTAAAAAACAACGAGAAGTAACGAAGGAGGAGACCAGCAGTAAAGGGACCTCGTCTTGGAGAGTTGCGAAAGACAGGGGCCTTAAGAAGACTTTGATAAAGCCGCCTTCAAACGCCATAGCAACTTCTAATTCATTTGACGTTTTGGAGGACGAGTGCTGTGGAGAGACTGTGGATCGCGCAAAAGGGAAAGCAACGAAGAGAAAGGAAGCGCAGGCCCCTCAGAAAGTAAAGGAAGTACCTAAGCAAACATTAGTTGTGGGAGATTCCCAGATAAGGTATTTGGATAGAACGTTTTGTGCTAGAGATAGGGGGAACAGGTTAAGGGTTTGCTATCCCGGAGCTGGCATTGGTGATATTATAAACAACATGAATGATATTATGGCTGGTAATGGGAACAATCCCATTATTTGCATTAGCGTGGGAGGAAATGATGTTGGTCGAGTTAGGAGTGAGGAACTGATTCAGAGGTATAAAACAGCCATAGAGTTAGTTAGGAGCAAGGGAGGAATCCCGATCATATGTGGCATTCTTCCAAGAAAGGGAGTGGGAAATGAATGGATATCGAGGGCACTTGGTGTCAATTGCCGGCTGGAAAGATATTGCAAATCAAATGCAATATCTTTCATAGACAACTGGGAACACTTCTATGGAAGAAATGAAATGTATGCTCGTGATGGGGTGCATCTATCGAGAGCTGGGGTTGTTGCTGTTGCGAACTCGTTAGAAGAAGTGGTTAGAGGTGTTTGTTTGGGTTTAAACTGTTAGTAGATAGAGGTATGGGAACTGATTTGGAGGAAGGAGGTAATAAAAGTATGTGTTTGTGGGAGAAAGGAATTGGCAAAACGATCAGGGAAAGAGAAGGTCCGCAAAATAACAATTCACTTAGGGTATATTACACTAACAGTAGAAGTCTAAGAAATAAAATTAACGAATTAAATGCTCTTGTCTGCACAGAAAAAATAGATATTATTGCACTTACCGAAACGTGGATGAATGTAGAAAATAGAGAACTATTAGCTGAATATCAAATATATGGATTTAAACTATTTCACACAGATAGATATATTAGACGAGGAGGTGGAGTAGCCATATATGTTAGGGACAATTTGAAATGTAGTCTCAAAGAGGGAATCAAAACAGAGCCACACACAGAAACTATTTGGATTGAATTAAACGAAAAAGCTAATAATATTATAATAGGAGTAATATATAGGCCACCAAATTTAGACAGAATGGAAGCAAAGCATCTATGGGATGAAATATCTAGAGCATCTAGATCTAACAGTATTTATGTCATGGGTGACTTTAATTTTAGCGGAATAAACTGGTTGAACAAAACAGGGAATAGTGAAGCAGAAGATTTTCTAGAATTAATTGACGATTGCTTTCTTACGCAACACATTAAGGAACCAACACGGGAAAATAATATTTTAGATTTAGTGTTAACTAACAGGGAAACGCAAATTAATGACATCGAAATAGGGAGTGAGCTAGGGAGCAGTGATCACAAAGAAATCAGATTTAGCATAGAATGGAATAGACCAGTAGGAGAAAATTCTGTTAAAGTGCCAGATTTTCGAAAAGCTGATTTTAATAGCCTAAGAAATTTTTTGGGTCAAATTGATTGGAAAGTCTTGGGTATGGGGTGTGGGCCGGTCTTGGAGCGAGACATGAACCCAGCGATAGGTGACTTAAATGGGGATCTCGATGTGGATTCAATATATAACTTATTTAAGAATATTCTAAACAAAGCACAGGAACGTAGTATACCATACAAATTGAATAGATCGAATACTAATGACCCAAAGTGGATAACAAAGAATTTGAAGAACCTTATAGGTAAAAAGAGAGCTTGGTACAAAAGGATTAAAAATGGGGAGGTCACTTTAGAACAGGAATTCATACAACTGGTTAGAAATGTTAAAAAAGAGATAAGGAAAGCAAAAAGAAACTATGAAGTTCGCATAGCAGGGCAAGCAAAGATAAATCCTAAAGGGTTTTTTCAGTTATATCGTACTAAGACTAGGGAAAGGATAGGTCCATTAAAAACTGAGACAGGTCAAATAACAGATAGTGATGAAGAGATGAGTAGTATTTTTAATAAATATTTTGTATCTGTATTTACTAAAGAGGAACTTAACAATATGCCTTCAGCCGAACAAGTCTATGTGGGTGGGGACGAGGACAGGTTGACGAGTTTAGCAGTTACCAGGGAGGATGTTCTTAAACAAATAGTAAAACTCAAACCAAACAAATCCCCAGGGCCGGATGAAGTGTTTGCCAGGGTGCTTAAAGAATGCAAAGAGGAGCTTTGTGACCCACTGTCAACCATATTTAATAAATCAATAGAGTCAGGCAGAGTGCCAGAGTTTTGGAAAGTTGCTAATGTGATACCAGTTTTTAAGAAAGGAGATAGATCACTTGCGTCTAACTATCAACCAATTAGCCTAACGTCTATTGTGGGAAAGTTACTCGAATCTATAATAGCAAATAAAATTCGTCTTCATCTTGAAAAACATAAATTAATAATTGAGTCGCAACATGGTTTTATAAATGGCCGTTCATGTTTAACAAATTTGTTATCTTTTTATTCTAGCATTGTTGAGGCAGTTGATAGTGGTAAGGATTGCGATGTTGTATACCTTGACTTTAGCAAAGCTTTTGATACAGTGCCACATGAAAGACTGATTAAAAAGATAGTCTCATGGTATTGGGGGTGCTATATTAAGCTGGATTAGGGCATGGCTATACCAAAGGAAACAGAGAGTTAGTATAAATGGAATCAAGTCAGAGTGGGAAAATGTTGTAAGTGGAGTGCCTCAAGGCTCTGTCCTGGGACCTCTGTTGTTTATAATATATATAAATGATTTAGATTCAGGTTTGAGTAGCAACATTTGCAAATTTGCCGATGATACGAAAATCAGTAGGGAAATTAATTCGGAGGAGGACTCACTATCACTTCAAGTTGATCTAGATAGGGTTTTGAAATGGTCAAAGGATTGGCAGATGCAGTTTAATGCTGATAAATGTAAAGTTCTGAGGTTAGGTAATGATGATAGAGTTACAAGATACGAGCTAGATGGTGTTGTGATTGCGAAGTCGGATTGCGAAAGGGATCTGGGAGTTATGATTAGTAAGAATTTAAAACAAAAGGATCAATGCATAAATGTTCGTAATAAGGCAAATCGGACACTTGGATTTATTAATCGCAGCGTTAGTAACAAGACACCTGGTGTGGTTCTCAAGCTATATCTTGCTCTAGTTAGGCCCCATTTAGATTATGCAGTTCAGTTTTGGTCGCCATATTATAGAATGGATATAAATTCACTTGAACGTGTCCAGCGTAGGATGACTAAGTTAATTCCCCAAATTAGAAATCTTTCATATGAAGAAAGATTAACAAAGCTTAAGTTGCATTCACTGGAAAGGCGAAGAGTTAGGGGTGACATGATAGAGGTTTGCAAGTGGATGAATGGACATAACCGGGGGGATATTAATAGGGTATTAAAAGTATCAACACAGGACAGAACACGAAACAATGGGTATAAATTGGATAAGTTTAGATTTAGGAAAGACTTGGGTAAATACTGGTTCAGTAACAGGGTTGTTGATTTGTGGAACCAATTGCCGCGTAACATTGTGGAGGTGGGGTCCCTCGATTGTTTCAAGCACGGGTTGGACAAGTATATGAGTGGGATTGGGTGGTTATAGAATAGGAGCTGCCTCGTATGGGCCAATAGGCCTTCTGCAGTTACCTTTGTTCTTATGTTCTTATGTTCTTATGTTCTGATAAATGTAAAGTTCTGAGGCTAGGTAATGATGATAGAGTTACAAGATTGCGAAGTCTGATTGCGAAAGGGATCTGGGAGTTATGATTAGTAAGAATTTAAAACAAAAGGATCAATGCATAAATGTTCGTAATAAGGCAAATCGGACACTTGTTACTAACGCTGCGATTAATAAATCCAAGACACCTGGTGTGGTTCTCGAGCTATATCTTGCTCTAGTTAGGCCCCATTTAGATTATGCAGTTCAGTTTTGGTCGCCATATTATAGAATGGATATAAATTCACTTGAACGTGTCCAGCTTAGGATGACTAAGTTAATTCCCCAAATTAGAAATCTTTCATATGAAGAAAGATTAACAAAGCTTAAGTTGCATTCATTGGAAAGGCGAAGAGTTAGGGGTGACATGATTTGCAAGTGGTTTACAAGTGGATGAATGGACATAACAGGGGGGGGATATTAATAGGGTATTAAAAATATCAACACAAGACAGAACACGAAACAATGGGTATAAATTGGATAAGTTTAGATTTAAGAAAGACTTGGGTAAATACTGGTTTAGTAACAGGGTTGTTGATTTGTGGAACCAATTGCCGCGTAACGTGGTGGAGGTGGTGTCCCTCGATTGTTTCAAGCGCGGGTTGGACAAGTATATGAGTGGGATTGGGGGGTTATAGATAGGAGCTGCCTCGTATGGGCCAATAGGCCTTCTGCAGTTACCTTTGTTCTTATGTGTGAGTGTGTGTGTAAGTGTGGGGTCCAGGCTCTTGCTAGACTAGCCTAGTTGTGCTTGCGGGGGTTGAGCTTTGGCTCTTTGGTCCCACCTCTCAAATGTCAATCAACTGGTGAGCTGTGTACTCTAGCGGTGGTCTACATAACTGATATATAGGTTGAGTATTAGGAACTACTAATAGTTTTCATAAATGCGCTTGTGTTCATTAATTCTTGCGTGGATATAAACATTTCGGTGATTTGTGTTAGTTGATATGAAGTCGCGTACTTCATTTCCCCATTGTTGACAAAGTCACTAACAGACTGTAAGTCATTTAGGGTATATTACACTAACAGTAGAAGTCTAAGAAATAAAATTAACGAATTAAATGCTCTTGTCTGCACAGAAAAAATAGATATTATTGCACTTACCGAAACGTGGATGAATGTAGAAAATAGAGAACTATTAGCTGAATATCAAATATATGGATTTAAACTATTTCACACAGATAGATATATTAGACGAGGAGGTGGAGTAGCCATATATGTTAAAGACAATTTGAAATGTAGTCTCAAAGAGGGAATCAAAACAGAGCCACACTCAGAAACTATTTGGATTGAATTAAACGAAAAAGCTAATAATATTATAATAGGAGTAATATATAGGCCACCAAATTTAGACAGAATGGAAGCAAAGCATCTATGGGATGAAATATCTAGAGCATCTAGATCTAACAGTATTTATGTCATGGGTGACTTTAATTTTAGCGGAATAAACTGGTTGAACAAAACAGGGAATAGTGAAGCAGAAGATTTTCTAGAATTAATTGACGATTGCTTTCTTACGCAACACATTAAGGAACCAACACGGGAAAATAATATTTTAGATTTAGTGTTAACTAACAGGGAAACGCAAATTAATGACATCGAAATAGGGAGTGAGCTAGGGAGCAGTGATCACAAAGAAATCAGATTTAGCATAGAATGGAATAGACCAGTAGGAGAAAATTCTGTTAAAGTGCCAGATTTTCGAAAAGCTGATTTTAATAGCCTAAGAAATTTTTTGGGTCAAATTGATTGGAAAGGCTTGGGTATGGGGTGTGGGCCGGTCTTGGAGCGAGACATGAACCCAGCGATAGGTGACTTAAATGGGGATTTCGATGTGGATTCAATATATAACTTATTTAAGAATATTCTAAACAAAGCACAGGAACGTAGTATACCATACAAATTGAATAGATCGTATACTAATGACCCAAAGTGGATAACAAAGAATTTGAAGAACCTTATAGGTAAAAAGAGAGCTTGGTACAAAAGGATTAAAAATGGGGAGGTCACTTTAGAACAGGAATTCGTACAACTGGTTAGAAATGTTAAAAAAGAGATAAGGAAAGCAAAAAGAAACTATGAAGTTCGCATAGCAGGGCAAGCAAAGACAAATCCTAAAGGGTTTTTTCAGTTATATCGTACTAAGACTAGGGAAAGGATAGGTCCATTAAAAACTGAGACAGGTCAAATAACAGATAGTGATGAAGAGATGAGTAGTATTTTTAATAAATATTTTGTATCTGTATTTACTAAAGAGGAACTTAACAATATGCCTTCAGCCGAACAAGTCTATGTGGGTGGGGACGAGGACAGGTTGACGAGTTTAGCAGTTACCAGGGAGGATGTTCTTAAACAAATAGTAAAACTCAAACCAAACAAATCCCCAGGGCCGGATGAAGTGTTTGCTAGGGTGCTTAAAGAATGCAAAGAGGAGCTTTGTGACCCACTGTCAACCATATTTAATAAATCAATAGAGTCAGGCAGAGTGCCAGAGTTTTGGAAAGTTGCTAATGTGATACCAGTTTTTAAGAAAGGAGATAGATCACTTGCGTCTAACTATCGACCAATTAGCCTAACGTCTATTGTGGGAAAGTTACTCGAATCTATAATAGCAAATAAAATTCGTCTTCATCTTGAAAAACATAAATTAATAATTGAGTCGCAACATGGTTTTATAAATGGCCGTTCATGTTTAACAAATTTGTTATCTTTTTATTCTAGCATTGTTGAGGCAGTTGATAGTGGTAAGAATTGCGATGTTGTATACCTTGACTTTAGCAAAGCTTTTGATACAGTGCCACATGAAAGACTGATTAAAAAAATAGAGTCTCATGGTATTGGGGGTGCTATATTAAGCTGGATTAGGGCATGGCTATACCAAAGGAAACAGAGAGTTAGTATAAATGGAATCAAGTCAGAGTGGGAAAATGTTGTAAGTGGAGTGCCTCAAGGCTCTGTCCTGGGACCTCTGTTGTTTATAATATATATAAATGATTTAGATTCAGGTTTGAGTAGCAACATTTGCAAATTTGCCGATGATACGAAAATCGGTAGGGAAATTAATTCGGAGGAGGACTCACTATCACTTCAAGTTGATCTAGATAGGGTTTTGAAATGGTCAAAGGATTGGCAGATGCAGTTTAATGCTGATAAATGTAAAGTTCTGAGGTTAGGTAATGATGATAGAGTTACAAGATACGAGCTAGATGGTGTTGTGATTGCGAAGTCGGATTGCGAAAGGGATCTGGGAGTTATGATTAGTAAGAATTTAAAACAAAAGGATCAATGCATAAATGTTCGTAATAAGGCAAATCGGACACTTGGATTTATTAATCGCAGCGTTAGTAACAAGACACCTGGTGTGGTTCTCAAGCTATATCTTGCTCTGGTTAGGCCCCATTTAGATTATGCAGTTCAGTTTTGGTCGCCATATTATAGAATGGATATAAATTCACTTGAACGTGTCCAGCGTAGGATGACTAAGTTAATTCCCCAAATTAGAAATCTTTCATATGAAGAAAGATTAACAAAGCTTAAGTTGCATTCACTGGAAAGGCGAAGAGTTAGGGGTGACATGATAGAGGTTTACAAGTGGATGAATGGACATAACCGGGGGGATATTAATAGGGTATTAAAAGTATCAACACAGGACAGAACACGAAACAATGGATATAAATTGGATAAGTTTAGATTTAGGAAAGACTTGGGTAAATACTGGTTCAGTAACAGGGTTGTTGATTTGTGGAACCAATTGCCGCGTAACATTGTGGAGGTGGGGTCCCTCGATTGTTTCAAGCACGAGTTGGACAAGTATATGAGTGGGATTGGGTGGTTATAGAATAGGAGCTGCCTCGTATGGGCCAATAGGCCTTCTGCAGTTACCTTTGTTCTTATGTTCTTATGTTCTTATGTCATTATATCTAAACTAGGGGGACAGTTTTCTTGACAAGCATTAAAAAAACCGTATTGTTCTTGAGATGTCGACATTGCATATCAGTGAAAAAAAGACAATAGTTAATAAACAGTGAATGAGGAGCGAGGAATGTGGCGGTGTGTGGCAGCAGTGTCTCAGGTGCAGTTCCCAGGGTAAACCAGTGGTGGCTCCTTAGTGTGTTCTCAGTCGTGGTGAGGAGAGGTTGTGCTGCGCCGCGCACTCTCTCCCTCTTATATTATTAAACACGTCCGATGCCGTAACGGGGGAGATTTGCGTTTATTTTATCATATATATTTAGTTTGCGAGTTATTTATATGGTTGTGCGTCTGGAACTTGATGAGGATACGCGAGATATAGAACTAGAGGTAAGTTAGTACGATATTGAATAAGTTTGTCCTTGGCAAGTTACCTTACCTTGAAAGGAAGTTAAAGTTAGGAAAGGTTTAGGAGGTCTTCCTGTCGTAAATATCTAGGAGTGACAAGTTGTGGTCTGGCTGTGTGTTGCTGAAGGTCGCCAGCAACACTTTCCTCTTCCACTACACTTGTTGTAATAGATGGACTAGTAATAGTGTACAGGTAGCGGGTCTTGAGTTAAGTGTTTGACACTGGCTTATAAGAAATATCCAAGACGTAAATGTGTTCTTAAACGAGATACACAAACTTTTAGATTCGAGGCAAATGTAACCTTAACTTGACGGAGAGCAAACTATAGGTCTAGATAAATTGGTAATTAACTTTATAATCTTTAGTTATTTCATTATGATATAAAAGAAAACCAGAGAGTATTAGGCAAGTGTTGGACCTAACTAGGCCTAGCAGTGCGAGGCTGTGTTAGGCCTCTTCACAAAAAGTAGAGAACTTCTACTGCTTAAAGACGCAGTACATTACTTAATATATGATATTTAATAAACTATTTGTATATATTTGTTAATATAGACAGCATAGGTAGGTCGTAAGTTTTGTGTATAATAATATAAAAGGGGTACAACCTCTATTGCAATTGTAGGGACCCACATCCTGGAAGAAAATAGATTCAGAGAAGACCTTGTGGATTCTCACTGAACACTTTAATCTTTTCTTCTCCTACCACCCCCCATTACTTTTTTGTATGTTTTGTTTTATTTCGTTGCTACAGTTTACAAAGAGATAATACATAATATAAATGTATTAATGAAGCCTAGCATGAGGTGGTGGCCAACGCCCCGTCCGTGACACAGCCTAGTAACCTCTTGTTTTGGTAAATATCTATACAAATTTTAATTATTTGCCCTATTTTCCCCGGTGAAGCTTAATAAACGTTTAAGTCTAGCGAGTTTAGACATTATATTTGTCTAACCTATATTTGGGCGGCAGCATTTGACTCCTGGAGGACCTATAGCCTACAAAAAAAAGCCATTCCGCGATTTTTTCTGTTTACCACTTTAGGAGATTGTGTTGGGGGGCGTCACCCCCTCCACTTTTAATTATTGAATTGTATTTTGATAGGTGGAGTTATTTTGTCGGGCGGGTGACACTGGCATATATGTTGAGTAATACTTGTATCTTTAGGGGGATGGTGTTGTTACTGATGTAGAGTGGTGGGTCTGTTAGTGCTCTGTTGCGCGAGGTTCTCGGCCCAGTTGGTGCTCTGTTGGGCGAGGTTCTTGGCCCAGTTGGTGCTCTGTTGGGCGAGGTTCTTGGCCCAGTTGGTGCTCTGTTGGGCGAGGTTCTTGGCCCAGTTGGTGCTCTGTTGGGCGAGGTTCTCGGCCCAGTTGGTGCTCTGTTGCGCGAGGTTCTCGGCCCAGTTGGTGCTCTGTTGCGCGAGGTTCTCGGCCCAGTTGGTGCTCTGTTGGGCGAGGTTCTTGGCCCAGTTGGTGCTCTGTTGGGCGAGGTTCTTGGCCCAGTTGGTGCTCTGTTGGGCGAGGTTCTCGGCCCAGTTGGTGCTCTGTTGCGCGAGGTTCTTGGCCGAGTTGGGTCGGTGTGGAGAGAGTTCTCGACGCTTGCCTGATACCGTGGACTATTATATGGAAATTTTTCCATAGTGCTGGCTGGTCTCTTGAGGGAGGGGGGGTGGCCACCCTGGCAGGCTGCTCAGGCTAAGAGGCAGATCAACCACCTGTGGAGCGACCTTTTAGCCTCGATGGTATATTTTCATCTTGTATTTCCTCTTTTTCACTCTTCCCCATTTTTCACTGACCTGTAGTCGTGTGCCAGGGTTATGTGGGCGCGCCTCCAGCTATCTCAACATTAATGTTATTTTAGTTAGCTGATAACACTGCGCTGCAGTTATTATTGCTGAAGTTTTGTGTGTGTGTCTTTTGCAGTTATGTCGGGGTTGGCTTAGGTCAGGTTTGTCAGTATATTATTTTTTTCTACCCCTCCCCCCCCCTTTTTCGTAAATTGTACAAGGGCGTATGCCACTGCCTCCCATACAATTACTTATTTTAAAACAGCTTCAGTTGTTACAATATGTACGTGGACCACATATTTACAGAAAATACTATGTAAACAGGAGTATGGGTTGCTATTTCCCACAAGACGCAGTCAATACAACGCACACAGTGAAGATAATGACCTGATGAAAAGTTAGATTTCTTCACAAAGTATATATGTATTTGTATATGTAGTTGGGAAATTTTGTTGAGAATGTGTGTGGATTCTCAACCAAATTTTCCACATTTGGTTGGAAATTTGTTATTTTCCAACATAACAAATTCATGTTATGAATTTGTTATTCATAACAAATGTTATGTTTTTACATTTGTGTAAATGTGTTTACACATTTGTAACATTTGTTAACACATTTGTGTGTGGATGTGATTGATTGTGGGGTTTGATGTGTAGTGAGGTAGGTGGTGTGTGGCGTAGCTCCGCTGTGGTGTGGGGGTGATATCAGTATGCAGTCACAGAGGGCGGTCCAGATCGCTATCATCCGGCTCCCGCGGTAACCGGCTCAGCCCCTGTTGTCCTCTGGTCGCTCTAGACTATAGTTTTTGGATTTGATTGCTTATATCTCGGTTAAACATGTATTCTGGCATTGCCCAGTCCATTCAGCTATGGGTGATGAGTAATGTGGGTGACAAATCATGATGAATGTTGGAATGATATATGTTGGAAGCGGTTGCCTGATTGGGCGGCGTCCGGCTGCGTAGGCCCGTGACGTCAAGCAGGCAGCGGCCGGCTATGGCAACTCATCTTCCAAAAACGAAAATACTTACGGTATATATTTAGTGGAAGGCGCCAACATGTAGCGATGGGCCACCAGAAAGCTGACTTTTGTATCAGTTGTCAACCACACTATCGTGGAAATATTTCATTCACTTGGGCACTGGAAGGCACTGACTTGTATTATTGAATTATGACAACAAGGAAACTTAACATATCGGTTAAAAAAACTTCACTAAACAGCGAGTCAATCACAGGTATAAACAGTACTGCCAACACACTTTCTTCAATACATAATATAAGAAAGCAATGTGTAAGAAATGTCAGTATTGCCTTTCTAACTCTGACTGGAGCAGGTGCTAGATACAGTGAACTGAATTAAGAGATTTCTGCGAGTGATTTATTTCCTAACACTTCTACCTTATCGAGATGTTTTTTACATCTTAATCACATCTGTTTTAACATCTATACACTGGGCCCCCGTATAGGATAAATACAAGCCATATATTAAACATTTCTCTAAGTTTACTTAGGCCAACCTATATTTAGATATAATCTTTTAAGATAATGTATTAATCGCTCATGCTTACGTGTATTATAATAGGAATGTAAATTAACGGAAACCGCAATATATTCAAATGAAACACAAGCCTAGGTTAGCCTGTTAATGGTGCACAAGTTTTGAACGTGATGCTTACTTCTCATTTGCATACTCAAGATGCTCAATTTGCATACAGCATGTCAGCTCGGCATCATTTCTAGTTACTCGCCTAGTCACAAGTCAGGCTGTCGGGGATCAGATCAGGCACACCGCAGCTGGGGGGCGGTGAATATCTGCTACCACATAAAGACGGCATTTAAAATGCTATATATCTGTCAGTTTTCTTTATGCTGCTGATATTATCCTGTACATGTGCTCTTCCTGTAGCAGTGGCTCCTGTAGGGAGCCGGTCGGCCGAGCGGACAGCACACTGGACTTGTGGTCCTGGGTTCGATCCCAGGCGCCGGCGAGAAACAATGGGCAGTTTCTTTCACACTATGCCCGTTACCTAGCAGTAAAATAGGTACCTGGGTGTTAGTCAGCTGTCACGGGCTGCTTCCTGGGGGTGGAGGCCTGGTCGAGGACCGGGCCGCGGGGACACCAAAAAGCCCCGAAATCATCTCAAAGTAACCTCAAGGTGGTAGTATCATGTCTGCTTTCACACCTGTTATAAGTCTTTTGTTACTTCATTCTTGACTCCTTTCAACTTTTTCCAGCTTCATTGCCTTAAACTTTCTGCGGTTGAAATCTAGCAGATATTTGTCAACTAGTGTAATATATAAAGGACTTCTGCAGCACTCCACAATCTCTGCTTGTAGTTTCAATTTTTCCGTTGACTGCAATCATTGATGTGTACTAAATCGCCTGGTCCAGTGGGCATTTAGCATCAATTACAGATAGCAACGGGTCCAAACCCGAGCCTTGAGGGACCCCACATGTTGCATCTCTACAGTCCCACACACCTGACTGTAACCCGCGGTTTGCTCTGGGTTAGGTACACTTTCCAAGTTTACTCGTTCCAGTTTTCCAAGTGTGCCTCCCCCATAGTATTCACTGGCCGTGAGAAGCCGTATCAAATGCTTTATGGTAGTCTAGGAAGATGCCATCCTTTCTTTGCCTGTATCATGGTACCTTTGTTATGGAATTGTATCCTGCCAAATGACTGACCGTTCTACAGTCCGTTTTGGTCTCGACTCTCAATCTGGAATCCTGAGTTTGAGTCCCGGGCGTGACATAAATGGTTGGGCACGTTTCTTTCTACCTAATGCCTCTGTTTACCTAGTAGTAGATAGGAACCCGGGAGTTTGCTAGTTGTGGGGTTGCATCCTGGGGAGGGTAGGAAGTTAGACCTTGGGAGGGGAAGACCTCGATATTTGCCGCCTAAAGTATATAGATAAACAGGCTACTTGTCCCCGTCGAAATGAATTATCAATGAATTAAATGCTGCAGTATTCGCTTCTTGTATATTTTGTTCAGTATGTTGCATGAAATGTTGGCGAAAGGTGACAGTGGTCGAAGGTTTCTTGGTGTCCTCTCATCAGTGAAGGTCAACGGTGAGCAGCCTACTGCACTGTTGTGGGTTTGGTGGAGGAGAGGAAGATGTGGGAGAGTAGGAAGGTGTGGGAGAGGAGGAGGAGAGTAGGAAGGTGTGGGAGAGGAGGAGGAGAGTAGGAAGGTGTGGGAGAGGTAGAGACTTGCAGGGGTGTATAGCCAGGCGTGTGACGTCGACAGTCTTGGGGTCAGGAGTGCACCAGCAAGGTCCATTATTAAGATCTTTGTTACGTGGTGTTTCCTGTTCCAGCTCCCCGCTCTTCCCGTTGTGTGGAGTGATGGTTGAGGCAGCACACAACGTCACCACTCACTTCAGGCCACTGAGTCATTTCCCCACACCTGTGGCAAGGCTGTGTTGGTTGGGCCTTGTAGAAACCTCTCAACAAAAGCTTACTCAACCCATGTACGATTTATCACATTAAATGCACAAATGATAAGGGCGCATGAATAACAAATTACTGTACGTGTGTGTGTGTGAGAGATAGTAGTGGTTTATATTAAGGTGCGTGCGAGCCTATCGACACTAAGATTGTACAAGAGTGTATGGGACAACGGAGAGTGTTTACTCTTGGGAGGGTTTGGACTGGGAGGCTAAGCAAGACAATCATCACAGTGTTCGGTGATGACGGGCGTTGTGAGCACTCAAGAGGCAAAAACTTGTCCCCGTTAGTTGGTGAGGTCGGGCCCCCTCCCCCCTCTGGCTGTGGTGAAATTGGTGGAGGGTCGGGCGGCGCCCCCCTTTGGCTGTGGTGGAGGGTCGGGCGGCGCCCCCCTTTGGCTGTGGTGGAGGGTCGGGCGGCGCCCCCCTTTGGCTGTGGTGGAGGGTCGGGCGGCGCCCCCCTTTGGCTGTGGTGGAGGGTCGGGCGGCGCCCCCCTCTGGCTGTGGTGTTGACGTATATACCTCTCACTCTCTACTGTGTGAAGCCTGGTTTAGCGCCCTGCTTCCAGTCCTCTCAACTGATAAGTTGCATTTTTTGACGTTATCATAACGATGCAAATACAACCTATACAGAGTAACGGCTCATTCACGTTTTCTATGCATAGAACACGATAGGCTTGTTTTTGTGGGTTGGTTGGGTTCGTAGGTGTCTAGTTAGGTTAAAAGGATAAATTTGTACAAGAGCTGCCCCTATGCCTACGCTACTAGCCTTGTTGTACCTGTTGCGCCATAATTTAAATATTATACCCTTCAAAAGATTTGTCAAATCTTGCCTTAAAATTGGAGGTGGCTTCCACAACTTGAGTACATTCCAGTTGTTGACCCTAACTTATATTTCTTACTCCTTTGTGTTTCCAGCTTTCATTTATGTTCAACCTTTCCTCAACCTTTCCTCAACCTTTCGTTCAGTCTTTCTATTCTTCTTGATATCTTGTATGTTGTGCTGAAGTGTTCTCTCTTCTCTAGGGTTGAGATTGATTGATGAAGATTAAGCCATCCAAGAGGGGGCACGGGCATGAATAGCCCGTAAATGGGATTGAGAAATTTGTAGTACCTTTAAGGAGGAGTGGGTGAGACTGTTCAAAGGTGGCCCCCCCCCCCTCTCCTGGCCATTACAAATGTCTGTGTCATACCACGTCAAAAAAGTATATATATATTGTGTAAAAAAAAAAAAACTTGCCGTTTCTCTAGGGAAAGGATACTTTAATACTTACGTGTAAGTATTAATGGAAACTGCATTACTAGAAGAATCTTAAATAAATATAACCAGGAAACGTCGGTTGTTGAAGATGTTTAGTTAAAAATTATATTGGAAACTGAAGTTTTGAGTTTCAAGGGATATGAGTATTTTAGAAAATAATAACGTCAGGGCTACTGGTTTCCACAGCAGGTGGCCACGGGCGGTGTGAGGGATACGCCCTGATGCAGGTGGGAATTACCAGCCACCTGAGGTAATTACTAGCCAGCTGAGGGTGTTATATTCCCACGCTCCCCCACCACGTGGGGGAGCGTGGGAATAGGGTGAAAGAAACTCCCTCGGCCGACCGGCAGGGAGCCGGTCGGCCGAGCGGACAGCACGCTGGACTGTGATCCTGGGTTCGATCCCGGGCGCCGGCGAGAAACAATGGGCAGAGTTTCTTTCACCCTATGCCCGTTACCTAGCAGTAAATAGGTACCTGGGTGTTAGTCAGCTGTCACGGGCTGCTTCCTGGGGGTGGAGGCCTGGTCGAGGACCGGGCCGCGGGGACACTGACAGCCCCGAAATCATCTCAAGATAACCTCAAGATAACCACCGGGAAATTTGTGGGAGTCTTCCACCATACTGACACGTCGTAAAGGTCATGTGCGATAATTTGAAGAAGTAAAACGTGTAAAGAGTCGTATCTGAAGAAATACACACAGAAATTAGGCTTTGTTAAAATGACAGGAATGTTAAAATGTCTTAGGTTGGCTCAGTGTGTGTGTACAAACTTGACTAATCAGATTGATGGCTAATATGTCTTGTAGGTTTTTGTAGGTTTTTTGCACAAAATGTGAATGAAGTTCTTTGTGAAGTCAGCGGGAAGGTATTTTCTTTTTTGTCCCCGTCACTGCATGACTGGAGAACATGTGTGTACTTCACTTCTCGTCTTATTTCCACGTATGATGATCAAATTATTCTCTAATAGAATGTTATGGGATTTTTTAGTCATTGTATAAACGTAAAATGAATTATCCTGGCAGCCCGCCAAACACACACCGAAACTACGACGTTGGTACAACGTTCGAACAAGTTTTAACACCTCCTAGCCAGTTATAACAACCAATATAGCAAGTTAATATTACGGTGCTTTAATGTATACTAAAACCCCAGTCAATTTTATGGATTGGTAGATTTGGTGAGTGATGCATTAGGCTACACGGGCTATGGGCTCGCCATAGCCCGTGCTACTTGGAACTTGTTCAGAGTAGCTGAATCTATAACAGCATCATCTTGCGACCCTCTCACTTCCAGAGGTGGAGACACAGGAACAGTGTACACAAGGCAGCAGCAGAATTGGTGTTGTTTTTAGAACCAGCTACTAGGAACAAAAAGTAGCAAGCAGCATGGGCTATGGTGAGCCCGTAGTGGACGTACCCGGCACAGGAACGGGGACTGTAACTGTTGAGGAGAGGTGGGCGGCAAGGGTGACTCAGGTGGTGGGCGCAAGACACTATTTGAACGCTGGCGCCCTGTTTGCAACAGTTACAGCCCCGCTCCTGTGCCAGGTACGTCCACTACGGGCTCACCATAGCCCGTGCTACTTGGAACTTTTTGTTCCCAGTAGCTGAATCTATAACAACAACATGTTTGCAACATCTTAGGTGGGCGCCGACTTGTGAGGCGAGAGAGGGAGATTGTTGAATTGGTGGGTCAGGGAAAGGGGTGGATAGGTGGACCTGGTACTGGAAAAAGGTATTTGGGACGCAGTGGTCAACCTGCTATCCCCTGGAATCGCCAGCGACTTAACCCTAGGATAGTATCCTGATCTTGGGTCAAATCCTGTCAACCAGGTAACAGTCAGAAGTTACCCTTTAATTATCTCTATACGAGATTTTCACAACCACTCAATACCACTGATACACTCCACCAATCTACAAAATAATTTCGGTTGATGTAACCGAATAAAATATTAAATGTGTAATATAATCTGTCGCATTATAATTGTTGGGAGACATTGATGATTTATATATAAACAATAATTGTACCGAGGGGCGCACACCTGTTGCCCTTATAATGCCAGTGTCTCCTCATGTGTTGTGTTGTGGTACCCGTTGGTCACACTCCAGGGACAGCCGTGTGGCCACATGTAAATATTACTCTTAATTACGCCAGAAACACGGGTTTTAGGCCAATAGTTTAAATGTTCGTTTGTGTGTAGAAGTGTGTGTATTCTTCTACTCCCTTACTTGGTGAGTAGAACAACTCCCAGAACCCCATCAACCAGGTATCAACCAAGTGTGTGTGTGTGTGTGTGTGGGGGAGATTTCAACACAACAGCAAGAAGGCACGCAGGGAGACGCCCGAGTACTGGAGGTGCTTGCCGGGGCCTATAGATAGCGTGGATCTTAGAGTTTGTAACGTATCTTCTCTATAATTTAAACCGAACTTCACTAGGAAGGATTAACTAGGCGCCCTATCCTTAACTGTTCGCCACTGTTTACTCAGCAGTAATTGGGTACCTGGTTGTTAACAGATTGGTGGGTATGGTCTAGGATAAACTAGCGGGTAAGACGTTTCACCACCTACGGGAAAGGAAAGTTCTCAGCCGGCTAATAGGTTGTAAGGCATCTGATCCAGTACCAACCTGTGTACGGGAAAACTGTTAATGCTTTAAACTGTTTGAGTTGTCATGGTGTTCGTAGAGTAGTATAGAGCAGGGTGGTACTCTCCCGGGGTGGGGAATGAGCATGAGCATTCCCCGGGCATCCTGCGGTGCCCGGGGAATGAGCACCCGGGCACCGCAGGAGTGGTGGTGGTTGTTATAGATTCAGCTACTCGGAACAAGTTCCAAGTAGCACGGGCTATGGTGAGCCCGTAACTTGCCTGGCACAGGAGCGGGGCAAGAAGCACGGGCCATGGTTAGCCTGCACAGGAGTGGGCAGTGAGTGGTGTGTGTGTGTGTGTGTCACTCCTGGCACCTGGGCGCGGAGAAAGTCCGGGGAAAACTGAGCTTCCCACACTGGTGGCCTGACATCCGCGTGGCCGGCCCTGGAATGTGGCCCACCCCTGGCACCTGGGGGCTCGACCCTGCCTGTGCAGTGCCTCGCCAGTGCCTCTCCAGTGCCTCTCCAATGCCTTGCCAGTGCCTCTCCAGTTTCACCAACGGGCCAGCCAAAGCCAGGACTCGACAAACGTATACATATCCACTTACGAAACCTATTCATCTTTCCATTCATGACAGCTTTGTTTACACATTACACACAGAAATCACAATAGCGTGATGCATCAATGAACAAATCCTCAAGGGCCGTGACGAGGATTCGAACCTACGTCTGAGAGCATCCCAGACGCTGGATCCAAGTAAGTTCAGTAGAACTTCTGGTTTCAACTCTCTCTACCATGTCGTAGCTCACTCGATTAAGGCAGCGTCTAGGATGCTCTCAGACGTAGGTTCGAATCCTCGTCACGGCCCTTGTGGATTTGGTTTACACATTTTTAAACATAGAACAAGCTTTGAAACCTCCTAACCAAATGTTGTTATTCTTATAAGCAACCTCGTAGTGATTCAGAACGCAAGAAATGTTTAATAAATGTAAAGAAAGCCGCCATTATTGAGGAAAGATGAACAGGTTTCGTAAAGGACACGTAAATGCTTGATAATTTGGGTCCTGGTCTTTAAGCCAATACTTTTATTATTATTATTTTAGTAAGATAGGTGAGAGGTGAGGCGCAGCGTGTAGGCTGTGAAGGGTGACCCAGGAGGGCGGTAATGATACCCTCTGCCCACACGCTTCCGTGGTGGGGAAGGCATTATCTTCCCCCACACCGGCAAGCAACCTACTAGAGGCATCCCACATGTACAAGGTTTTTATGGTCCCTTGAGGTGAAATGACGATTGAGTGAACTGCTTAAAGCTGAGCCTTACAGCGGGACGGTGTAAAGCACTCCGGTATATAGGTCCTCCGCTGACCCACTGAGACCAATCCAGGAGCCACAGTTGTTAATTTAGACAGATTAGATTAGTTGAACCTGTTGGCCCAGTTGTACGCTCCCCCCTCCCCCCCCTACATATCCCCCTGTAACGATTGATTGATTGATGAAGATTAAGCTACCCAAAAGGTGGCACGGGCATGAATAGCACGTAAGTGGTGGCCCTTTTGAGCCATTACCAGTATCATTAGCTGATAGTGGAGATCTGTGGAGGTGCGGCTGCACCCTGCATGTGACGGGAGATGTCTCCCGTGTCACCTGTAACGTATCGGAAATTGAAGAAAGAAATGAAGAAAACTAATAGAGGTGAGGGAGGTAGAGAGGTGCAAGGGAGGAGTGAGGAAGAGTAATCAGGGGAAAAGGTATAGTTTAGATTGACACACACACACGAGGATAGACGGCAGCTTCTGACACGAGGATAGACGGCAGACTGGAGCGTGATCCATTGTGCAGGGATGAGCCCTCTGGTCCTCTTGTGCACCACAGCTTTATCCCCTCCGGCTTGACGTCTTGTTGGAGCATCTATCCAGGGTAGTAAACCTAAGCCAAAAGTTCATAAGGCGTTAATAACATCATTTTCATGGTGTTAGATAAGTGTTTGATCAATCGGTTCATATATCATGCCCCCCCCCACACACAAACCTACATACACATTATGTATATATAATATATATATTAAAGTAAATGTGTTGTTGCACGGAGCGTTGTGAGGTGCTGAGTGTCGCTGTGGGGCTCTTGGCTCTTACCGTGATTGTGTTGCTCTTGGCCCTCGAGACATCTTTCGCACCTGAATCTGTACCTGGATGAGGGCTCTAGGAGTCCCCAAGCCCAGCCTGTGAGAGCTTGGTCTACCAGGCTGTTGCTTGGAGCGGCCCGCAGGCCCACATACCCACCACAGCCCGGTTAGTCCGGCACTCCTTGGAGAAAACTATCTAGTTTTATCTTGAAGATGTCCACTGTTGTTCCGGCAATATTTCTTATGCTCGCTGGGAGGGATGTTGAACAACCGCGGACCTCTGATGTTTATACAGTGTTCTCTGATTGTGCCTATGGCACCTCTGCTCTTCACTGGTTCTATTATACATTTTCTTCCATATCGTTCTACTCCAGTACGTTGTTATTTTACTGTGTAGATTTGGTACCTGACCCTCCAGTATTTTCCACGTGTATATTATTTGATATCTCTCTCGTCTCCTTTCTAGTGAGTACATTTGGAGAGCTTTGAGACGATCCCAATAATTTAGGTGCTGTATTGCGTCTATGTTCTTCCTTCACCTTTTCCTTTTTTTCCTTAACGGGTTTCCTTTTTCTTTACGCCCATTTCTCTTCTTTTCTCTCTGCCTTCCCCCTCCCCCCCGTGTGCCAGCCTCGGCGGCGTGAGGGACCTTGGCCTGCAGGAACCCATTTACTCTCATCCCGATCTCTACAGCCACAAGGCGGCCTTTTGATGTGGTTCCGTGTAAGAGTGAGTGAGGGAGGGCGTCCGTCCGTCTAGGGCCGCATGTACTGCTGGGTACATGATGACAGGGTAAAGTCTCTGCTCCTGACCTAGACTCTGCGAGTGCTTGGAAATCTCAGTGAAAGGTCTCTTTGTAGCAGGAGAGAGAGAGAGATCGAGATCGAATTAGTGTGTAAGGGGTAGTGTGTGCTTCAGCTCTTGGTCCCACCGCTTGCCTGACCCCTCGTCCTGGTCCCACCGCTTGCCTGACCCCTCGTCCTGGTCCCACCGCTTGCCTGACCCCTCGTCCTGGTCCCACCGCTTGCCTGACCCCTCGTCCTGGTCCCACCGCTTGCCTGACCCCTCGTCCTGGTCCCACCGCTTGCCTGACCCCTCGTCCTGGTCCCACCGCTTGCCTGACCCCTCGTCCTGGTCCCACCGCTTGCCTGACCCCTCGTCCTGGTCCCACCGCTTGCCTGACCCCTCGTCCTGGTCCCACCGCTTGCCTGACCCCTCGTCCTGGTCCCACCGCTTGCCTGACCCCTCGTCCTGGTCCCACCGCTTGCCTGACCCCTCGTCCTGGTCCCACCGCTTGCCTGACCCCACTGAGTATGAATCCTGTCTTATATCTCGTCAGTCATTACTCTAGCACTGTTAACTATAATGTGTTTACCCTATCCTCATAGCTCGAATCTTTTATTTCAGGGTAAAACATTATCTGTACACTGTTTTGTTATGCCTTAAAGATATGGTGTGAAGACTTCCAAGGCATCATTGAAGACTGTGAGGGCTGTCGTTACAGGTTCCAGCCTCGCACACGCCGCTGATGTTTCTCAGTTTAACGTGCGCGCGTTCCCCCCCTCTCCCTCCACCGTGTGGTAAATGTTCTCGTGGAGCTACAGTAGGGTCCAGTGGCTGGGGGGGGGGGAGGGCTCGCCTTGTGACGGGGTTGGAGAGAGGGGGAGAGCGACATAGCCCCCCCCCATCCCTGGAGAAAGTGTTGAGTAAGGAATTTGGCAGCGAGTGTGACTCATTAAACCTTTGTGGATGACCTATACTCATCAAATTGCAAAAAAAACAAAAATTCCCCCGTTTCAACTTGTTTCAACTTGTATATATGCGTGATCACGCACTGCCATTATCGGCCACACACATTCGCATATGTGCGCGCGCACACGTCACACACATCATGAAACCAGGCATATTAAACAGGTCAACACTGACTAATACTGTGTACATTATAAGTCCAATGGGGTGAGGGTTGTGGTGGGGAAGGAGCTCCTAACACTGTGGGTTGGGTTGGACTTGGCTTGGTAGGGTGGACGTAATTGGATTGGAGTAGGTATTATTGGATTAGTTTGGGATGGTTTGTTAGGTATGGGCAACAGTCTTTTGTACGAAATGACCTGAACCTGTGTGGAGCAGGTGTGGGAGGATTGTGTGGAGCAGGTGTGGGAGGATTGTGTGGAGCAGGTGTGGGAGGATTGTGTGGAGCAGGTGTGTGGGAGGATTGTGTGGAGCAGGTGTGTGGGAGGATTGTGTGGAGCAGGTGTGTGGGAGGATTGTGTGGAGCAGGTGTGTGGGAGGATTGTGTGGAGCAGGTGTGTGGGAGGATTGTGTGGAGCAGGTGTGTGGGAGGATTGTGTGGAGCAGGTGTGGGAGGATTGTGTGGAGCAGGTGTGGGAGGATTGTGTGGAGCAGGTGTGGGAGGAGTGTGTGGAGCAGGTGTGGGAGGATTGGACAGCCATAGTTCCCACGGCCCAAGACGACAACCAAGGCTAATTACCGAGCTGTGGGAGTGCTGCTTCCTTTACAAAGAAAACGTGAATCCAGTCACCACGTAACGCGGCTTAAGTCCGCCAAACACACACCGAAAATACGACGTTGATACAACGTTTGAACAAGTTATAACACCTAACCAGTTATAACAACCAATATAGCAAGTTGTAACAACGTTCTAATACGTCATAAACACGTTAAGCAAAGATGTAACAACTTTATTACAAGTTGTAACAAGCGGAAAATAGAGACAGTTTCGGTTTGTGTTTCCAGGGTTATTGTACCGAATGTAACTATTTCAAAATTTATTATATACGTGTGTTCCTTCAAAGCTTGTCATGATTGGTCATAATATTAGAGAACAACGAAATTGGTTTGTTAAGCAGTTGAGACACTTGTAAGTGCTCGGGGCGATGTGGAATTTTTTTTCTACCATAGACGTGCCTATATATTTATTCAGTGGTAACCAGCATACATCTTCTCTAAGGCTGACCAAATCACTGACGAGGCGCGGGGGACACGTTCAGAGGGTTCGATCCCACCGTATGACTTAAATATTTCCTGGTAGCATTGCTTAATAGGAAAAAAAAAAACTCGGTTTAGCGATTTTATTTGGCGGCAAAATTCAAAAGGACGTACTTAAGAATTATTTACAATTTTGGGCGATTCTTTCACGACTGAAATGTAGTGATTGAAGGCTTGACCTTCTCGACAAGCTCTCCCCATATACCTTAGGGCCTAGCTAGGCCCATTACGAAATTGGTTTGAAAAATGTACTGCAATGGAGTATATTTTTGTTCACTGAAATTGCTGTTTGACAGGGTTGATTGATAATAGTATATTGCAATTGAATATATTTTTGATTGGGTTTGACTTTCACTGGAACTTGAGGGGTTGTATTTGGTGTTTTGAGAGCCTTGTGCCTCCAGGTGTGTGAGAGCCTTGTGCCCCCAGGTGTGTGAGAGGTGGATTGGCACACCTGTTGCAGAGTAAGTGTGTGAACATAACCCAGGCCTCCCACGACCCTTCCACGACCTTCCCACGACTCTCCTACGACCCTCCTACGACCCTCAAGCTGTCTGTGGCTGCCAGGCTGGTCTTCGATGGTCGAGCTGCCTTTGATTATCATTTCGTGGATTTTGTTTTTATATATAAAGTTTCAGTGGCAACCTCGAACCTGCACACCACTGACACCACCACCACCCGCCCCCCGTCCCCCCCCTTGACCTCTCCTCACCCCCTATTTACTTCCTATTACCTAACTCTACTTCTTCTCTACCTATCATAGGCAACGACTATCTCAAGATGTGTCTTTGAGTCTTATATAATCTTTCAAGACAATTGGGGCTTAAAACCTGTGCCAACGTGTACACCCACCAAACACACACCGAAACTACGACGTTGGTACAACGTTCGAACAAGTTTTAACACCTAACCAGTTATAACACCCAATATAGCAAGTTGTAACAACGTTCTAATACGTCATAAACACGTTAAGCCAAGATGTAACAACTTTATTACAAGTTGTAACAACCGGAAAATAGAAACAGTTTGTGTTTCCAGGGCAGTGACGTCAGTGACGTCACACTGTACAGTGACGTCAGTGTATAGCGACGTCACACTGTACAGTGACTTTTCTCGCCGGCGAGAAACTATGGGCAGAGTTTCTTTCACCCTGATGCCCCTGTTGCCTAGCAGTAAATAGGTACCTGGGAGTTGGTCAGCTGTCAAGGGCTGCTTCCTGGGGAGACTTCCTTCCAGAGACTCGTACGTCTCTGGCCAGGCGAAACAGATGAATTTAAATACGAAGTTGCAAATGGACAGAAAAGATTGATTGATCAACTACCATGAGGACTTGGATCGCTAGCCTCGTTACGCCACACTCCATTAATGACTGCTGTAACGGGGTTTCTCCTGCAGGAATATGAATCGTCTTTACTTGAAATTGTTATTCCTTGTTAGTGTACTTGATTATTGGAGGAAAGTTAGAGAGTGTACACAAGGTGTGAGAGTGAGGTAGGTGGACCAAACACCAACTCTCAGGTAACTCTCACTCACTTGAGAGAGCGTCTTCCCTCAGTAGTGACGCTCACCTTCGAAGACGGACCAAGACGTTCAGACTTTCCCTGCACGTGTAGTGGTGGTGTGCGTGTTGGCGCTGTCGCCTCAGACAGCCCCTCTGGGACACGGGGAGGGAGGGAGGGCTTGTTGTTGTCATAGATTCAGCTACTCGGAACAAGCTCCAAGTAGCACGGGCTATGGTGAGCCCGTAGTGGACTTACCTGGCACAGGAGCGGACGAGGGGAGTGCATTTACGTGATCGCTCGTGTTTAATCGTTAATACGCTCGCTAGCAGATAGGAGAATGGTAGGTTAGAATTGATAACTTTGCCGCCAGTAACCGCGGCGCTGCTGGTATGCAGGGGTGAGAAGTCGTCCCAGCGCACCCCTGTGGGATTCACCCTCTGTGGGGGTGGATCCCACAGTGGCACCACCACTGTGGGAGCCACACTGCACCATCTCCCGTCACCTCCGCCCTCCCCCCTCTCCCCTCCCCCACAACTTTTCCTCGTGGTTTACCAGCCTGTTATGACAGAGTCGCGTCTCGGCCGATGATTCACGACCAGCAGTTGCGGTCGGGCCAAGGTACTCGACCCTAACGAGCCCGAGGCCAGAGCTGGAGTCCAGCCAGGCGTCAAAACCAAAGGGTGTCAAGGGGGTTTCCCCTGGTGTCGACATCTTAAGTCAGGGGAGGTTGTAGCGTAAGTGTAGCCCGTCCTCGTAAACAGTTCTCGTGGTTTAGATTCAGCTACTCTGAACAAAAGTTCCAAGTAGCACGGTCTATGGTGAGCCCGTAGTGGACTTACCTGGCACAGGAGTGGGGCTGTCAAAGTGCTCGTTAATGCAACTTTCTTTCACCCACACACAGAGATCACACTAACGTGATGCATCAAATGAACAAATCCAGTTAATTTGATTAAGTCGATTAAGGCAGTGTCTGGGATGCTCCCGGACGCAGGTTCGAATCCTCGTCACGGCCCTTGTGGATTTGTTTCTTTCACCCGTTAACGAATGAAAAATACATCGCACGAATCACATCTAATGACGTACGAGGTTGCGCTCGGAGGCTGAGAGGTTACCTTACCTTGAGGTGCTTCCGGGGCTTAGCGTCCCCGCGACCCGGTCGTCGACCAGGCCTCCTGGTTGCTGGACTGACCAACCAGTTGATCAACCAGGTTGCACATGTCTTTGCCGTTCTTGGACCGGGTTCTTAACTGTGGCTCATCCATGAAATTATCATGCCGTTCTCACGATATGTAATAAGCGCCTCATTTACACGCTTTCCCTGAGCAGTATGGGCGAGTCTGTGCTGTCGGACTAACCCTCCTGCCTACTCCAGGCTGATGACCCTTGGTCAGTGAGAGTACAAATTGCGATTGTAATTAAAGTATGTTTATTGAGACAAGAAAGAACTACATCTCAAAGGGATAGAGTAGCTTGGGCTATTTCTACCCCCCATCCCCCCGCCACCCATATCGAAAATGACTTTTACACTACATGTTCACAACGCTCTCCGCTGCTCTTCCACCAGGGGGCGGGCGCCCCACACCAACCCGTTCTCTTCAAACTAACGTCGATAGGTTGCCCCCACACACCTGTCATGTAGGGTTGGAGGGGGTGTGCAGTGTGTACACTCACACTGACTGTACGTGAATGGGGGGGGGGGGGGGCTGGCCACCAGTTCTCACCATTACCTCATGTCTTCCCTCTTCCCCCCCTTCCACTACCCCCTTCCACACCCCCTTCCACACCCCCTTCCACACACCCCTCCACACCCCCTTCCACTCCCCCCACCTATCCCCCCCACCTCTCCCTCTCACGCTCGTCATGATAATATACATAACCAGGAAGGTAGACTGCCACGAAAGTGCTCCAGACAAGTGTTAGTATATTGTTGCAGGTGGTGCTCTTGCAACAGGTGGTGGTGGTGTTACAGGTGGACACTTGGATCACTTTCCCAAAGCACCTGGAGCATGAGTAAAGGGGTGTCAACCACTGTCACGTCTAACTGCTTAAGCCTCCACCGTCACATGTGACCACTTGGCTGGTCGTTTCGCAACATTATGGAACACGGCAAAATGGTTTCCAAATTAGATATGTCGTCTTCCCCCCCCCTCCTCCTCCTCCCCTCGGGCGATTTCGAACTGCTCAGTGCAAACGCCTTGATTGTGACCCTTGGACGACCATGCGACTCCTGGAAGCCTGTGACTGGTAGGACGACCCCTACAAGTCGGGCCTCCGACTTGCACCTGAGATCCAGACAACTTCTTGAAGGATATACACAAGTGAGACCGTAACACCTGGTGCCACACACACAGCAGACTTTGAATACTATATTGACAACATTCCCCATGTTCTCGGCCCCGGGTCCTGACTACAGTCACTCCAGTAACACACACTGAGTAATATGGAAAAATGATCAGATACAGATTCCTGTATCTATTCCACAAGCAGGCAGCTAAGTAGTGACAAAAACATTAGGTCTCTAGGTACGTCATATGATAAAGGTCTTTGAGAGGGTGATTAGGAGTCAAATCCCTTGTTTAATGGAGGAAAATGAACTGTACAAACCCATGGTCAGTGTGGATTTAGAGCGGGAAAATACAGTATCACAATTTCTCAACCACTATGACAAAATCACGGAAGCATTGGGAGAACAAAATACAGATGTATATACGGATTTTACAAGGATATTTGATGTGGCCATGGAGTGTTGGTGGTGGTGCTGGTACCGGTTGTGGTGGTGGTGTTTTTGCTGGTGAGGCTGGTGGTGGTGGTGATGGTGCTATTATCGTTGTCACACCTCCAGCAGTGTGTGTGCGCTGCGCGCGAGAGACACATTTCCTGGTGTGTCCTGGTGAGGTCGTCTGCAGGTGGTATAGTGACGTGTCTCCCGGCCTTTCATTGGTGTTGCGACCAAGTCTTTATCCAGGTTATCCGATCAACAAAAACGCAACACTGGAGCCTGTGTGTGTGTGTGTGTGGTGTGGGGGGGGGGGGCGGCTGTAAAGGCGGCTGCTCCTTCCCCGGAAGCTCTGCTTTGTGGTCTCTCTCTCACGCACATAGTTACCTAAGAACTCCTGGGACTTGCATTCATACAATGGTAACATTACACACATTTGCTTGTCCTCCATGGGCAGGGTTGGAGGTCTGTTAAACAACATATAGTGGAGCGGGTTGTTGAGCACTCAACCACGGGTGATTGTAGTGCCTTTACAGTGCCAATCATCATAAATAGTCTTAGACAGGCTTAGAGACGTGTCCTCCCCTGGGTTTTAAGACCGCGATAGGGACGCTGGTGCCGAAACACCGTAGACGATAGGAGAAGTGTCTTTAATACTGGTGTTTATAGTTAGCTATATAGTCATATGTTAGTGGCTGAGCGCTTTCACCCGATGATTATCTTTCCTAGCCTTATCTTGCTTTACCCGTCTTGGCTCCTTTACTTTATTTTACCCTGTCATTCCTAACTCTTGTGAGAGATACAGTAACTGTTTGCGTGAAAGTGGTCTCTACAGGTCGGCTTTGGTGGTCCACTGTGGTGGTCCACTTTGGTGGTTGAGAAATGTTCAGGTTGAGGGGCCGAGGTGTCGTGAACCTGGTGCAGCAGGAGGAGGAAGCTGCTGCCCGACCCACCATTCCTGACGGCTGGGGTGCTGAGCACTATTGAAGTCATGTTAAGGGACGTCAGCACCCTATACAAGCTCTCCTGCATTGAATATCTTCTAATGTTTGTACAAGCATGCACGGTAGCGCGCGCGCTAATGTGTGTGTGTGTGTGTGTGTGTGTGTGTGTGTGTGTGTGTGTGTGTGTGTGTGTGTGTGTGTGTGTGTGTGTGTGGTAGCGCCTCAAGGATAACCCTACATCATCACATCCACCATTTCCTGAGCGTCGACCGGTTAGTTTATTATGCACCCCATACCCATCTTGTGGGCGGTAGTGTAAAGGGTTACAGCGGCACATAATGGACTCAGGGACTGAACCCCACAATTCATCCCCCAATTCAAACAAGTTACAGTCAATTCACAAGTTAGTCAATTCCCCACAATTCAAGCAAGTTAGTCTTGATGAGCTAGTTACAAAATTCAGTACAAGTCGTCACCTCAACAATGGCGTTGCCTGGTGTAGGTTTAAACAGAACTGTGGCACTTGTTCGCCCACACAGGGTGACAAACAGTGCGGCTTACTGGTTGTGTGGGCGCTTTGTTTTGTGTTTGGGCTGCTAGGCTGCCGCGTGTTTTGATGTACTCGCCTAGTTGTGCTTGCTGGGGTTGAGCTCTGGCTCTTTGGTCCCGCCTCTCAACTGTCAATCAACTGGTGTACAGGTTCCTGAGCCTACTGGGCTCTATCATATCTACACTTGAAACTGTGTATGGAGTCAGCCTCCACCACATTGTGTGTGTGTGTGTGTGTGTGCGCGTGTGCGTGTGTGTGGATGTGTATGGATGGCCCCAATGACAAGCGAGGAATAACTTGGTTTGGAGTCGACGATTGTTTTCAAAGGCAAATATTAAGTATGGCTCAAGTGTAAACATGGTCCAAGTGTAAACATGGCCAGGGAGACGAGGGCGCGCATCTTAATAAAACAGGTGATGGCGGAGGTTTAAGATTAGTCACGTCTCTCCACCTTGTTATACTCCCAGACACACACACACACACTTGTTGAAGGAGGGTGATAATGTCATGGGAGGTATTTGAAGCACAAGTCCTGGAAGCCACCTCGAGACCCAGTTTCAAGAGCAGGTATGACCAAGAATTAAAGTGGCATGAGGTGTAAAAGCACCAGTTACAGTTTTGCCCCCTTTTGGCCTTTTTTTCTGCCCTTTTGGCCTTTTTTCTGCCCTTTTGGCCTTTTTTCTGCCCTTTTGGCCTTTTTTTCTGCACTTTTGGCCTTTTTTCTGCCTTTTTTGCCCTTTTTTGTAAAGGGCTAAGCGGTATACAAACTGCTTGGACGGAGTGTTTTACGGGGTCGCTATAGCCCGTAAAGCCCCCAGCTGGGGGGGGGGCGCCGTGTCAGCTGGGGAGGGGGGGGGGCGCCGTGTGAGCTGGGGGGGGGGGGGGGCGCCGTGTGAGCTGGGGGCGCCGTGTCAGCTGGGGGCGCCGTGTCAGCTGGGGGGGGGGCCCGCCGTGTCAGCTGGGGGGGGGGCCCGCCGTGTGAGCTGGGGGGGGGGCCCGCCGTGTGAGCTGGGGGCGCCGTGTCAGCTGGGGAGGAGGGGGGCGCCGTGTCAGCTGGGGGGGGGGGGCCCGCCGTGTCAGCTGGGGGGGGCCCGCCGTGTGAGCTGGGGGGGGGCCCGCCGTGTCAGCTGGGGGCGCCGTGTCAGCTGGGGAGGAGGGGGGCGCCGTGTCAGCTGGGGAGGAGGGGGGCGCCGTGTCAGCTGGGGAGGAGGGGGGCGCCGTGTCAGCTGGGGGGGGGCGCCGTGTCAGCTGGGGGGGGGGGCCCGCCGTGTGAGCTGGGGGCGCAGTGTCAGCTGGGGGGGGGCCCGCCGTGTGAGCTGGGGGCGCCGTGTCAGCTGGGGGCGCCGTGTCAGCTGGGGAGGGGGGGGCGCCGTGTCAGCTGGGGGGGGGCCCGCCGTGTCAGCTGGGGAGGGGGGGGGCGCCGTGTCAGCTGGGGAGGAGGGGGGCGCCGTGTCAGCTGGGGGGGGGGGCGCCGTGTCAGCTGGGAGGAGGGGGCCCGCCGTGTCAGCTGGGGGGGGGGGCCCGCCGTGTCAGCTGGGGGGGGGCGCCGTGTCAGCTGGGGGGGGGGGGGCGCCGTGTGAGCTGGGGGCGCCGTGTGACACAAGATCTGGATAATAGTTGTCAGGTTATGTGCTGGTAGCCGACGATGCGCGCGCTCACGCACGCACGCCTGCTGCTGGCCACATTCCCAACACTCACACGATGCACGCACGCGCACACGCTCCCACTCCTGAAGGCGTGCACTCTCTCCTGCTCACGCCTGTTGAGAGGCTTGAGAGGGACCGTTGTGTGAGGGACAGGCAGACAGGTACACCACCGCTCTCACGGGGCCAATGGAGCACCTCGTCTGACACAAGATGAGGCCAAGATATTATGGTGTCATGTCGCTCGCGTGCCACCTGTGCCAGGATTGCCCCCCCCCCCGTTTCCCCCTCCCCCGTTTCCCCCTCCCCTGTTTCCCCCTCCCCTGTTTCCCCCTCCCCTGTTTCCCCCTCCCCTGTTTCCCCCTCCCCTGTTTCCCCCCTCTGTTTCCTCCTCCTCTCTCTCTTCAACCAGCCTGTTACCGTTAGCACGTCGCATTTTAACGTATACTTTACTCGAGGCCGAAAACTGCTGGACAAAGAAAATGGCGACTGGTCGCGAAATTGCCAATGTCCTGTTGGTCGGTCGGTCCTCTTGGCACTACACAAGTGTAGTATAGTGCCAGAGGTGCCTATAGCCAAGGGCGAATTACAGCAATTGACCTGCAATCGCATTGCCTGCTCCAGGAGGAGGAAAAGGCAGCCGTAGGGAGAGAATGGGAAGGAGGGGGGGAGGGAGTGAATGGGAAGGTTGGGGGGGGAGGGGGGGAGAGAGG
>NC_091238.1:6268399-6288399 GCF_040958095.1 Procambarus clarkii | reverse complement strand
AACCGCCACCAAGTCCGACGTATTCAATATTAATGGAGAGTAATATCGACGTTTTGTATCCACCAGTCGGGATAGGTTGGGTGGGAATTCGTGTGTTCGTGGTTAGGTAAAGCGGGGGCGTTTTGTAGGGAGTGGCAGAACTAGAGGACGGGCCGCACAGTGTCGGCGTAAAGATATTTGTCAACTCTGCGGGGAAGTCGATATAGGCGGGGCAGGTGAAGGTAGGTGTGACTCACCTGGTGGGCGTGGTGCTCTGGTTGGGTGGGTGGGTGGGGGGGGCTGGCACTGTGGGGTGGGGGGCTGGCACTGTAGGGTGGGGGGCTGGCACTGTAGGGGGGGACGCTGGCACTGTGGGGGGACGCTGGCACTGTAGGGTGGGGGTGGGGGGCTGGCACTGTGGGGTGGGGGGGCTGGCACTGTGGGGGGACGCTGGCACTGTAGGGGGGGGCTGGCACTGTAGGGGGGGACGCTGGCACTGTAGGGGGGCGCTGGCACTGTAGGGGGGGACGCTGGCACTGTAGGGTGGGGGTGGGGGGCTGGCACTGTGGAGGGGGACGCTGGCACTGTAGGGGGGACGCTGGCACTGTAGGGGGGACGCTGGCACTGTAGGGGGGGAGCTGGCACTGTAGGGGGGGGCTGGCACTGTGGGGTGGGGGGGGCTGGCACTGTGGGGGGACGCTGGCACTGTAGGGGGGGGGCTGGCACTGTAGGGGGGGACGCTGGCACTGTGGGGGGGACGCTGGCACTGTAGGGTGGGGGTGGGGGGCTGGCACTGTAGGGGGGGGCGCTGGCACTGTAGGGGGGGACGCTGGCACTGTAGGGTGGGGGTGGGGGGCTGGCACTGTAGGGGGGGACGCTGGCACTGTAGGGGGGACGCTGGCACTGTAGGGGGGGACGCTGGCACTGTGGGGGGGACGCTGGCACTGTAGGGTGGGGGTGGGGGGCTGGCACTGTAGGGGGGCGCTGGCACTGTAGGGGGGGACGCTGGCACTGTGGGGGGGGACGCTGGCACTGTAGGGTGGGGGTGGGGGGCTGGCACTGTAGGGGGGGACGCTGGCACTGTAGGGTGGGTGGCGCTGGCACACTGGGGGGGGGGCGCTGGCACACTGTGGGGGGGGCGCTGGCACTGTAGGAACAATTATTTTGCGTAGGAGACATTTTCACTATTGAGGTAGAGGGGGTTGACAAACTGGAAGGTGTTCCCTACGGAACAAGGTTCTTAAACAGTGAGGTTGGTCACTACAGTGACCTCGAGGATAGCTGGGTTGTTCCCAGTGCCTTTAATCGCTGTTGTAATTACATTGTAATTACTCTTAGTTGTTGCTGTCGACCTCTGTCAATATCCAGACACAATTTGAAACTGTGTATGGAGTCAGCCTCCACCACGTCACTTCCTAATGCATTCCATTTACTAACTACTCTGACACTTTGAAAAAGTTCTTTCTAATGTGTCTGTGGCTCATTTGGGTACTCGGCTTCCACCTGTGTCCCTTTGTGCGTGTACCACCAGTGTTAAATGTTGTGCGCGCGTGTGCTTGCTGGGTGCGTGTGCTTGCTGGGTGCGTGCGTGAGGGTGGTGGAACACCCCCTACACGAGGAGGGGGGGGGGGCGGGGGTGCCAAGTGTGCCAAGAGCAGGGTCAACGGATATTACACTGAAGAGTAACAGGAGTCAGGATTACAGCAATAGGTGTCGTATATATATATAAATTCCTCCCTTGCGTTTTGAACTAATTGGTGCATTGAAGGACTAATTGGGTCGTTGATTAGGTGATAATTGTGTGTTGTCGCAACATGTCTGTTGCTGTGTGTGTCAGTGTGTCACGCTGAATGTTTAGTCTGTCGTGTTGTATTTTGTGTTGTGGTGGTGTTGTGTGTTGAAGGTAGTACTGTATGTGTTAAATTCTGTTGAGTGTTGGAGGTGGTGACCTTAGGTGTAGAAGTAATATAATATTGTTGAGGTGGGAGTGTTAATATTGGCCTGGGCGTAGTCAGGTATTTTAACATGGTGTGGCCATTGAAATTGAAACTGAAATAAGTTTATTGAGGTAAAATACACAAAGGGAGGTGTGGCTATGGGTGTGTGGAGTGTGGCCAGGAGTGTGGGTGGCCATGGTGGGTGGTGTGCTTACCTACCATCAACTATGGGAGAAAGAGAGAGCTCTAGCTCCTTGCACCCCGTCACCGCACCTTCTTGTGCCTGGTGCATTTCTTTCATTTTTAACTCCAGGAGTAGGAGTTGTGTGTTGTACGTGTCCTTGAAGTTGTGGGTAGCAGCGGCTCGCTTCCTCCCCGTCCACTGGGTGGTGGTTGTTGATTGTTGCTACAAGAGTCGGCTAGTTTATTGTGCACCCCATACTCATCCTGTGAGCAGTAGCGCAAAAAGGATTACAAGAGGCCACAAACCACCTTTTGTCTCTGTTCAATAGCTACATATTTAGTTATTATACATTAATGGTAGGTCTACCTTGAGGTTACCTTACCTTGAGGTGCTTCCGGGGCTTAAGTGTCCCCGCGGCCCGGTCGTCGACCAGGCCTCCTGGTTGCTGGACTGATCAACCAGGCTGTTAGACGCGGCTGCTCGCAGCCTGACGTATGAGTCACAGCCTGGTTGATCAGGTCTTAGGCAGCTCATATCCTAACTCCTTGTTCGTGTGTCCCAGCTCCTTAATACTTTACGTTCCACGGCTTTGTTACTTATCATATGGCTAAACAAACTTCCTTTCTTCCACAGGTGAGTGTGGAACAGGTCTATGGAGACGTTATGTAAGTATTGAAGAGTTGATTGGTCCATTTCCCCCCCCCCCCCCCCCCCCGAGAGGTTCAGTCACTCTCCAGGGAATACCCATTGTCTGGGGCCTCTGCCGACTGTCTTAGGGATGTGTTCAACTATTGAAGAGTTGTTGAGCACTTGCAAGAGGCAGTGAGACTTGCTGTTGCAATAGCAGTTCAATTGTATTCCTAACTAGGGTGTGTGTGTGTGTGTGTGTGTGTGTGTGTGTAAGCACCTAGTTGTACTCGTCTAGTTGTGCTTGCGGGGGTTGACCTTCGGCTCTTTGGTCCCGCTTCTCCGTTGTCAATCAACTGGAGGTGATTGACACACGCACTCACACACGTGGGCGTTGGTGGCTCCGTGGACAGCACGCTGGATACGTAGTCCTGTGGCCCGGATTCGATTCCTGGCGCCGGCGGAAACAGATGGGCAAAGCCTTTCACCCTGATGCCCCTGTTACCTAGCAGTAAATACGTACCTGGGAGTTAGACAGCTGTTACGGGCTGCTTCCTGGGGGAGGTGGGGTGTGAAAATAGTTAGTAGTTAGTAATAATGGGTGGATTGATAGTTGAGAGGCGGGGCCAAAGAGCTAAAGCTCGACTCCGGTCAGGAGAATTACCAGAGTGTAGTTAGAGGAGTACGTGTGGCTTTGATAACCGTAGAGGGATCCGTTATTAGTTAAGGTAATGGTGGGAATGTTAGACTAGGCTACAGCGGTGTGACCGCCCTCACACCAGGGGTGACCGCCCTCACACCAGGGGTGACCGCCCTCACACCAGGGGTGACCGCCCTCACACCAGGGGTGACCGCCCTCACACCAGGGGTGACCGCCCTCACACCAGGGGTGACCGCCCTCACACCAGGGGTGACCGCCCTCACACCAGGGGTGACCGCCCTCACACCAGGGGTGACCGCCCTCACACCAGGGGTGACCGCCCTCACACCAGGGGTGACTTATCATGCTGGATTTCCAATATTCATGCTGTATCCTGTAAAGTATTCGTATTCATGTTGTATGCGGATGTATCGAGGCCAAGTTAGCCTCTCTGCGTTGTATGTTTCACATTCAACCTCTCCCCCTTTTTATCACGTATTATATAGTGGTGGAGGCTTGTGGCGCCCCTGTTAGTTACCCTTCACCGTCCCCCCTGGTGCGTGGGCGGCCAAGCATCTCCTCCACACGCCCACCCTCATTACCTAAGTCAATGTGCAAAAGTACTTGCAATCGACTTGAGAATGGTCCAGGACGGACCGAAACGTCGTCGTCCCTTCACTTTCTAGTGTGTGTGGTCTGGTCAACATACTTTAGCCACGTTATTGTGACTCCTCGCCTGCAGTACTTGCAATTTATAGATAATTCCACAAGTGTTCAAGAAATGTGTGAACATTTAATTCCAAGTGAGCAGTCTTGTTCCTGAACTGTTGGCCAAGTATTCCCAAGTCTGCTCACCTAGTTGTATTCGTCTAGTTGTGCTTGCGGGGGTTGAGTTTTGGCTCTTTGGTTCCGCCTCTCAACTGTCAGTCAACAGCTATACAGGTTCCTGAGCCTACTGGGCTCTTATCATATCTACATTTGAAACTGTGTATGGAGTCAGCCTCCACCACATCACTGTCTAATGCATTCCATCTGTTAACTACTGACACTGAAAAAGTTGTTTCTAACGTCCCTGTGGCAAGTATACTGACTGTAGGTCTTGCATGCACATGACTGAACTTTCCCCAGCGACCTCGGCATGGGTGCGAGGTGCATGATAAGCCAATCTAACTTACATGTAACTAGCTCACTACATATGTAAGAGATTGCTATGGTCCTTGCAGAGGGCCACGATTCTACCAGCATTTAAGCATCTGCTTACGAACCTAGGGCCAGGTTCACGAGGCAGTTACGCAAGTACTTACGAACGTGTACATCTTTCCTCAATCTTTGACGGCTTTGGTTACATTTATTAAACAGTTTACAAGCATGAAAACTTGCCAATCAACTGTTGTTATTGTTATAAACAGCCTCCTGGTGCTTCGGAGCTCATGAACTGTTTAATAATTGTAAACAAAGCCGATTGAGAAAAGATGTACAGGTTCGTAAGTGCTTGCGTAACTGCTTCGTGAATCTGGCCCCTGTACAGCTTTCCTCAGTCCTTGTCGCTCTGGTTTACACATATTAAACAGTTTGAGCTTCGAGGCGCAAGGAGGCGCTGTAATGCATTATTATTAATAGCCGCCAAAGACCGAGGGAAGAGGGAGAGGTTCGCAAGTACTGGCGTAACTGCTCGAGGAATCCTTCCTTTAGGATTCCTCTTTTTCGTAAGGGAACGGAAGTGGCAAAGTTAACATTGCCGTTGTGGTCACTCGGGTCGGTCTCTCCACTTGCAACTTGTTGTGCTCATCCTCAACCCATACAACCCCAACTAACTCATCGAAGCCTATTTCGAAGCCTCTCCGGGTGTATTTGCGGAGCTTCCAAGCGTCTAGCAGTAATGTTTAGATGGTTTATCATGACTTTGTGCCTGTGGGTCGATCTCCAGCTCATGGGCCTTGCCTCTCGACTGTTAGTTAAATTGAATGCTCTTGTGTCATGTGTAAACTTCAATTGGTGTACATGACATGCACTGGTCGCTCTACGCTTGGCACTGACTCGCTCTACCCTTGGCACTGACTCGCTCTACGCTTGGCACTGACTCGCTCTACCCTTGGCACTGACTCGCTCTACCCTTGGCACACAGTTGTAAATGTACAATTACGCCTGCTCTAGGGAGAATGGTATTTATCTGAATTTGCCCGAGGGCCATTATCTCTAGTGGCGTCGACGGGGTCAGGAAGCCGGTGGCTTGTCAAAGGTCTCCCCTTCATTATTCCGCGCGTGTTAACACAGCCAGACACCTTACACATGATGCAAATACAGTAATGGTATTCATGTTTCTGTACATTTGCAGTACCTAGCGTGCTGAACACACTACAGTTGGCATAGACATGCAGTCACAATACTGCTTGCCTGTTGGCAACTAGCGTGGCACTCACTCACTCACTCACTCACTCACTCACGTTCTACTGTGTTCACGTGGCGTTTGGATGACAGCAGGTCTGGGATTCATCAGACTCAATCACTTGTGGCAGCTGTACATCTTATATTAACGTGCCTTAGTCTGTATTTATTAAACAGTTTGCGAGCTGGGAACTCCACAACCCAAGGTTATTATTGTTATTAACAACCTCGTAGCGCATCGGAGCTCACACAGTGTGTCATTGTACTATATAAAGTGACTAATAACAGTGTAACAATATATAATAAAGTTAAACAAAGTCATATTAAGGACAGACGGTGAGGTGTGGTAAATGGGCAGTGGCCCTAGGGATGTGGCCCTGGTGGGGGTGTGGCCCCTGGTGGGGGTGTGGCCCCTGGTGGTGGGAGACGGGCCCCGGGTCATGGGGAAGAGGTCGGAGAGAAACTGGCGTTTTGTGGGTGTTCGGGGGCGTCTTTCCCATGATTAGGGCGGTGATCGAGGCCAACTTTCTCGTCCTTGACCTGATGAAGGAAGGGGGGGGGAAGGGTGATGAGGAAGAACTGGTGAGTATGAAGGAATGAGGAGGATCGGGGGACACACAAGGAATAAGGAAAGGTAGTGAGTGTAAACGGTAGGAAAGAGAAATGGGTGGGGAGGGTGGGGATGATTGAAGTGGAAGAGGTGTGTGGGGGAAGATCCTTGTGGGTCCAGTAAAGGTGAATGGAATGTACGAATGATATCAAAGATGAATTGAGATGATTCTCATGTAAGAATCTGATGAGGTCATAGATGAACATAAGATGAGCTGTGGGTCCTTGCTCCGCGCTCTTCCGCTAAAGCTGGTGGATTGTCTTCAGACTCTAACGAGCAGGTCAGTTGCAGAAGACAGTTGGCCTCCTCTAAGAGGCCATCTGTTGCACAGGTCCTAATACTTTGCATGTTCACTAGTGTGTGCTTGCTGGCCTCCGCCCGGGCTTCCTGGTATTCTTCCTCTACTTTCCTAGCATGGTGAGCTGAGAACCCAGAGAGCTTTCATTGTGGCTTGTGAAGAGTTGGTGCACTATGTGGGTGTTCTTTGTGTCAGTGGAACATGATCACTTATGCTGAGAGCTAGGGAGCGGTGGGTGGTGTGAGCAGGCAGACACAGTACAAGGTCCCGGGCAGCATTAACCACCACCGTGCAAGACTAGCGGGGGAGAGGAAGAAAGCTGGAGAAAGTTGCTAAGGAATGGGAAAGCGAGAGTTCGTCGGCATTTATCAGTACGTTAAGATATCCAGGGAGCCACACCATGTGTACTCGCCTAGTTGTGCTTGGTGGGTTGAGCTCTGGCTCTTTAGTCCCGCCTCTCAACTGCCAATCAACTGGTGTACAAGTTCCTGAGCCTACTGGGCTCCATCATATCTACACTTGGACCTTCTGGTGTATGTGGTAGTGGGGCGAGTGACGCCTGGAAGCCTGACTTTTTCACCAGTGTATAAAATGTATTCACTTCGCTGAATTATTCTTCACGGGGTCACCATAGCCCGTGCTACTTGGAACTTTTGTTCCCAGTAACTGAATCTAAAGCAGCAGCAGCTGAATTACTCGCATTTCTTTGTTGTGATTTACTGTGCCTTCACCTTGCCCACTTCCTGCACCCCCCCCCCCTCTCTACTCCCTCCCCCCACACCTGTCTCCCCTCCCCCACACCTGTCTCCCCTTCCCACACCCTACCGCTCCTCCCCCACACCTTAAACATCCGGCTGGTGATGGTGTGGGCAGTGTGGTAGTCGCCAAGGAAGACAGAAGCAGGAAGTCACCACAGAAAACGGGCTCGTGGTGCACGGATCATCGTCCATCCCTGGTGTGAGGCGGCCCCTGATGGAGAGCCAGTGTGTGTGTGTCGGCGGGACATAGATGTCGTGTTTCTGTGTCGTGCAGGGGGAGACGAGCCGCCGGAGGTGGCTGAAGGTGAAACCCGGTCATTTGCCGACCCCGGAGGCTTTGAAAGTTTGGTTTGCGTACCGTATTGCTGCTTCTGTCAGCTGGTTTTCATCCTCCACCAACACTGCTGCCTGTCTGCCTGCCTGCCTGCCTGTCTGCCTGCCTCTCCCTGTCTTCCTGTCTCCTACCCTCAGCTACCCCTGCCCGCAGGAGTCCCCACCTGCATTGGGAAACTGCTGTAGTGTAGGTCACACGTCAAGCGCTCTTGGTATGCTACCCCGAGGCGGCATCACACCCCCTTCCCCATTGTCACCACCTCACCCACCCCCCAATGCCCCGCAATACACGATGAACTAATAATTAGTTTATGGGCCACATAACTTTGTTATCATTTAGGTGGCAACTTGTATGTTGAACTGGTGTTGTTGGTACTCAATGTTCGCGTCACATGACTAGTGCACGTGCTGTAGTCGTTCACGTGGCACGTGGCCCAGTAATGCCCTCAGTTGTTTAGACTAGTGGTAGTTGTCGCTTAAGGCCGCTCTGGTGACTTTTCTGTTGCCTTGCTGGTAGCTTCTCTTGAGCCCCTCCTCCTCCAGGCCCTGTCACTCACGCCTATGATTAAATACTTGATAAACGTGTGTGTACTCACCTAGTTGTGTCTGCAGGATCGAGCATTGACTCTTGGATCCCGCCTTTCGAGCATCGGTTGCTTACAGCAATGACTCCTGTCCTATTTCCCTATCATACCTGGTTTTAAAATTATGAATAGTATTTGCTTCCACAACCTGTTCCTGAAGTGCATTCCATTTCCCCACTACTCTCACGCTAAAAGAAAACTTCCTAACATCTGTGACTCATCTGAGTTTCAAGCTTCCATCCATGTCCTCTCGTTCTGTTACTATTCCGTGTGAACATTTCGTCTATGTCCACTCTGTCAATTCCTCTGAGTATCTTATACGTTCCTATCATGTCCCCCCTCTCCCTTCTTCTTTCTAGTGTCGTAAGGCACAGTTCCCTCAGGCGCTCTTCATACCCCATCCCTCGTAGCTCTGGGACGAGTCTCGTTGCAAACCTCTGAACCTTTTCCAGTTTCATTATATGCTTCTTCAGATGGGGACTCCATGATGAGGCGGCATACTCTAAGACTGGCCTTACGTAGGCAGTGTAAAGCGCCCTAAATGCCTCCTTACTTAGGTTTCTGAATGATGTTCTAACTTTTGCCAGTGTAGAGTACGCTGCTGTCGTTATCCTATTAATATGTGCCTCAGGAGATAGATTAGGTGTTACGTCCACCCCCAGGTCTCTTTCACGCGTCGTTACAGGTAGGCTGTTCCCCTTCATTGTGTACTGTCCCTTTGGTCTCCTATCTCCTAGTCCCATTTCCATAACTTTACATTTGCTCGTGTTGAATTCTAGTAGCCATTTCTCTGACCATCTCTGCAATCTGTTCAGGTCCTCTTGGAGGATCCTGCAATCCTCATCTGTCACAACTCTTCTCATCAACTTTGCATCATCCGCAAACATCGACATGTAGGACTCTACGCCTGTAAACATGTCGTTAACATATACAAGAAATAGAATTGGTCCCAGCACCGATCCTTGTGGTACTCCACTTGTTACTGTTCGCCAGTCCGACTTCTCGCCCCTTACCGTAACTCTTTGGCTCCTTCCTGTTAGGTAGTTCCTTATCCATTCTAGGACCTTTCCCCCCACCCCCGCCTGCCTCTCGAGCTTGAACAGCAGTCTCATGTGCGGTACTGTATCAAAGGCTTTTTGGCAGTCCAGAAATATGCAGTCTGCCCAACCATCTCTGTCCTGTCTTATCCTCGTTATTTTATCATAGAATTCCAGAAGGTTTGTTAGGCACGATTTCCCTGTCCAGAACCCATGTTGATGTTTGTTCACAAACCTAATGTTCTCCAGGTGTGCAACCAGTCGCAGCCTAATTATTCTTTCCAGTATTTTACAGGGGATGCTTGTCAGTGATACAGGTCTGTAGTTAAGTGCCTCCTCCCTATCTCCTTTCTTGAAGATCGGCACGACATTTGCCTTCTTCCAGCAACTGGGCAATTCTCCTGACATAAGTGACTCATTAAAGATCATTGCCAGAGGCACGCTGAGGGCCTGTGCTGCTTCTTTTAGTATCCACGGTGATACTTTGTCTGGTCCAACTGCTTTAGTTGCATCTAGAGTTGTCAACTGTTTCATTACCTCCTCTGCTGTCACCTCTATATCTGATAGTCTTTCATCTAGGGTAACCCCTTCCAACAGTGGGAGCTGCTCAGGCTCGGTAGTGAACACTCCATGGAAACTGGCATTCAGTGCCTCGCAGATTTCCTTGTCACTTTCAGTATATGCCCCCTCTGTCTTCCTTAGTCTTGTCACTTGGTCGTTCACCGACATTTTTCTTCTTATATGACTGTGTAGTAACTTAGGTTGTTTTTTCGCTTTGATTGCAATATCGTTCTCATAGTCCCTTTCCGATGTTCGTCTTATGTTAATGTAATCGTTCCTAGCTCTGTTGTATCTGCTTCTGTTGTCCTCTGTTCTTTGTCTTCTGTACTTCCTCCACTCCCGTCTGCTGGCCATTTTTGCTTCCTGACACTGTCTATTAAACCATGGGTTATTATATTCCTTCTTATTTTTTCCCTTTACCGTTGGTATAAATCTCTCTTCGGCCTCCTGGCATTTCTGTATGACTAGGTCCATCATATCTTGGACTGTTTTTCCTCTAATTTCTTCCTCCCACTGCACTTCACCCAGATAGTCCCTTATCCTCATATAGTCCCCTTTCCTGTAGTCAGCTCTCCTTTCCCAGATCTCTTGTCCCATGGTCATAAGTTTGAATTCCATCATGTAGTCAAAGACTAGGACACAATGATCACTGGCCCCTAGAGGTATTTCATGCTCTAAATTCTCGATATCTTCTACGTTCTGGGTGAAAATCAGGTCTAATAGGCTCGGTGCATCTCCTCCTCTTTCCCTTGTGTCTTCCTTCACATGTTGTGTCAGGAAATTCCTGTCTATAACATCTACTAATTTTGCTCCCCACGTTTCGTCCCCTCCATGGGGATTCCTAGATTCCCAATTTATCTCTCCATGATTTAGGTCCCCCATGATCAGCAGCTTCGCTCTCATTCTGTGGGCTAGTGTTGCTGCCTTCTGCAGTTCATCTATACATGCTTTGTTGTTGTCATCATACTCCTGCCTGGGTCTTCTACTGTTTGGTGGGGGATTGTAGATTACCATGATCACAATCTTCCTCCCATCTACTGTCAGAGTTCCATGTATGAAGCTTGTGCACTCATTGGTAACTCGATTTCCCAGGTCTTCAAACTTCCATTTCCGCTTTATTAGGAGTGCTACTCCCCCTCCCTGTCTCTGTGTCCTCTCTTTTCGTATCACCTGGTACCCTTCAGGAAAGATTGCATCTGAGATCATGTCATTAATTTTAGTTTCCACAATTGCAACTATGTCAGGATCTGCTTCACTCACTCTTTCTTTTATCTCTTCTGCTTTATTAGATACCCCATCAGCATTGGTGTACCAAACCTTGAGATTCTTCATGGAAACTCTTGTACCAGAGTTCTCCCTTTCTCTGGGGGTCTGGGGGGATCTGGGGGATGTCTGGGGGGTGACTGGGGGCAGAGGGGATCTGGGGGGTGTCTGGGGGATGACTGGGGGCGGGGAGGGTCCGGGGGATGTCCGGGGGGATCCAGGGGGTGTCTGGGGGGGTCCGGGGGGTGTATGGGGGGTGAAAGAGTTCAGGAGGGGGGTGTTCAGAAAGAGTGCTTGGGGGGCTACTGGGGGCTGGGCTTCTAGGAAGGTAGGTAGGAGGGTCTGGGGTAGGGCCTGGGTAGGTAGGTCTGGAGTAGGAAGGGCATACTGGGTCTGAAGATTAGGGAGGGCATAGAGGGGTTGGGAGATAGCGTAAGGTTGGGAGACAGATAGAGGTTGTGAGGTTGGGAGGGGGAAGGATAGAGGGGGTGGGGGGGACCTCCCACCTCCCTCGCAAGGGTGGGGGGTCACATGGAAGGAGAGGGGATGAGGAGGGGTGAGGGCTGGGTAGGCTTTGGGTGTTGAGGGGATGAGGTCTGGGTGGGTTCTTGGGGTTGAGGGGATGAGGTCTGGATGGGTTTTGGGGGTTGAGGGGATGAGAGCTGGGTGGGTTTTGGGGGTTGAGGGGATGAGGGCTGGACGGGTTTTGGGGGCTGAGGTGATGAGGGGGTCCTTGGAATGTGGGATGAATTTGACTCCAGTGGGGTCAGAGGGGTCAAGGGATGTGCTGGGGAGATAAGCAGGGGCGCGTGTGTGTGTGTGTGTGTGTGTGTGTGTGTGTGTGTGTGTGTGTGTGTGTGTGTGTGTGTGTGTGTGTGTGTGTGTGTGTGTGTGTGTGTGTGTGTGTGTGTGTGTTTATTGGCCTCTCTTCCTGTTTACTCTCCCGGCTCTTATCGTCAGGTGCCTTTATTTCCTGTTCGTGTCCTGACCTTTACTGCTTGACGCTTCCGCGCTCTTCACACCTTGAGATTGTTGGGGGGGGGGGAGGGGGGGTACACATTTATCAAACAAAATCACAACGATTGAGTCATTATAACAAAAAAATATGGGGAAAAAATACTGAATTGCAAGAAATTTTGAGTGCTGTGTTATGTGAGGGTTGGGGAACAATGTCTAATGTGAAGGTATCATTTAGCAGGGAGGGTTTGAGATGGAGGGTTCCTTAGTGGAAGAGGCTGAGGTGGAGGGGTGGGGGTGAGGTACAGGCGGGTGGCCAGCAAGAGCAGCAACCTCCAGTCATCCTCCACCTTGACCCGTGGTAAAACGCCACCTCACTGACCCCGGCGGTATTTTATAACGTAAGTGTGAGGAAGTGGCCAGGCTGGGGAGCCCGCGGGCAGCAACTATTGTGTGAGAGGTAATGACACATGTACAGTGATTGGGGGGGGGGGGATGGGCCTGCGGGCCGCTCCAAGCAACAGTCTGGTGGACCAAACTCTCACATGTCAAGCCTGGACTCGGGCCAGGCTTGGGGAGAAGAAGAACTCCCAGAACCCCATCATCCAGGTATCACCCAGATGTGGTGGAGGCTGACTCCATACACAGTTTCAAGTGTAGATATGATAGAGCCCAGTAGGCTCAGGAACTTGTTCACCAGTTGATTGACAGTTGAGAGGCGGGACCAAAGAGCCAAAGCTTAATCCCCGCAACCACAACTAAGTACAAACACACGCACAACCCCCCCCCCCTCCCTCCCTTTCCGCCACAAGCGCTGAGCACAGGACAGGGTGCAGGTGGTGGTTGTTACATCCGACACACACCTGTACTCCTGTATTCTCAACATGTGGCCTGTCACTCACCACACCTGCAACAACACCTACACACACACACACACACACACTGGAGTGTGTTGCACCAGTGTGACTTGTGTACCGAGTGTAGCTGGGCGGAAGAAGTGCCGGGAAGCACCATCCAGTAGGCCAGGTACACTTCGCCACACGTGTAGTGTGTGTGGGGGGGGGGGGGGGGGCAGACTGTACCGAGGAGGTACAGGCACTGGCACCAAGAGTCTCGTTGACCAAGTAAGGCACCCAGGTGAAGCTCTGCCCTGGGACTGGCTGAGAGAGTAATGGAGAACTCCAAGTGAGTAACTCTCACAAGTAAAGCCTGGCCTCGGGCTGGGCTTGGGGAGTGGAACTCCCAGAACCCCATCAACCAGGCATCAACCAGTACAGGTGAAACAGCCAAGAGGTCAAGGCATTGGTTTGTTGCAGGTAGTTGAAATGGTTCTTGGGTAGGAAATGATGGTAATTAGTCTTGTAGGACCTGAGGTGTTGAGTGCGTGTAGGCGGGGAGGAGGCTATGTAGGGTTTGCATAATGTGTGGAATGGTTGTAGTTTAGCTGGGTAACTGCACACAGGAATATAGTAACTGCAAATGGTCTGCAGGCTTATACGAGACGGCTTATTATAGCCACCCATTTTTGTATTAATACATTTAAGTACACGTGCATTTGTGCAGCTACCCTAGACTGTGTGAGGGAGTACAGCGTGTGTCAAAAAGCTAGCTACGTGGTGCTAAAAATCCCCATCACACAGGATGGTTAGTCATACAGAGTCATGTGATCAGTAGTCTGCACTGGCAGACTCCTGGTGCATTATGAAGATATCAACACAAGAGTGAATAAGATAGCAGTGGTACCATAAGTCCCCATCTCGCAGGATAGCTAGTCATACAGGGCCATATGTTCAGTAGCCTACACTGGCAAATTGTGAGTGCAATATGAGGATATCTTCAAGAACACGAGAGTGAATAAAGCAATTGCAAAGGTCCAGGTACCTCATACCAACGGGTCTGAATGGTCTAATAATTGATCATTAACTCCTTCATATACATTTCTAACCAACGTAACAACGACGTTTCGGTCCGTCCTGGACCATTCTCAAGTCGATTACTACCAAAACGGGAGGATGGGCTGGATCAGCCAATCTTGATTTTTGATTGTTGCCGCCGAATGCGGCTAGTTTATTGTGCACCCCATACTCATCCTGTGAGCGGTAGCGCAAAAACATTACAGAGGGCACAAAAGGTCTTTATCAGACCTCATCTTAGATTATTCCCAATCTATGACTGGGAGTTGGGGATTATCTAACATGCAGGTCGACCAGACTAGCAACCAGGAGGTGCAGTCAGAGGTAGTTACTAATGAGGTAAGTCCTGACACTATAGTGCGCCACGTGTGGGATGGTAGATTTATAGAATTAGGGAATAAGCGAGATAGTGGATAGCGTACATATGGAGGTGGTTATGTTTAGTGGTTGTTAAGCTGTTATAGTTGTGGAAGCAGTAAATATATTAATGCAATACAATTTATGCTAAGATTTGTCATTGCAATACTTGATGACCGTAGCATGTGGGATCTAACTCGATGGTTGACAAGACCCCAGAGTCGGGTGTGGTCGTGTCACGGTGTATATACCTGCCTCCGTCACGCCTAAAAACACATATATATAAGAATAGCCATAAACTGACAATTTTGAGGTCTCTAAGGTCAGATAATAATTCTAATGCGCAGTCAAACTAGTGAGAAACTGGTTTAAAATAGTTGTGTGTGTGTGTGTGTGTGTGTGTGTGTGTGTGTGTGTGTGTGTCGTGACGCTGAACCCCGGTTCATTCCGAACACAGCGATTACACAACACATAACACCTTGCCTCAGCAACCGTTACTACCACCGTGTACTCCTACACACACCAGACCCTTGAGGCGTACCACTAGGTTTGTACTGGAACACAATGAATGAACATATCGAAGGTATTTAAAGGCCGTCGGGTTTTGTCATTTAATTACAAAGAATAGACTCTGACAAATAATACTATATTAATTAACATACTCTATTAGGTCAATACACTTCCAATACCCATAGACCACTTGACCTCCGCGATCACCACCCACACTCGTAACTTCCGCCTAAGTCCCTAATACGGAATGATTACTACAACGCTCCACACCCGGTTAGTCTTACATTCAATACTCGCATACTGCAGACTTAACTTGGTCACTAAGATCACAACAGGCTCTCGCATAGCTGTCTGCTACCCTTCGCTGCTGCCGCAAACGGGGATCCAAAAGGACTTGCTCGTTCAACTTCCACAATCAGACTGCCTCCAGTCAGCCATGACCTCAAACATTTCACCACGCCTCTTGAGGAAGGTATAATCCGATTAACCTTATCCCTAGAGCGGTAATCTTGTTCCTAGAAGCCTGACGAAGAATAATTCCTCTTTCCAGGAATTATTAATTTGGCTAAACAGTTTCGGTCTTAATCCATTGACCTTTCTTAGATATGTGATCCATAGTCTGTCTACTTACATGTACTTTCAATCATCATTCGTTAAGTGTTGTAGTAATGATCCTCTAGCTAATAATTCCTACTAACTTGTGGATTACAACACCACTCCCCTCCTTAAACACGCATATGTCCCCATATGCATCATTGCAATGGTTCCATTAGTGCAAGGACCTGGAGGATGCACCCACCATATGTGTACAACTAAAAAATCATCCAATAAGTTCATGATACACACAATGAAATAAATTAAAATTTTCCCCGACATGACTCACAACACTTCTCCAACATATACATTATATTCACATCATAGCACAGGTAAAATAGTCTGTAATAATTTTTCCCATCTCCAACAATGCACATATACCTAAACTGCTGACATATAATTACATACAAACATAACCATAAAATTACATGGACCAGAATGCTGGCACTTAAACAGAAATGACACTAGTCATTAATATATACACAACACATATATATCTAAGGTTCTTCATCCTTAGTAATTATAATTTAACATCTTGCCCTGTACTGTTGACATAAGGGCTTACAATGATCACACAATGTTTCACTGGCCTCCTCCACAATTTGCAGCATCACTTCTCTTGTCTTCGTGTCCCATGGTTGCTAGGTCATAGATCCTCCATGACCCAGACAAAACCCAGGCTGTCCAGCCTGGTGAATGTTGTCAATGTCCCATCGTTGCTCTGAGCTAACGTGATCCTGGCCTCCAGAGCAACGGAGATTCCTACCCCAGGGTCATGTTCCCTCGGGTCTGTGCTGACGTCTCGTTCCAGGGCACCAATCCCAGAACGCTGTAGATACCTCACAGCTCCCTGGTCTAGGCCCATCCGCCCAGAGTGTGTCCACCTGTATTCACACCTTCCCGACCGCTGTACCTGCAAAATATTCCCTCGGAGCCCCCTGGCTCGATCCCATTATTACATAACCCCCTCGGCTCCTTACTCTCTCCCCGTATATAGCCTGAGCGCAGCTGCAAAACCATTGCAGCTGGCCCTTATCCCTGCTTTGATGTCAGGGGGCGAATTTCGCCTATAACGTCACGTTGGCTTCACTTCCACCCCCCTTTTTTTCTAGAATAACTGAGTGTAGCCTCATAGCTTCCCTTCTACTCTACCTGAAGCTCTGTGACATGATCCCGGGGGACCTTCTCAAGCCTAACACTCAGTAATGGTGCCGATGAGGTAATATACAGTATATACATACACATACATTATCACAATAAATACCTCATTAAAATAATTTCACACTTATGTCACTAAAACATCATACTGCCACTGGCTCGCCTCTAGCGAGATTCCTGTAACAACTTAATAAGAAATTAGTATATCTACTTGGCTGAAATTTGAAATTCTACCTTATAATCTTATCCATAAGACTTACCCACTCCGACTTAATTAATGAAAATTTTAATGAAAATAATGAATTTTTATTAGTCTTTTATGAGTCTTGCTAGAGATATCGACTTGACTCGCCTACTGCAGCCACCAACTCCTGCAATTATCCACATTTCATCTTATCCATAAGACTTACTTACTCCGACACACCATTACCACTGGTCATCCCAACCACTGATGACCTCAATATAACGCCACACATCCCCACAACCACTTCCTGCGTCCTAACGCACCGACCTTGCTACGCCAATACTCACCTTACCGACCACTACCTGGCGCCCCTGCGCCACCATATACTCCACAACACCACACTCCATACCAGGCGTCCAAACGCCACCACACTACACCACCCAACGGCGTCCCCAACGCCATCAACACATTACCCGGCGTCCCCAACGCCCTCAACACAACACACGGCGTCCCCAACGCCATCAACACAACACACGGCGTCCCCAACGCCATCAACACAACACACGGCGTCCCCAACGCCCTCAACACCATCACCACCACAGGCATATGCCTTGCGCCAGAGCGCATCAAAACACCACGAGACATCACCAACCGCAACACACACTGTCCCTTTTCTCTGGTAATCCATTAATTACCTGACCAACACTCGTCAGGCATAATTTCTTGTGTAGTGGCCACCCGCCACACACTACCACCTGCGTTAACATACTTCAACGCTAATGTCTACAATACACCCGGTGTTACAACAACCAGTTATGCTACACATGCTACACCTTGGCGCTACAATGCCAACAATGTCATGCACTATACTACATCCATGATATCCACAGTGAAAACATGCACATTTCACTACAGTAAATACTATGCATTACGCTGGCGTCTAATAAGCCACTACACATGCATTACACTACACACCACATGCATTACACTACACACCCCGGCGTACAAACGCCAATACACAACCATGCACTACACCCGGCGCCACACACCCCCACCAACGGGACACGCTCCCCGTGTCCCACGGTAACACTCTCCATAATGCTACCTGCACCCACAAAAAAATCTCCATGGCCCTCTCCAGGGTACAGTAGACGGCGAACCCCAGACGTCAAATTACGCGTCGCTCGCTATGCCAAGGCGTCCATAATTCACTGCGCCTATTTTCTGTATCTACACCTGACAACGCCGGAACTCGCACAGTACTTTAGGTAATATTTCATTATCCTTAAAATATTCGATTTACACGTTATATGAAATTTAATTACCTTTAAATTACGTAGTTTACACGATTAATTTCACCTTAGCAACGGTTTCTCACTATTTCCGCCTTACCAACGATATAAAACAAGCTCCAAGGTGCGGCTCGCTTGGCCCACCCATCGCTTGGCCCGCACATGGCCGCACATGGCCAACGCTGGCCCACGTTCACCCGCGCTAGTTTACCTCGCAACACTGTATAATCCGCACTACGAACACTGCGCTTGTTTTGGATCGCGATGCTTCAGTGGTCCAGACTTGCATCTTAGCCGTCTCTCGTTGCGGGAATCTGGAAAGAAAGAAATAAACCCCACATGTGCCCCACAATGGCCTAGTCCCTTTAATTAACTAACTCCTCTGACCTGGTCTCACCTGACCCTTCTTTCCTCCGTCTAGTAACCACCATTCTCACCACAACCCGACGTCTACCATTTCCCGAACATTCCCTCACCAACTAAACCAGAACCACACTTCCTTCATCTCGCAAAGTGTTCCAAAACCTGTTTGCGCTGCCACCAAATATGTCGTCTACCAATTCCCTAACATTCCCTCACCAACCAAACCAGGAACACTATGAAGGGACATATCGAAGGTCTTTAAGGCCGTCGGGTTTTGTCATTTAATTACAAGAATAGACTCTGACAAATAATACTATATTAATTAACATACTCTATTAGGTCAATACACTTCCAATACCCATAGACCACTTGACCTCCGCGATCACCACCCACACTCGTAACTTCCGCCTAAGTCCCTAATACGGAATGATTACTACAACGCTCCACACCCGGTTAGTCTTACATTCAATACTCGCATACTGCAGACTTAACTTGGTCACTAAGATCACAACAGGCTCTCGCATAGCTGTCTGCTACCCTTCGCTGCTGCCGCAAACGGGGATCCAAAAGGACTTGCTCGTTCAACTTCCACAATCAGACTGCCTCCAGTCAGCCATGACCTCAAACATTTCACCACGCCTCTTGAGGAAGGTATAATCCGATTAACCTTATCCCTAGAGCGGTAATCTTGTTCCTAGAAGCCTGACGAAGAATAATTCCTCTTTCCAGGAATTATTAATTTGGCTAAACAGTTTCGGTCTTAATCCATTGACCTTTCTTAGATATGTGATCCATAGTCTGTCTACTTACATGTACTTTCAATCATCATTCGTTAAGTGTTGTAGTAATGATCCTCTAGCTAATAATTCCTACTAACTTGTGGATTACAACAGTGTGTGTGTGTGTGTGTGTGTGTGTGTGTGTGTGTGTGTGTGTGTGTGTGTGTGTGTGTGTGTGTGTGCGTGTGCGTGTGTGTGCGTGTGTGTGCGTGTGTGTGTGTGTGTGTGTGTGTGCGTGTGTGTGTGCGCGTGTACTCGCCTAATTGTACTCACCTAATTGTGCTTGCGGGGGTTGAGCTCTGGCTCTTTGGTCCCGCCTCTCAACCGTCAATCAACTGGTGTACAGATTCCTGAGCCTATTGGGCTCTATCATATCTACATTTGAAACTGTGTATGGAGTCAGCCTCCACCACATCACTTCCTAATGCATTCCATTTACTAACTACTCTGACACTGAAAAAGTTCTTTCTAACGTCTCTGTGGCTCATTTGGGTACTCAGCTTCCACCTGTGTCCCCTTGTTCGCGTCCCACCAGTGTTGAATAGTTCATCCTTGTTTACCCGGTCGATTCCCCTGAGGATTTTGTAGGTTGTGATCATGTCCCCCCTTACTCTTCTGTCTTCCAGTGTCGTGAGGTGCATTTCCCGCAGCCTTTCCTCATAACTCATGCCTCTTAGTTCTGGGACTAGTCTAGTAG
>NC_091238.1:6200899-6258399 GCF_040958095.1 Procambarus clarkii | reverse complement strand
CTCGAACCCATAGTTGTGACGATGTGTATTGAATGTTGTAACTAGCTTCATCAAGACTGTAACTTGCTTAGCTAAATGAATTGTGGGGTTCAGTCCCTGAGCCCATTATGTGCCTCTGTAACCCTTTCCTCTACCGCCCACAAGATGGGTATGGGGTGCATAATAAATGAACTAAACTGTGACGGATATACAGTATACACAACTAATTGACGGTGGAAACAAAATACCTAATCTGATTAGTTGTGGGTGTGGAGGACCTGTCATAATAGTTTTATTCCCCTCAAGCCCCCTGTAATCCCGCTGTGGGTGATTTACATGGATTTAAACACTAATCCCGCGTGTAATCCCCAGAAGATAAGGTGGCGGGAACCACAGCCAATCATGTGACACGTGTGCGCGCGCGCCCGGGCGGAGCCTGATGGGCGGGTGGTAAAACTTCTCTGAGTTCCGTTAAGTCAACACCAGATTGGCGAAGTAATTATTGACACGTTTAAGCGGAGATGCGGCTACGGGGAGAGTGATGAAGAGGCAGGTGTTGTGGTAGTCTGTTCTTGGAGGACTATAACAGTAGTAGCAGCAGCAGCAGCAGCAGTAGTAGCAGCAGCAGCAGCAGTAGTAGCAGCAGTAGTAGTAGCAGCAGCAGCAGCAGCAGCAGCAGTAGTAGCAGCAGTAGTAGCAGCAGTAGCAGCAGCAGCAGTAGTAGCAGCAGTAGCAGCAGTAGCAGCAGTAGCAGCAGCAGCAGTAGTAGCAGCAGTAGCAGCAGTAGCAGCAGCAGTAGTAGCAGCAGCAGCAGCAGTAGTAGCAGCAGCAGTAGCAGCAGCAGTAGCAGCAGCAGCAGTAGTAGTAGTAGCAGCAGCAGCAGCAGCAGTAGTAGCAGCAGTAGCATCAGCAGCAGCAGCAGCAGTAGCAGCAGTAGCAGCAGCAGTAGCAGCAGCAGCAGCAGCAGCAGCAGCAGCAGTAGCAGCAGTAGCAGTAGCAGCAGCAGTAGCAGCAGCAGTAGCAGCAGTAGCAGCAGCAGTAGCAGCAGCAGCAGCAGCAGTAGTAGCAGCAGTAGCAGTAGCAGCAGCAGTAGCAGTTGCAGCAGCAGTAGCAGTTGCAGCAGCAGCAGCAGCAGCAGTAGCAGCAGCAGCAAGCGTAGTATGGTGCCCCCACGGAGCTGGTGGGCCACACCCGGGGTCTGGCTCGACACGTCCAGTAATATTCATGGTGTCAGAGTATCTTAGCCATAGCTGTTAGAGGGCGGGGGTGGTAGGGTGGTTAATGGTGACCCGTGTGTGCTGGTGAAGGTTGTCTGCCACTAGCACCCGTGTGTTACGGAGGTGGTGTTGTGTAACACAGGTATCAAGCGCCCAACAACTGTTGTAATCTGCCAGCGACACACAGGGTACAGGTTAGTGGAACATGTCTTGCTGGAAGGCAGGCGGGGGGCGCCTGGTGTGTGTGTACGTGTGTGTGAACGTGTGTACGTGTGTGAACGTGTGTGTACGTGTGTGAACGTGTGTGTACTATTCGTGCCTGCAAAATCGAGCTGTTAGCTCTTGGACCCTGCCTTTCAAACCGTCGGCTGTGTAATGTATTAACCTCTTCTTATTTTCTTTCCTCTACCACAAGTGTGTGTACTCACCTATTTGTGCTTGCAGGATCGAGCATTGACTCTTGGATCCCGCCTTTCTAGCCAATCGCTTGTTTACAACAATGACTCCTGTCCTATTTCCCTATCATATCTAGTTTTAAAATTATGAATAGAGTTTGCTACCACAATCTACTCCTTAAGTACATTCCATTTTTTCCACTACTCTCACGCTAAAAGAAAACTTCCTAACATCTGTGACTCAGTCTGAGTTTCCAGCTTCCACCCATGTCCCCTCGTTCTGTTACTATTCCGTGTGAACATTTTATCTATTTCCACTTTGTCGGTTCCCCTGAGTATTTTATACGTTCCTATCATGTCCCCCCCTCTCCCTTCTTGTGTGTGTGTGTGGGGGGGGGGGGGGGGGGGCAGGAGATGTCCTCGACAGATGGGAACATCTTGGGAACACGTCCCTAGCGACGGGAGTGGACGGCTTGGGGCGAGTGGCTGCTTAACGTCACGTAAATATATTTAGACGTTCTTAGATGACGTTTATTCTCATATGTTCCTTGCTGCTCCATGACCAGGGTTAGGTAACTGTTGCATTACAGGTGGGTCATGGAACACTGGAACACGCAACCTGGCGTATATAAAGATACCGAGAAGTCTAGTATACTCTCCTATACACTACAGGTGGGTCATGGAACACTGGAACACGCAACCTGGCGTATATAAAGATACCCAGAAGTCTAGTATACTCTCCTATACACTAGGAGAGCAGTGGTGATGTAGAACTACCACTCCTTGAGGTGGGAGGGGGGGCTTTATAACCCCTGCTTACCCCACACCGTGATCATAGTACAATGATAATTTCAAGTCCTAGGTAGCATTGATTGATTTTACTGTCCAGAGAAGTTAATACATGGTCAGCCTGGCTGTGTGGGCCTTCGGGCTACGAAAAGACAGCCTCACAAACCAGCCAATCGCCAGGGATGGCCGGCCACAGGCCAGGCTGCGGGAGTAGAACAACTTGAAAAAAACAGGTTATGATGCTCGACTTGACGTGGAGTGGAGGAGAAAATTATCGTGCTTGGCAACGAGGTAGTACTCTTAGTATGTGATAGCTGCTTGTTGAAGGCAGCCGCTCCCCATGTGGCAGTTTGGGCGAGTTTTTGTCAGTGAGGGCAACATTGCCATGCCCTTCATGCGTCTCCTGGTGGGGGGGGGGGGTCAGAGGTCAGCGTGTCGAGGGGCCCTTCACCCCGAGGAAACACAGGTCAGGTGTGAAGGGAAGTACTTGGCAGGTATGTACCATTGTCTGATGGGCAACCTGCCAGGTCTTAGCCCTCTTGCTCTCTAAGTCTCTTACCTCGTTCTCCTGTCACTTCCGTTAATTGTGTATATGTATCAGGTCTTGCTCTCTATTGCTCGTTATGTTTCTCTTGGTTTTTTTTCCCCCCACTGTGGGTTATCTTTTTTTCCCGGCTTCCTGTGTGCCTTCATTTGTTTCCCTGCGCAGCTTTGTGTGCGTGGACCGTGATAGTAGATTTCCCGGCCCAGGATTCATTTACGTCTTGAAACCTGTACATCTTGACCTAATCATGACGGCTTTGTTTGCATTTATGTATCCAGCGTGCTGTCCGCTCGGCCGGCCACGTTGCCCAGTGGTGTGACACATGTGGACACTGCCCTCACTCTCCAACACGGTACACACCTGACGTTATACACCTGTCGTTGTTGCGTGGCGAGGGCTGGTTGTCACCACAACCAAGGACACCACTATTGTTTTGTGTGTGGGGGGGGGGGGGGACGTTGTTAGCGTGGCCTCCATTATTGTTTTGCCTGGACGTGCTTTATAACAGGTGTTGGTGGTGGGTTTAAACACCCGCAGTTTAAAACTCAAGAGTGGTGGCAGCGTCATTTTTTATTTGGTGACTTCTACAAAGATCATAGTAGGTAATTTTCTCTCCGTCTCTCACACCCTCTCCCTCCCTTATTATTATTAACATCTTTATTGACAAAATTAATTACAATTTTGCCTAATCTGAGGATTTTGATAGTCTTATTAAATTGAGGATAATGCTAGTATTCACTGTCACGCAGGACAGAGGGTCATACATAAGACAATAGGTCTAAACTGTAGGCTGAAGCACATATATATCACGGTTACAATCAATGTTTTAATGTGTGGATATGTGAAAACAACTTTCTATTGTGCACTGCCACACAAGGGCAGGGATGGGTTCATAAGTGATACAGCTTAGAATATAAATAGAAATTGTTCTTCATTCTTTAAAATGGACAAGCAAATTTTGGGTAAATTGTTAGGATGTCGTCCAGAACACCTGAGTCAATAAAATAGTTACACAGTTGGTGGTACAATAGGCCAGGAGGTCTAAAGTCCTTTACGGTTTCACATTCATCAATATAGTGTTCTAGTGAATGCATTAAAGGTTTATCACAGAGTTTACAATCTGAATATTCTGGTAGTGGCTCAGCCTCACTAACCTGCCAGATGTGTCTATAGCCAAGGCGAATTCGCGCAATTACTACATCACATTGCCTGGTCCGATTACTATGCTGACCATACAAATACCTATTATTACAGAACTCTCTACTCCCTTAAGGTGTCGACGCAGAGCTCGGTTCATTTGAGTAATTATTAAGGTGGTGGTATGAGGGAGCGAGTGTCCATATATTACAGTAGCAAGGAGTCCTGGGTGATACAGGAACGGGTGATAGCGGCTTCCCTCATTATAGGAGGTGCACGTAATGTCGTCACGTGCATTATAGTGCACGTGCTGACTCGCACTTATTGATAATCACGGAGGTCTGGCCTTCGTGCAGACAAGTTGAAACTGTCAGTAAAACTTACAAATGTTCTTTAATGTTTAGTATTAGAAATATGCAAATTTGATGATAGCCCTAAATTTGTATCTAGCCTATCTGCTGGGTATGGTGTACTTAAGGTGTACATCCTGTGTACTGTGTGGAAGTGACTGACCAACAACGTGGTCGCCGCGGCGGACTTTGTCCAATATGAGTGACAGTTTTGTCACTTTTACCCACACCTGTCACTCACCTGTAAGACCACACCCTCTTACACCTTTCTTCGTCACAAAGAAAGTCTTTACTCTGTGTGTTGTTGTATACTAATGGCCACTTGGGGTGTCTACAGGGATCGGAAGTGGATGTACCACCGGTGGAGACTTGCGACCAATCAACAGCCACTGAACTGGATGACGTCAGTCTAGCAGTCACCAATGAGGACTTGTCGCTGCCGCTCTCAATAGACTCCGGACTGGATATCTCCAACGATTATAAGGTAATAGATTGTTTCGTCACAGTCTCCAGGTGTTGATTAGATTTGATTACCGTTGCTTTTAGTGTTGGATTTATTGTTGCAAAATAGGCCTATTGGTCCATACGAGGCAGCTTCTATTTACATCAACCCAAACGCATTCATATATATGTCTAACCTACGCCTGAAACACTCCATCGATCTTGCGTCTATTATTTTACCTGAATTTTTTTCTATAAATCAACTCTATTTCTAAATCACACTGTACGCCAGGTCTTTATTAAATCTAACATATTTCAGTTAATATCCATTGTTATTCGTGTTTTATTGTTTATATATTTAAAACCTTATTTATATCCTCTTTCTTACATTCTTTTTCATGTATATATGTAAATCATGTCGCCCCCCTTGCTCTTCGTCTCTGTAGAGATTGTAAATTGATCATATCTAGTCTACCTTCATAAGAAAGTTTCAAATTCCTGAGGTTAACTTCATCTCATATACGCATTCAAGGGAATTTGTCCATTGTATAGAACGAAGATTAAACTGCATAATCTAACTGGGGCTAACAAGGCAAAATGTTGTATTTTTCTGCTGAAGCTTGTATAAATAAATCATAGTATTCCCTATGACGGCAGGGAGTCGACCCAGACACTGTTAATGTGTGTGTGTATGGTAGATGACCGCCCTCACTCTCACCCTAGTTTATGAGCCTAGAGTGCTAAATAAGCAGACTTGTGTGTAAACAGCGAGGTGTGTGTGTATCCTTGTGGTGGACTGTAGTGCGGAGGTGGTGTACGTAACAATGGACTCCTGCTCCAACATAACCCGGTTCACCCGAACTGTGGATACTGCGGGAATACCTGTTAGTGCCCTGTCAGGGTAAATGAGACAAATGTGTGTGTGTGTGTGTGTGTGTGTGTGTGTGTGTGTGTGTGTGTGTGTGTGTGTGTGTGTGTGTGTATATATGTATGTGTGTGTGTGTATGTATATGTATGGGTATAAAGTATATATGGAAGCTGATCAGAATTACATTTCACCTTTGTGAATGTACATTAATGACACTATGTAAAAGACACATCTAACACTTTATGTAGGACATACGTAAATCTGTGTATCTATGCATTTACGTATGTAGGATTAGCTTAGCATTTTAAAAGCACCGAATCACCTTCTGTGGTTGAGTGTTCAATAAACCCTTGAACTCTATGTTTAACACTTCTCTAACCCTGTCCATGGCGGACAGAAGAAAATGTATATATGCTGGTTAGCATTGTAAATGTCTGGCCACGTCTGTGGTAGAAAATAATAAAAAAAAGAAAGTGCCAAGATCGGCTGGAACGAAAGCTAATAGTTATGAGGTAGGCGGGACACGGGGGAGGAGATAGATATGAACTGTGGAAGTATGTAGGAGCTGACGAGATAGGTGGAGAGATAAATAGGTGAGGAGGGAGGTAGGATAGCAATTTTTTTTCTACCATAGACGTGGCCGCACATTTACAATGCTAAACATCATATATACATTTCCTTGTCCTCCATGGACAGGGTGAGAGATCTGTTAAACATATAGTTCAAGGGTTTATTGAACAGTCACAGAAGATGGTTGTAGTGCTTTTAAAATGCTAATTTAACCTAGACATAAATACATAGATACAGATTTACGTCTGCTCTACATAAAGTGTTCGCTGTATCTCTTCCATAGTGTCATTAATGTGCATTTACAAAGGTGAAATGCAAATATGACTAGCTTCCACATATCCTGTCAGTGTGTGTGATTATATATATATATATATATATATATATATATATATATATATATATATATATATATATATATATATATATATATATATATATATATATATATATATATATATATAATCACACACCCACCACACATTCACAATAAATTTATTGTGAAATATTCACAATAAATTTGTATGTCACACATGCACTTATTAAATAAGTCAATATTGACTATAAGAAAGTGCGAGAACCGTGAGGGTAGTGTTGAGGACAGTGCCAGCGCCTGGTGGCGGTCACTACGCTAATCCATAAGTCGATCGGGATGTATATTTTAGCGTGATACTTTATGGTGTCAATGGCCTCGTGTGTGTGTGTGTGTGTGTGTGTGTGTGTGTGTGTGTGTGTGTGTGTGTGTGTGTGTGTGTGTACACGTACGTACCCTCTGCTGACCTTCACTGCTGGGGAGCAGAGTTATTGTCAGAGGGGTGAACAACCACGTGACTTATATAATAAACATGTCAGCTGTTGGAATGGAAAAGTTGTTACCAAATTGGCAAATTGTCTGGTAGTAGTGGTTGATGTGTGTGTGGAGTCTTGGTCATTATACGAAAAGGTAAACAAATTAGTTTTTAATGAACTTAAGGTTCATTAAAGGTTTTGTGGTAAATGTTGACGGCCTAGCCAATGTCGAGGAGAGTAGAGGCGCCTACACCCACAGCTGGTGAGAGGTAGCAAGCCCTCCTTGCATGCACCAGCTGCTGGCATAGCAAGCGTTCATATCCCCGGATATATTTCAGATACTGTAGATAATTGTATTGTTCTGGTTGATTAGATCACATGGTTGAGGTACTCGTAAAGGTATATTGTGGGTTGGACATGTATATGAGATGGGATTGGGTGGTTATAGATAGGAGCTGCCTCGTATGGGCCAATAGGCCTTCTGCAATTACCTTTGTTCTTATGTTCTTAAGACATGGATTGTGTGTGTGTGTGTGTTTGGGCGCGTCTGGCCCTAGTAACGATGGTGTGACAGTAGCCCATCTCACATGACGTCCACGTGGATTGAGTGCGTGGATTGTGTGCATGGATTGTGTATGTGTGTGGGGATTGTTGACACATTGTGTCTTGACAGACGCGGGTGACTGAAGGCCGAGCGTGGTTGGCCGAGCTGTGCCAGGCCGTCGGGGAGCAGGAGTGTTCAGCCGCCCACCACCTGGCTGCCCTTCTCGACTGGGTGGCCACCCTGCCCACCCACACCCACCATGCCTGTAACTCGCCCATGAGCCCAACTCTGGCTACGCCCAAGACCAGGATGGGCGTGGAGGAACTAGGCTGCGACCTGGGGCGGGACCTGACCGTCTTGGCTGCCCGCCTTCAGGAGTCTCTGGCTGACCCATGCCGCCCAGGAGTCTGTTCTGCTAGGACACTATCACGGTGAGTACCGCCTGTGTGTGTGTCTCACCCCCGCCCACTCTCTCTCACCCACCGCCCACTCTCACCCCATAATCATTCATACTCATTCACACACATACTCTAGAGCGCAGGCGGGATAGAGACATAAGCTACAATTAAAAACAGTCCATCAGGGACATCGCTCCAGTGCCTGGTAAGTCCGCTACGGGCTCACCATAGCCCGTGCTACTTGGAACTTGTTCAGAGTAGCTGAATCTATAACAATTAAAAACATTACAGGGACAAGTTCCAAATTTGCACACAGAAATACCACTACACAAGACCAGAAGGCATGGCAGGATGTGCAAAATACCCCCGTTGAAGAGCAGAGGTGCAACAGGTACGCTGAGAGAGAACTGTCTACATCAATAAGTCAAAGACTTCAACAAGTCCCTCTACACATAAGTGGATTAATTAACTGTCTGACCTTTGTGTTCAAAAGAGAAATTCGATGACCACCACCAACGGATACCAGATCAACCAGGCTGTGATTCATACGTCAGATTGGGAGCAGCCGCGCCCAACACTCTGGTTGAGCAGACCATCAACCAGGGAGGCCTGGCCAGAGACCGGGCCGTTGGTGAAGTGAACCATCACAAGGTAACCCCTTGCCCACCACCCCCCACTACTCCCACCTGCCCCATGTGAGCCAGGTTATGAGGCGAGACGCACACACTGGTGTAGAGTGTTGCCGTGTTACAACACTTCTCCCAGCGAGTGTTGATAAGCCACACTAACTACTACACCTCGTTTACCACCCTCCGAGCAAGCCCTTCACCAAGACCAGAGTGAGTGGTTGTAAGTGTGCCTCTGAGTGCCTCGTGTGGTTAGGCGTAGCTCCTCTCCCACCCCCATTTTGATTGATTGTTGCCGCCGAAGGCGGCTAGTTTATTGTGCACCCCATACTCATCCTGTGAGCGGTAGCGCAAAAGCATTACAGAGGGCACAAAAGGTCTTTATCAGACCTCATCTTAGATTATTACATAAACAATTTCATCTATCCTTCACACCCATCCCAGCCCGGTCAATCCTGTTCTCCAACCCGTTCTCGCAAATTCGTAAAGTCAATATTGACTTATTAACTACGTGCATAGGTGATATACTAAACATAATAGATACCCCTAAAAAGATTCATAGAAAACACCGACCTTACCTAACCTTGTTAGTATCTTAAGATAAGCATCTTATTGCTTCGTAATTACAATTATTACTTAACCTATACCTATTATAGGTTAGGTAATAATTGTAATTACGAAGCAATAAGATGCTTATCTTAAGATACTAACAAGGTTAGGTAAGGTCGGTGTTTTCTATGAATCTTTTTAAGGGTATCTATTATGTTAAGTATGTCACCTATGCACATATTGTTCTCACACCCAACACAGCCCCCTAAAAGTACCCATTACCAGGTTCTTACAGCAACTATTTAGTCCAATATACACAAATGAACTGTTGTGGTCAACAATGTTTTGTATTGTCTAAGATGCAAGACAAAATTGGAACATTCCTAGGCCTAGTACAGCACATTGTCCTACACTAAGCCTAAGATAGTGTATATTAGACCTAAGACTTGTAGCTTTGAACAGACGAGGGTCTTCAGTTATGTCTCCATGTAACCATTTGGGCTAAATTTTTGTGTACTTTCTGTACCAAACAGTGGCCATAAGCACTATCATTTTAGGAGGATGGGTTGTCTATCCTAGTTGGTTGTGCTCGTATCCTAGCCTTGTGGAGGGAGTTTTCAGAGGAAAGCGCCAAGCCATTACGACTATATAGCACTGGGGATACTATATATTACGACTATATAGCACTATACACTCCTTGTGGAGTGTGTAGTGGTGGTGGCGTGGTACTTTATCCTGGTGATGACACAGTGGTGGCGGTGTTATTGGTTGCAGAAGCTGCGTCTGTTGGACACGACCCTGTGCCAGCTGCAGGAGCGGGTGGTGCACCTGACGGAGGAGAACCGCGAGCTGCAGGAGGCGGTGGCCAGCCTGGGCGAGGCCCACGAGACCCGCACAGAGGCCTCGGGCACCGAGAGTGAACTCGTTCACCGCAAGACGCCCTCCATCCACTCTGACCTGAGTGATGCCGAGAGTGACTCTCCCGAACATGTCCAGGTACTGTGTCCCTCCCCGCCCCAGGTACTGTGGTTCTTAAATGCTGTATCCTATATGACACATATATGAAAGATATAAAATATCACCTTGAACGTAATGTATGTGTGTGTGTGTGTGTGTGTGTGTGTGGGTGTGTGTGTGTGTGTGTGTGTGTGTGTGTGTGTGTGTGAGGTGTTGAGCGAGTGGTTGATGTGTTAGACTTGAGGAAGTTGTCACTCCCCCAACAGGAGCACCGGGCCGTGAAGATGGTGAACGCCCTGGACGCTGCCACCAGCTTCCAGGAGTCTGGCATCTTCGACACGTCGTGTGAGCTGGTCCACGTCACCACACAGACCGACCTGGTGAGTCCTGTAACCTCTTTGGTCATTGCCTGCATGCTGCTGCGTGCATCACCTCATCCCTTGTCAACTATAGCTTGGCAGGTAGTGAGATCGGTGAGGGAAAGGGGGGGGGGTGTTAGGGCGTGGGCGGTGGTGAGTTAGGGAGGGGGGAGGTGGTGGGTTAGTGCGTGGGTTGTGATATGGTGGGGGGTGTGTAGGGGTGTGTGTGTGGGGGGGGTGTATTCACCTAGTTGTATTCACTTAGTTGTATTCACTTAGTTGTGCTTGCGGGGGTCGAGCTCTGCTCTTTCGGCCCGCCTCTTAACTGTCAATCAACTGTTTACTAACTTACTTGTTCTTCACACACACACACACACACACACACACACACACACACACACACACACACACACACACACACACACACACACACACACACACACACACACACACACACCACACACACACACACACCCAGGAAGCAGCCCGTGACAGCTGACTTAACTCCCAGGTATCTATTTACTGCTAGGTAATAGGGGCATAGGGTGAAAGAAACTCTGCCCATCGTTTCTCGCCGGCGCCCGGGGTCGAACCCGGGACCATAGGATCACGTGCCCAGCGTGCTGTCCGCTCGGCCACCGGCTCCCTCTTTGTGGGGGTATGGGTGGGAGGTTGGGGGGTGGTGGCTGTTAGCGTAGCTTTCTTAGGCAGGAATGTGTTAGCACGCACTTTGTATATATGGATTTGTTAATTCCCTTACAATCAAAACGTGTGCGTGCGCGCGCGCTTGTGAGTGAGTGGGTGACACACACACACACACACACACACACACACACACACACACACACACACACACACACACACACACACACACACACACACACACACACACACCCACACACCAGTATGTGTGTGTGTGTGTGTGTGTGTGTGTGTGTGTGTGTGTGTGTGTCTGTGTGTTAGTATGGCAGGAGGAGGTATGCGAGCCCGAGCGTGTTGTTCTTCACTACCCACCTTCAGTAACGGACCCAACACAGTGCTCAGCTTGACTCTGTTCTCTTAACACTAGTCTTAAGCTCTTTAGTATTTCACTAGTAATTTCTCCAGCTAACTGTTGCCACTACAGTTCACCCAGATGCTAATTCTAGTTTCACATGCTCAACAGAGCATTAAATACCCTCTTCAAGCTTTCCTAGACACATGAGCTTTGCAGTGTTGGCTTGTGCATGTGTTTGACCTGTCCTTGGCTGGGCCAGTCTCAGGTGATGCCCGGGTCCGAGCACCAGCTTCACCTCCGCAAATCCAAGTGCGATATCGAGCGGGCCGAGGTTGACCTTGAGAGCGCTGTGGCTCGTCTGGCCGCCATAAGGGCTGTGGTACAGGGCCGGGACCTTAGGCACCTCAGACTCCAAGACCTTCAGGTAATGCTTGGCCCACACTTTCCGGTTATGTCTTTGTTTTGGAAGCCTTGAGTAGCAGCTGTGGCTCCATACACTGGTACTGTTGTGTAGCTAGTTGTTACATGATGATTAATGATTCCTTTTATTGTATTTAATATTGGTTTATTATAAATATCCTGTGTTTCGTAGACCATTGGTTACGAAATATTTGACTAATATCAGTTTTTAATATCAAATATTACTCTAGTTTCTTCAAGTTTGTCATTTTGCTGACACAGTAATCCATCAATGACAGTACCACCAAAGCCACTTTATTGATGAGGATTAGTGAAGGTGATGTATGCCCCAGTAACTTGTTGCGTTGTGATTCAGGAGAGCGACGAATACCTGAGGGCATGCCCTGGACGAGGAGCGGGTGAGTCTCAGCAAGCTGGAGTACGACAGCATCTTGGAGGGCGAGCGGTGTCTCCAAGGGGAAATCGAACACCTCAAGTGTGAGAAGGATCAGCTAATGCTCGAGTGTGACTCCATCAAGGACCAAATGAGGAAATACAGATCAGGGTGAGGCCCATTTGTTGGAAAAAGTACTAATAAATATAAGGGATTCATATTAAAGCATAGATAAGAAGTTATAAAAGATAATATATTTTTTTTGCAAATTTGCTCCACAGCCGAGGAACAGACGCAGAGGAGACCCTGAAGGGGGAAATCCGCGTCCTGAAGCAGCGTCTGGCCGTGTCCGAGAGGGCGCGACAGGAAGTGTTTGATGAAAAATGTGAATTGGAGGAAGAGGAGAATGACTCGCGTCTTATGGTGCAGAGGTGAGTGTTTTGCTCTGGTCTCCATGGGGCAAGGAACACCTCCCAGCTGCAGGGAGGGACGGGGGTAAGGTTTACCTCCAGCTGCGGGGAGGGACGGGGGTAAGGTTTACCTCCAGCTGCAGGGAGGGACGGGGGCAAGGAACACCTCCAGCTGCGGGGAGGGACGGGGGTAAGGTTTACCTCCAGCTGCAGGGAGGGACGGGGCAAGGAACACCTCCAGCTGCAGGGAGGGACGGGGGCAAGGAACACCTCCAGCTGCAGGGAGGGACGGGGGCAAGGAACACCTCCAGCTGCAGGGAGGGACGGGGGCAAGGAACACCTCCAGCTGCAGGGAGGGACGGGGGCAAGGAACACCTCCAGCTGCAGGGAGGGACGGGGGCAAGGAACACCTCCAGCTGCAGGGAGGGACGGGGGCAAGGAACACCTCCAGCTGCAGGGAGGGACGGGGGCAAGGAACACCTCCAGCTGCAGGGAGGGACGGGGGCAAGGAACACCTCCAGCTGCAGGGAGGGACGGGGCAAGGAACACCTCCAGCTGCAGGGAGGGACGGGGGCAAGGAACACCTCCAGCTGCAGGGAGGGACGGGGGCAAGGAACACCTCCAGCTGCAGGGAGGGACGGGGGTAAGGTTTACCTCCAGCTGCGGGGAGGGACGGGGGTAAGGTTTACCTCCAGCTGCAGGGAGGGACGGGGGTAAGGTTTACCTCCAGCTGCGGGGAGGGACGGGGGTAAGGTTTACCTCCAGCTGTGTATTGCGAACTACAGACACACTGTAAGTAGCAATCAGGGGGCGAGTGTTATCACATGTTGAATACTACAGGTTCCTCGTCAGTGTCCTCGTACAGTAGGTCTCTTGACTTTGCTATACTGTGTTCACAATCATGGTTCGTTGGGGGTGGGGCGCTTGAATGCTGATGATTGATGAAGATGAAGCCACACAAAAGGTGGCACGGGCATGAATAGCCCCGTAAGTGGTGGCCCTTTGGAGTCATTACCGGTATCATTAGCTGATACTGGAGATCTGTGGAGGGCTTGTGTGTGTGTTTCAAGTGTGTTTACAGTAGGGTCGTTGAATGTTGCGTGTCGTCTCTCCTCCTGCTGTAGGTTGTGTTAACCTGACGGCCTCGGTCTCTGGGCACATCTGGTATTGTTTGTCATTTTGATTCGCGTTCCTCATACAAGGGGAGTTGTTGTGGCTTGTACAGTGTCTCACGGGGGCGTTGGGCGGAGGCAGGAGGCCCGTGTTTGGATTTGTTGCGAATTCTCCTCAATAATTTTGAATTCTCGATGTTCTTTCGATTTTGCATTGTTGTATTTAATGTTGTTATGGTAGTTTTATTTCATGGTTGGCTGGTGTAAGGGTTTTGTCTTGCGTTGGTTTGTGATGGTTAATTCAATACATCATCTTGATTTTAGAACATGACTCCCCCCTCCCCCTCCTCCTTCCACACCACAAAAGGCCTCCCCTCCCCCCCACCACACACCTCTCCCCCCCAAAAAGACTAAAGGAGTCAGTGAACAGAAGAAAGTGTCGCAGCGTTCTGTGTGTCAATCAGTTGAACACAGTTATAACCCCGCTTCTGTGTGAGGTAAATCCACTACGGGCTCACCATAGCCCGTGCTACTTGGAACTTGTTCAGAGTAGCTGAATCTATAACAACATATTCGTCAAAGATTGAGAGGCTGGACCCAACAACGATAGATAATCTAGAAATACAACTAGACAAGACTAGTACAACTGTAGCCATAGGCGTGATAAATGATCTTGTTTATAAGAGTCTTATCTCGCAATTTTTTCCCTCCCAATATATTATTTCGTGGAGAGATGATCCCTCACGGTTATCCATGTTGACGTGTTGTGGCGGGCGGCGTGACTGGTAGCCGCGTGTGGTAGATGCTCACCCATTACTGTGAGTGGGGGTGATGCAAGGTGGGGGCCCCTCACCCACCCACTCTCTAAACCACAACCTTCACCGCACCTGCACGCGTAGCTCGGTAGCCTACTCCCACCCGCGTACCGCGATTAGTGGGAGTCCGTCCGTAATTACGCTTCGAATCTGCTGGCTATATTCTAAGAAGTATAATCAATATAGTGGCGTTCCTTTACGCCAGGACACCAAGGTCGGTGTTGTTATTACAGGGTCAGTTGGGCTCGCCCTTCCTGCCTTGCACCGCCTTCAGTGACTCCTCACATGCAATATTACCCCCCCTACCCCTCCCAGGCCAAGCACCGCTAGGGCTCAAGACGTCTCCCTCCGCGCCTCGATTTCCAGCCTTACTGCTTGTCGGAAGACGTAGTTGTGTAGGCGACTTGAGCAGCAGCAGCAGCAGCAGCAGCAGCAGTTGGCCTGGCAGTTGCTGTCTGCTAGCCGAGGTCCACACTGCCTCGGCTCCCGCGCTGCCTCGGGGTATACACACGACGATGGCCACGGTGCTCTGACTGTTCATAACGCTTTACTGAACACACAACTTCTAGCACTCGGTGTAAATTGAAAGTTTTGCCTCTTCAAAATAATGTCGTTGAAGATTTACAGTATTCAGCGACGTTAAAAAAACTCGAGGAAAGTGGAGCTGTTGTTGTGACTACGGCTTGAGGAATATCCTAACGCTGTGTGGCATTTTGATAAGATTATTAGATCTAAGTTTGACACAAGCTGTAGGGCGAGTTGAAAGATTATACTAATTAGGAAATATCCAAAGAACAAAGTGTTTGCCGACCCCCCGCGACCCTCTCTTGAACAGCAGAGATGGGATCTGCAGGCGTGTGGAAGGCTGGCTGGGTGTTGGGGCGGCGGGACCGTTGGAATATCGGCACCTGTGGCAGCAGCACCTATAGCAGCAGCAGCTTCGAAGGAAACAGAGGTGAGGGTCAACGCTCGTGATCGTGGGGTGCCCGCCATGGACCTCCACACTCTCCACTTACTGCTCAACCAGACCTTCAGGCCGGGTCAGCAGCCGCTGCCAGCGCACCTGGCCGGCCTCAGGGACTCCAGGCTCACCCCCGCACACCAGTCTCCACTTCCGACTCCTCCCCAGAGGAAGAACGGGATCAAGTTGTTAAAGGAGACGGCACCCAGTAGGACCGCCATGACATACCTCGACACCCAGCAAAGACTGTGAGACTCGATGCCTTGTTTACACACTAGTAGGGCAGGAGGGCACCGCGGTATATTGGACAACAGGGGCGGGGAACCAAGGTACATTACACTAGGGGGTAGGAGGCTACCAACACACAACACACGCATACAAATCACACACTCCAGCATTCCTTATAAAGCAACTTGCATGTAGCAATTCAAGAAATGTTCTATAATCTTTTTCCTTTTAGAATTGGTATATTATTATGAATAATAAATGTGGTGGTCTATGTCAACACTGCTTCCGGGTTCTCTTATTTTGTTTTCCTTAATAACACACTTCCCCCTCCCCCCCCCGGCAGTAACCCAGGGGCCAGCGGGGTAATTATGGGTCAGCCTTGGTAATTACAGCCTTGTTATTACTGACTGGTATAATCACGGTAAAAGTAACGCGGCAGGACCTGGCGTCTTGGTGGGCTAAGGGAATGGCCGGTGGGGAGAAGCTGCTGGCGATCAGAATAATTGGTATGTAATGGGTTTATCGGTGTTTTGTGTGGGGTGGTGGTAGGGAGGGAGAGGTATCCCATGCACTAGTGCGTGCGTGATAATCACTGATATAATAATTCGGGACAAAATCTGTCAACAGCACGTTCTGCAAACGTGCAATCTGGCATGTGCGTAACCATCAAATGCAGCTCTGCATGTGAACTTGTATATAGAAAAGTCATATGCACATTGACCTATATATACATGTTTATATAAACATTCCACTCAGACCTGCCACAGCACCCAGTACTTGGACGCCAAGTTTGTGGCTGACACGTAGCACTCCAGGTCATGTTAACACGGGCATGTCATACCCATATATGTGCGTGTATGACACTCCTAAGCATACACGCATCTGCCATGTCCCATATCACTCCTTCCTTCCCCCCCCCCCATCCATTTTTACCCCTCCCCCTATACTCTGCACCAGATTTATTCTGCATTTCCTATCATATCTTTTGAAAGATGCGGTAGGAAACAGAATAGACCCGGTAAAGAGTAGAGATGCCATAGAAACGGTCAGAGAACACTGTATGAACATTAGAGGTCCATGGCTACTACATATCTTGGTATACATAAGAAATATTGCCAGTATAAAGTGGAAGTAATCGAGAGAAACTTCGACATATTCCTGCAAAATGCACGGGACCAACTGCGTCGAAGTGGGCATGTGGACCTGCAGGCCGCTTCAAGCAACAGCCTGCTGGGACAAGTTATTGGAAGTCAAGGGGCCAGGCTTGGGAAGAACAGCTCTCAGAACCCACTTGGATATACTCCACATATCTGGCTCTTCCCTCTACCACATAAATTTCATGCGAATAGCCTACTCCTTCCGAGGTCGTCTCGGTGATAACTTGCAAGAATAGACCTGAGAGATTGAAGATTTATAGAGCTCTCAGCTCTTGTGGAGAGCATTATAGATGCACTAGAGGATGGTATCGAGCGCTGAGGAATTTACCTGAAGTTGTACCTGACTGGAAAGTACTAAATATAAAGAATACCGTCAAAGACCTCAGGAAGCTACATAACCTCCCCTCCCCCTCCTTTACGTCGTCACTATACTCTTAACCCAACCTATCCTATCTTATCCTAATGAATATAAGGGATGAAAAGTAGTGTTTTACGTATGGTGTCGGAGGTGTGGCACGTCACTGATCAAACCGTCCTCTTAAAATGACGTCGCTTTTCGCTGGTATGCGCGCTGTGGCCAAAAATGGACGTAATTTGAAATGAAATCGGCTCACGAAAGTGACGTACTGTCCCGTTTTCAGAGTCCTCCGGCTTACTCGGTTAGCTTAGGAGAGGAAACATTTAATTAACGGTTTTCCATAGTGTTAGGAGAACCTTAGAAGAACTACTTAAAAGAAAACAAATCCAAATTTTTTTTTTCAATTATTTTTAATTTTCAAATTACGTCCATTTTCGGCCATTGAGACGTAATTTGTAAGAGGACAGGTTGGTGATGTCTGATGATCATACCTGTACAGGTCTCTGAGCATATCAGTATAATCGCGGCAGGTGCTGTTGGCTGGTTATGTAAGTGTCAAATACAAACTTGAGTCCTCATCTTCTTTCTCAGCACTTCCATTTCTTGATTGTAATGAGAAACAATATCGTGTTAATAATTTGAAATAGATTAGAGTTCTTGTATCAAGATGGTCTTGATACAAGACCTTTCAAAATATTTAAAAATCTTATAACCTCATTGAAACACTTGTCAGAATGTATCATGTCTCCAGCAACAACACTGTTGGTTCAGTACGGTATGCACCTTTATTCGGATATATCCTCAACATTTTTCAGTATTTTTTATAAAATACTCCTACAGTATTTTACAGAAAAATATAAAACGTTGCTTTACGTAATTTAAAATTTACACAAATTCTGTTTAATGGGAATTTTTTAATTGATAACAAAGGTGAAATTGCATTACCCTACTAACGTATCCTTGGGCTTCATACATATATGTATACTGTAGTAACGGTACACAAGTCTGTCTAATCTAAGGTGGTGTTTTGTCATGTATTAGTCGGTGATATTAATGAAAGTCATCCCTGACCATAGGTTGGAGTCACAAATGGAGGCAGCACGAGAAATGGAAAACTTGTTGAGTGCCTCCCTCTCCCAGGAGCAGGAAATCTCCAGGGAGCTCCATCGGCGAGTCAGAGACTTACAGGTTGGGTACAGTCTTCAGTTTCATAGTCCAGGAAACCGTGCTTATTTGTAAACACTGGACGGCATTACTCTGTACTAGTTTTGAAACTACTTTTAAATCATTGTAGCAATTGAAATTTATTTAACAATTTAACAATTTAACATTTAACAATTTACAATTTAACATTTTTTTAGGCATGTTGATTTTAAACATTATTTTTTTCAGATCCTAGAGAAGGACCACCGGGGACGTCTTGAGAAGTTAGAGTCTGCAAGTCGAAGGGCTGAAGAGAAGGCAGCTACACTGTCCAAAGCCAGAGATGATTTGGCCATGCAGCTTAACTTTGCAGCATATGGTTTAATTATAGCCAATTATTGGAGACAGACGGTGCCACAATCGACTGCTGCTCTCGTCCAATACAGTAGTAGCAAGACATTGAATGTGCTTCCTGAAAGATGTCGCACGAAAACCCTCACTGAAGGAACTTTAGATACATTTGAAATTTACCCTCGGAAGAGTAGCAACGGTGTGCCTGTGTCCCCCCGTGTTGTGTGTGATGTCTGTATTCAAACCTGTCTCAAGCCTCCAACAGCAAATGCTGGCAATCAATGTTACTTCGAGTTCCCAAAGGAGTCTACAGCAAAATATGAGATTCCGTCGCACGAGCATGGTCAGCGTCGAGCTGCAGAAAGGAATGATGACGAGCCTGCGAATAAACGACCAAGAAACATCTCCACAAAGAGCCAGGCCACAATGACCCTGAAAGCGGAGTCGCTTACTGAACGTGAACAGTTCTACCTGGAGCAGATAGAGTCCCTGCAGAGGGAGAAAATTAATCTTAGGAAGGTATGTCATTAGAAATTAGTACAAATCATAAAGTAATATCATTTGCAGTAAATATGTAATAAGTGTTTCAAATATTTGTACTTTGTTTTGACTGTTACAAGCCTGATGTGCGGTTCTGTAATTATAATTTAATGTTTAAAGATGTTTAAGGCAGTTTTTGAATTTCAGGGTCAAGATAATGAGAGAAGGGATTCCATACAGCAGCACTGCGACTTGGAAGGAGAAATAAATGAAATAAGATTTGAGCTGGAAGAAGCCACTCGTGATAAATGTAAATTATTGTTCCGTCTAGAAGAGACTCAGGATGAAAAAGAAGAAATTAGGCGTAACTTGCTTGTACGAATAGAAGAATTAAAGGGAGATATGTCTCGTTACAATGAACTACACGAGTTGGAAAAGAAAGCCTTGCGTAAAGAATATGATGCTCAATTGCAAGAGGTGGAGAAGGAGGGCAAACAACGAGAGGAGCGTGTACAAGCAATTGGAGCTCCAGCTTTCAACTTTCAGACAGGAATTGGAGATGGTTGGCATTTCCATTGCAAATGATCTTGACATGGATTCAGACATGGAGAATGTACATTCCTGTGGAAGGAAGTCGCCTATGAAGTGTAGTGAGGCCGATGGTGACGTGCTGAAGAAGATCAGAGAATTGGTTAAATCAGAAACTGACCTCAGACAAAAGATTTATGATCTTGAGAAAAAGGTACAGTACAAAATATCTCTGCCTGTTATTTGAGTTTTGTTTTATTATTTGTGTAATTCATGAAAAGTATACATTGACTAATTGATATATTTATACAATTTCTTAGGAGTGTGCATATCGTGAGACGATCCATGAAGCTGACAAGATCATGTCCAGTCATGTAACATCGTACAAACAACGAATAGAAGAGCTAGAAGCGGCAGCAGATCAACAGACATTGAAAATTCAACAGTTGGAAGTTTCTGAAGAGCGCTTAAGGACCACTTTAAGAAATAATGCAAGAACTAGTGAAGGCGCTCGCATTTCTGACCTCTTAGACCGCCTTATTGAAATTGAAAATTCTGAACTAAAACTTAAAGAGCGTGTATGGAACCTTGAAAGGAGTGAAAAGGAACTTCAAATAAAAGTAAGATACATATGCCAGAATTAATTTTATATATATTTTTAATATAGTCCTGCATAGTATGTGGTATAGACTTCTGAGTTAAATAATTTATATTAATATATATTAAGTACATATTTCTTGTAGTTAATGGAAGCTGAGAAAGCCAATCAAGCACTGCGTGGAGAACTACGTGACCAGGAGGAAATAGTCCATCGCCTCATGTCTCTGGAAACGGAGAATAATGCCTTATCTCTTGAACTGAATCAAGTGAGTGTTTGTATAAGCATGTGTGTATGCATGCCATTACCTTTAAGATGTCACTGATACATATTTCAATCCTATAGCTAATGCTACAAATACTGTACTGTACTATCACGGAATATTACAGTATAGTACTATATTTCTGAGGTCGAGCGAAACACGGAATTGATTTTAATAAACTAAGGTACTTGTAAAGTAAATAAGAATGAATTAAACAATAAGCTAACTAGTAAGTGAGCATTAATGTTAGAGTACATTTAAGTTAATGTATAATGAACACAAATAAACTAAAAGTAAACTAGATGTAGTACAGTACCTGTACTATATATTTCCTTGTACGAGTCAATAGGCTTTTGGAGTGTACTTTATGCTTAAGTATTACTAGAGCTTGGTATGCGTTACTTGGAAATGTGTTGATTTCAGGCTCAGGACTCTGCCCGAAAAGTGTCCGAAATTCAGCAGAATGAAAGCTACTTACGTGCTCGTGTAGAAGAACTAGAAGTTACAGAAAACATGTTGCGAGAAACCCTTCAGCAAGCAGATGTTATTTTGGCTCAGAGAGAGAGAAAGCTTAGAGATCAGGTCAGTAAAATTGATAAGAATTTTAGCAAATCTTCCAATTTACTCTTAACATAAAATTATGTAATTACTGGTAAAATTGTGTACATTTTCATTTGTATCGTGCAATTGACAGGTGGAATCTCTCCAAGAAGAAGTACAGGCATACAGGGCTCAACTCGAAGCTGCAGCATCCAAGGAATATGGTGCAAAGGAGTCAGAGGTGTCCTACAAAAAACAGCTGGAACAGTTGCGTAACCGCTTAGCTGACACTGAGCGAGAGTTAAAAGAATCATCCTCGGAGACAATCAGCCATGAAACGCAGCATCGTTCAGAGGTGAGTTGTTAAACATGTTCAATTGATGTACTTTCTCCAATGTTGCAGCAGCAGATGGTAACTTTAAGTGTAAGAATGGTTGCGCATGAAAGCTGCATGTGAGAACTAGTCACTTATCTGCATTGGCCCAAGGAGAAAATTTGAATAACATTGTGTCGATTGTTGATTGTCACAATCAACTTGAAGCAAGTACAGTTTACAATTGATATGTTTGTCCTGCACACTGTCCCCCCCCCCCCCTCATCCAGTGGGCAGCAGTGGATAGGTTACAATCACTTAATTACCTATACTTAGCAAACTGGGAATATTTGGCTAAAATTTCTGGTAGATCATTTTGAATGAAATATTTACACATTGTAGGGACATTGGATATAGAATTCTCTGAATTCACGTATCTTTTCGCACTCCATCACATAGTGACGGAGGGTGTGCGAATAATTTTGTTGACACAGTTTACATTTAGTCAGGTCTACATCAGCAGATAATGAGAATTCCCAAAGATACTTGTAATTGAGTCTAAGCCGAGCAGTAGAATCTAGAAGTCTTCTGATTTTATTGGATGAACCATAGATGTGTGGCTCCTCTTGCATGATAGTATGATGATAGATGGAATTGCTGGTGACGATTTCACAAATGCCCCTTTTCTTGTGTTATATGCATATCTAGGATTTCATACTGTCTGCAAATTTGAATGCAGAAATTAATGCTTTTGTAGACTAAATATTTCAGCTTATTGTAGAATCTTAAATACAAATACTGTTCTGTAGTTATTAACACTGAATGTTGTCATTGTAAATTCAAGCATTTATGCTGATGATATGTGACACTTTGTACCTGATACTGTATTCAAAACTGAAAAATTTTCAGGTAACAAAACTTCGCAATCAGTTGAAGTTGTGTAACTCCCAGTTAATGGAACTTGACCGGCTGAACTGTGAATTACGAGACCGAATAGTGGCTGCAGAAGCGGAAGGCGAGCGTTTAGCCAAGCAACTGGAAGAAAGTAGTAGACGCCATGAGCATGACCTACTTGCACTTAACCTCCAGGTATAGTGTTCTTGACCTTCCTTAGTTTATATACACACACTTAGGCACAGTATTTGTATAATTTATAACACTATTAATTATACACAGCATTTCTGGCAAAATTTAAATTATGTACCATATGTAAAAGTACACACGTCTCTAAAGCCCATAAACTCACACTGTACTGTGCTGAGAAACTGAGTAGTGACAATGATTTTTTGGTAATTATTGTTAAGAGGCCTTGATGAAGATATGAAGACCATGACTTGTGAAGGCATCTCATTCCTTGTGATGTAAAGTGCTAGATCTATCCTTCCTGGCCAATCACGAGTATTTTATCACGTCCTTCGTGTTTATTTAGGTATCGTCTCGGGATTCCCATATGGAGGAACTTGAGCATCAGCTGGACCAGCTGAGTCATGAACATGCTGCTAGTGAACTGGATGCCCTGGCTGCATCACCCATTGCTGCGCTTCATTCTTCCATCACGACTCTAACTACAGCTCTTAAGGTCAGTACAGTCAAATCCAAAGCTTTATTCATGTAAATGGTTGTACATTTATAATTTTTGGAAGCTTACATAAAAAGCACGGTGCATGTATTATACAAGTCACAATGACAGCATAGCATATACATTATCATTATCCAAATCAGAATTGGAAACTTTATTCAAATCAAAATGTTTATTAAGGGAAAAGTACATACATAAAAGATGAGTTAAACATAATTCGTTCAACTTATACAAATGCTAGTACTGTAGTTTCAATAATGGCTGGACCAAACTGGTGTAAAACAATCTAAGTCAAACTTAGTTTTTTGCATAAAGTGAGTAATATATAGCTTGCAATTTGAAAGGAGATATACTTGGAAAAATAGTGTGTTTACTGTAGTTTTATTAGCATACATGTAAATAGCAGGAGGGGGCCACTCGGTGGCTCCCTGTCGTGCTCCATGGAGCATCCAAGGGGCTCCCCTTAGAAAGCGGAGTTTCATTTCATTGAACACCGAGTTTGTACTTTATAAGTAATTTATTACCTCAATCTTAAAGGAGAGTACTGTATTAGGAATGCAGTAAAAACCTTGTGCCCAATGAGATTCCTAGGTCCCGTATGTTTTTCCATTGTCAGTGACAGGAAATCGATTAGACGTACGGTTTCCTTGTGCCAGCGACTTACCTTTACCATGATGTAACCCACAGCAGTTGCCTAACTACCAAGTACGTACAGTATTTACTCATAGGTGAATAAAATAGTTGGGCAAGTTTCCATTCACCGGATGCCTCTATTCACCCATCAGTAAATAAGTACCTGGAAGTTGGGCAACTGTTGTGGGCTGCATCCTGAGGAAGGTCAGTAGTAAGACATCAACAAACTTCCCATTTCAGACTGAGACTATAAGATGAACCATATGGATGCACTCTTAAGGCTAGATAGTTCTCGGAGAAAAAAGTGAGATGTATATTTAAATGCAAATGCTAATATAGTACATATCACAATTTAATGAATACATGTATACATACAATACTGTGCAGAAAAAAGAAAAACATGTTAAATAGCTCATTTAAATTTCCAGAATTGCGAAACGTGTAATGCAACTCAGAGTGGAACCCTGACAGAAGTAACGAATCAGCTGGGCACTCTGGTTGAGCTTGTAGAGGGTCAGCCTAACAATCCAAACATGGCGGACATTACTTCTGATGCTGATGATGAAGACGTATCAGGTCTGAGTTGTTTTACTGTGACTGTTCACCCCTGCCACCTTCCCTTCCCTCACCCTCATTATAGTAGCATATGAGAAACTACATAATATTTGAAGTGGTATATCTGGTCTTCAATTGTGCCTGATGTAGTAAACACAACCTTCATAGAGCATATCATGTGAGCGATAACAGCTCAGGTTTGAGCCATGGGCCGAGAGGGATGATTGGGTACTGGCCTTGATCTGTTTATTCTTGTTCATCAAGCATTGAGGACCTTGGTCATAAACCACTTTCCTGGAACACAACCAACCAAAACTATTAATAATACTGTAAAAATAATAATGTCTAGGGAAAGTATATACAAAATGAGTTAAGTTTAAGTTTAGTTAATTTATTATGCATCCCATTACCCATTGTGTGGGCAGTAGTGGAAATTGTTAGAGGCACATAATGGGCTCAGCTAGGGACTAAAAAAGTATAGCAATGAATCCAATGTTCTCATTCTTTTGTATGTTTTAAGAATAACATCAGGAACAAAAGTCTGATAATGTCTCTTTCTTGTAGATTCTTATGACACAGACACAGCAGAAAACTTGGCCAACGAAGCCACTACGACCCCCCCTCCCAACCCCGCCGGGGAGGGGATAAGGGAACAGTTGAGCGGGGAAATTGTCCACTGCATCACTGGAGGGAAATTTCAAAGAAATACCCTCCGGAGAAGCAGAAGGCGACTAGAGGAGCGCAATAGCAGAAGGCTAATGCGCACTCAGAGCTCTTCAACAATTCTGGAGGAGCTGGAGGAGAAGGTACGGGAGATGGAGGAGGTTGTTGGTCGCAAGGAGGAGGAGCTCCGCCTGGCTGATATTGAAGCTTGTGAACTAAACAGTCAGTTACAATCTCGGGATGTTATCCTCACACAGAAGGTAAGCTATCTCTAATATTGTCTTGGTGCTGAAACATTATGCAATTTTCTTGCATTCTGATGTCAAATAGCATGTTCAAAGATTAATGTGGGGTGAATCTTGGACACGTACTGTGCTTCATACTTGTACAGTACTGTCATAATTAGTATACACTATCTATCCACCTATGTTATGTGTGTATTAATCTAAATATGAGCAATATTAGCATACCTATAAACAAAATGCAGTGTAATAGAAGAATATATAAATTCACAGGGTAAAGGTTATAAGTACAGGTTAGCCCTTGTCCCTTTATATATTTCCTAGTTTTCTTTTAATAAAATGTCTTGGGTGAAATTTTAGGACTGATTTTGGATGGTTGCATTAAAGAACAAAACAGAAATGTAAGGATATATACATAGATAAGGAGGAGATGTACGGATATACCTTACATAAGGATGTAAGGAGATATACATAGACTGCAAAATGGTGTGTGGCATCAGTTTAAATAAATGCAGTATTCATTATTATAGAAATGGTCAAGGATTAACATATGTGTATATGGAGTTTAAAATAAAGTATTTATAATTTATAGACTAATAGATTTAAATCACTTACAAAGATTGGTAGAGAAAACATGGCAAGAGTGCAAACCAATGATACAGGGTAACCTGTATCATTGGTTTAGTGTAGACAAGTCATATTGTGCAATGTGTAGCAGTGTAGACCAATGGTATGGGGTGATTAGTAGTGCAGTAGTTACTAGTCGGCTCACAACAGATTGGACTATAGTTCAATGCATGGGCAGGATGAGAATTTTGCTCAAGTATACTTCCATCCGATTTCCTTTCTTCACCTGTTCATAAATAGTTCTATACAAGTTCTATCAAATGCCTACAATTGTTTTCCCATTATCAGGGAGAGGAAGTCTTAATTAAACTTACTGAGGTCCCTCTAGGCTAACAACTAATCTTCCCAAGAAGCCATTCAACAGTTGGTCAACTCCCAGGTACCTATTCAGCCCGTCCTCTTACTAATTACATCGCTTTTCGCTCGTATGTGCACCAAGGCTAAAATTGCTGTACTAGAAAATGAAAGCGGCTCGCAAAAGTGACATCCTGTTCTGTTTACTGTTTTGGGTCCTCTGGCTTAGGCTATTAGGTTAAGAGAGGACATTTTAATTTTCATGTTTTGAAAACTTAGGAGAACTTGCTGCTCTCCTAACATACCAGAGGGACCCAAAAATTGATGCTTTGGGTCCATTTCATTTGGAAAAGTAATTTCAATTTTTGTTTTAAAATTCCAATACGACAATTTTTTGCCTTAATGCATACGAGCGAAAAGCCTTATAATTTATAAGAGGACGGGCTGAATAGGTACCTGGGAGTTGACCAACTGTTGAATGGCTTCTTGGGAAGATTAGTTGTTAGCCTAGAGGGACCTCAGTAAGTTAATTAAGACTTCCTCTCCCTGATAATGGGAAAACAATTGTAGGCATTTGATAGAACTTGTATTATTACTGATGCCTTCAGGAAAAAGGTGTTCTCACTGGCTTGCTATAAATTTATCTTAAGAACGAAGGCGCTGTATGTATCAAAGCGAAGTATTAAATGGGAATGTAGTTATGGACATTGAGTACCTTGTTCATGAAAGAAATTCATACTACAGGTATTACATCTTATAATAAAAGAAAAGATTAGGACAAAAATTTGTCTACTATTAAATAGTAGTAGTAGTAGTTAAAACAGACTTTAATATTTTTTATGTTAATAGTGTGAAGATGTGGAGCATCTGAATGCCACCTTGGCCAGTCTTCGGCAGCAACTGGTGCACACTATGGAGGATGCCGAGCGTACACGGCTCTCCTTACAGGCCAAACATAAGGTACAAGCATATTTTTTGTAGTTTTTGTAGCCAGTTTAACATTTTAATTCCATGGGAATTGCAGTCATAACATTTTGAAGCTGATAATCACAATGTACTTTTATAAAAGTTTGTTGTAGATATGATCAGTACTGTAGCATTTCATAATGTTAACTATAATTAAAATTATGTGCACTGCAGGTTGACTTAGAGGAGTTAACAAGACGTGTGGAGCAGCTGACAGAGAAAGTTGAACATCTGGCTCGTCGGGGCCAACTCAAAGATTCTATCATCTCCACGCTTGCCTTACAGATACGTGCAATTCTCAGGTACTGCACTTGCCACAAACAATGAATCCAAATAATATACTCTGTAGTTTATACCAGTGTCATCTTGTGAATTGAAGTTAACAACAACAACAGTTTTTATTGTTGATATATCTTAAAAATATATTATTAGAAGCCTTTTTGCATGAATGTTGTTAAAAATGTTTACAATAAACAACACAATGCACTTGGACTTACAAAGATAAATGGATAATGTTAATGAAGCCAATTTAATCCACAAGTCATGTATGTTGAGAGATGGCAGAATAAGCTGCTGCTTACATCCTTGTTGGTGGGGCAGATTTATTATAAATGTTGACATTTTGGGAGAGAGAATTTATCTAGGTCACAATTTTTGTTTTGTTTAATGTAGAAATATGATCGTTTTTATAAAATTAATCTACATATTTCTTGTGATAGATCGGGCAATATGGGTGTAGTAATTAACCAACTACGCCGGCTGAGTGAGGTGGGCCCGAGTGACCAATCGGCAGGCAAGAGTGATACTGATCCCGAACATATGGCTGCTGCTAGCCCACTGCCTGCAGTGCCAGACTTTGATGTTAATGCTCTCTGCTCGTTTCTCAGCCAACCAAGTGAGGTAAGATTGTAAAATATTTATTTTAATTATATGCTTTATCAACATTCAAATGATTAAACTACACTTTAAATAGAATTGCCATAAAAGGTGGCATATGTTTAAATTTACAGCATAATCCACATTTTATTTTCATATTTACAATATTAGGAAATACAAAATTCTATAAAGCATTTATTGTATATGCAAAGGTTTTCAAGCATACATTTTTTAATGCAGTAAAATTGTCATTCTGGATTAGGGATTAGTTATTTCTAAGAAGCCAGTTACATAACTGGAATTACGTCTGGATGGGAGACAGTTTTTAATGGTACAGTTTGTTCCAAAAAACTCGGTCCCGAGTCTTTGTTTATTATGAATATACACGTGTATATATATGTGGTTTAGACAGGATTGAACAGCAGTGTTTGCAAATTTGCTGGCAATACAAAAGTAGGGTGGGAAATTATCAGAAGGCAATCTCTATATAATGATCTAGATGGGCTTTCAAAAAACAAAAGATTTTGAGATGCAGTTTAATGCTGGAAAATGTAGGATAAGGAGCTTGGCTAATAATAGTAGTTACCAGATATCAACTGGACAATGTTAGAATGTTGAAATCTGAATTCAGGGATGACCAAGTAGTCATTCATAGGGGTCATAAATAAAAAAATCATAAATGAATGGAATAAGGCAAATAGAATGCTGGGATTTATTTCTAGAACTGTTAACAAGACACTTTTTAATATTAATCTTCAGCTTTATCCTGTTCTTGTTAGGCTCCATTTGGATTAATCAATTTAGTTTTGGTCTCTGTACTATTGAAGTAAGGGTAATTATCAGAAGAAAGCACTAAGCCATTACAACTATATATCACTTATAGTTCATATATTATAAGTGTATCCCTTGTATAACTTCATTAATAACATTAATGGTGTAATAAGCGTCATACATAAGTAGTCCTTGTGTAACTTCGAAAGGATACAAAGATAAGGATTTGGGATGGTACAGGAAGGAATGGTGTGAAACCACTTGGACAGTTAGGGATTGAACACCATCCTGTAAGAAGTGAGACAGTCACTCTACCGTCTAGTCAAAGTGGTTGGAGTCTATAGAACGGACAAATTTTCTAGAATGGCAAGTGTTAAGGGTGACAGGATTGAAGTGCGATATATAAATAGTTAGGTTCCTTCTTGACTAGCAATCAGGAATTCTGTGTTCGAATTCCTGGGCGGAACAAATGATGGAACGTGTTTCCTATCACTGAAGGCACCTGTTCATCTAGTAGTAAATAGGTACCCAGGATTTAGTCAGCTTGTTCTGGGGTTGCATTCTGGGGAGCTACATATGGATCAATAGGCCTCTTGCATTTTTTTATTACAGTATGTTCAGATACTATTGTTTTTATTTATTTAATTGAACCATCTATAGATTTCAGGTTTGAAATTTGATTTAGAATGTTTTTATTAGGATGTTTAAATAGTTGTAAATTTGTTTTTTACATTTAACATTGAAATTTTTTAATGTTTATCCATAAAACCTCTTAATACTGGTCACCAGCTGGCTTTAAATTTTTTAAGTCCTTAACCTGTAGAAGTAAAATGGGAGAATATAGTTGTATTTTATGTTCTTGTGAACAGATAACAATTCCTTCTGTGGTGTAGGGTTCACTCAAAAGAGATGTACTAATTTTAAATGAGGTTATCTTAACGAGGTTGTCCATAGGAAACATAATTAGTTAATTTTGAATTCATAACATTTCTCATTAACATGGTGCAGGGGAAGCATTGAATTTTTAACTACTAATTAAGGTGCTCTGAATTATGCATGCCCTTTAACTTAAGACTACTGCAATAAATGTTCTTTCGCAAAATAATGTATAGAAATATTGACCAATAAACTTACATAAATATAGAAAGATACTGTATTATAGATTTACAGTATGTACTAGTATTAAGCATTATAATGCATATTCAAAAATGTAAATCAGAAAAAGCTTTATTGTTGAACAAATCCTTGTTTTTCTCGTTAACCCTTTAGCTGTGAGTAGTGAATGTGATCTCCCAGCATGTTTTTGTTCATGGATGCAAATGCCAATCTTAGTTAAAGTACTTAACATTTTCATATCCTTTAATATTTGAGTGAACATGAGGGTGAAACATGAGATAGGACTCATTACGGGAAACTACCTGTTGGCGACGGAACCAAATATCACTTCGACACAATAATGCTTAAGGAGCTAAAGCAGGTGGCCTAGATGTTGTTGTTGTTAAAGATTTGCTACCTGGAACAAAGTTCCAAGCAGCACGGGCTATGGTGAGCCCGTAGGTGGCCTAGATGGAAATTTCGCCTTGTGTTCTGAGAGAATGGATACCTGAGCTCAGATGTGCACCCATTTCCATTCTTATACTGTTCCAATTTTTACATTTTTAATTTATAATAAATCTTATTTACTTAAAAATATACAAAAGAATATTATACAGGTTTAATAATTTTATATATTTATTAAGGTCCACATATGCAAAGCATTTCAGGCATAACTTCAAATAATACTGTAGTTAGGTTGTTTAAAGGTTTGATGAGGCAGACAATACTGTAATAATAAGATTAAATTAAAATTAAATGTTTTATTCGGGAAAAGTACATACATAGATGAAGAGTTACAAACATAATGTTGGATTTATAGATATAACTAGTACATACAATACCTAAAGCCACTAATACACATAGCATTTCAGGCACGGTGTGGTGGGGAAAAATACTTAGACTAAGACTTAATATTAATTGGGATTAAAGTATAAATTGTGTTGAAAAAAGGAATAAAAAATAAAAAGAAATGGGGGAATATGGCAGAAATTGGCAATTGTACAAGATGGTCAACAAACAGCATTGTTTAAAATAGCAAGACAAGGGTTGAAATTTTTGGGGTAAGGTAGGTTACATGGAGTTAATTAAGTAGTACTTAGTTCTACTCTTAAACTGGCTGAGAGGGGTACAGCCTTTGACATGATTTGGGAGGTTAAATAAATATATACCCATTGTTCCAGGAATGTATATTCAGTACAGTATTTTGTTTTTAAGATATTAATGTGTTCCAAGGTACAGTATACCTTGAATGATAAGTATTCAATGTAGTTTTCAGTATTGTGTACACACAATACTGTGTGTACAGTATTTATATATAAAAGTATAATATAAGAGGTTTACAAGTGTAGTGAATTCTTGTTTTTAAATGGCTGGTTAGTTTTTTCTTTGGGACTTTCACTATTGGGAGCTATAATAATAATGATAAAATTAAAATAGCATCCTGTTTGTTAGAAAAAGAATTCTATTGAGTAATGTATAAAACAAATGAATGTAGTGAAAAGTTAAATTAATTTTATAGTTTGAGCGAAAATACTGTACATGAAATTTGTTGGCAAGTGTTATAATGAGATTATATATACTGTACTGTATGTACTGAATACAGTACTGTCATAAATGTTTCCAAGACAAATGTTATAGAATGAATACTGTAATAGTTTCCTTAGAAATTTAGAAAATTATTGATTATTGTATACATGGAAAGAAACATAGATTTTACTAAATATTATATAAAATGTGAAAAAATACTTTTAACTTGCACATCTACAATTCGATGTGATCAAAATGTCAGAGAGGGTGCTGCAGCCAGAGGGTTAATGATGCTAGGCACGAGCACATTTTTAATGTTGTGTCTCATGCTATTGTATGACGGCAGATGACAAATTTCTAATGTAGGTTAAGATGATTCATAGAACATTACACCCTTATGAGACAGGATAGATATTATTAGTGAATAGAAACCAGAAATATCCCCCGAGGTTAAATTAACCTTTATTTTCAGGACACGACTATCTAAAAAGAGAAAACAATTGGAATATGGTGATAATCTGAGGCGGATTAGTGCCACTCCTATTGGAAGGTTGATGTTGGTTTGATGAGAGATGGTGAACAACTGTTTCTATCAACAGATCAAGCGGTTACAGTTCTGTCCTTTATGATAATGTACCATTTAAATTGAACAGCTATCATGTTGGCATGATTTGCACAAAATCTAGTTTATTTCAATGTAGTTTTCAATATTTTCAAATGTGTGCATTATGGTATATTATAATGGTGGCTGCTTGATTGTTGTGGTGGAGACACGAGTCCATGCTAGTAGTATGTGTGGTGTTCAACAGTAGAATAAGAAACAATAACATTAGTGTTGACTGTTTTATATTTACAAAGTAACACAATGTATATATCCTAGAGTACTAATAAAAGTACTTTCAACATGGGTTGTTAGTAAATGACATTTCTAGTATTGTATCATTGCATATAATATAATATTTGTTTGAAAAGAGCATGATCCCAAAAGTTTTATATTATGTATCGGTGTGGGCATGATATTACAGTGCCGGCTGCAGTGTGCGCGCGATACTTGAGGAGTCTGTCATAAATATCTTCCACTAACTGTCACTACAGTACAAGCTTTCAGTGTTCAACATTGCAACATTCAGAACATGCAAATAAATTTCAGAGTATGAAGACACAATAAACCATGCGTGGTTGTGTCAGTGTACGCTGGTATTTGTTTCCTTTCTGATGGCATTCTGAACATCAGTATTATAGAGGCTGTACTGTATTTGGGTAACTTGGTGTTGGAACTTATTTTGACTTAACATTTTGAGCAACTAACCTATTAGAACTGCACTTTCATCAGAAGCTTAATTGAGAATTGGTAGCTTGTGAATTTTTCTTGAGCATGCAACAGTTCTTCTAAGTATTTAATTATCTTTTGAATATATGGTCTAAAATATAAATTTCTCTATATGGTACCCTTGCAATAATTTGAATTTCAAATAATTTCTTGTAAAGCTTGTATATGGTTCAGTGGTCCTAGTCTGTCGATTTTTCACGTAAAATATAAAACATGTATTTTTTATCAGTGGCACAGATTGTTTCATTAAAATGCAGACTCAATTTCCACATCTTTCTCCAAAGCTTAAGCAACTTGTAATTATTTTCCCGAGACTATGATGCACTGAACTTTAGTTCTGTAACACATTGACATAGTTCTTTCTTCTTACCCTCCAGATGGCTTCCTTGTCTCAATGTGCCATCTTGAATGGGATGGAGCCATCTTGTCCCGTGACCCTCGAGTCTGACATCTCATTAGCTCCTTCTCATAATGGGTTGGGGCCTTCTTGTCACGTGACCTTCCAAGGCTCTCCCTCATTGGCTCATAGAAGAAAGTCTCGTATACCACGATTTTTGCCCTCTACTGTGCACAGCATAAAATCTGCTACTGCACCCAAACCCATGGCCAAGGCAAAAGCAGCCCCTAAGTCTATGCAAAGTGATAAATTGTCAATGATCTCTGTGCAAATGGCAAAGTCAGTTTCACATCCTAAGACATTGGCAAAGATTATGCCAGTTAATGAGCAAATGGTAGTAGAGCGTGCATCAGAGCCCATGGAAACAGTCAAGTCTGCACCGGTGCGTAGGCATGAAGTAAAGCCCGTTCCATCATATGCTACCTGTACAATCAAGCCCGTGGCGACCTCTACTCCAGCAAAACCCACGGGCACAAAGGTTGACCATTTCTTAATGTTGCATCTTATTTTCTTCACACTGTAATAATGCTGTTGCTTATTTATATTTCCTAGATGCAGTTTATTTTCCTGTCTTTTCATTTAGTTTTCTGTATTGACTCAAAGTTTGTGTAGTTAATATATACATGTACCTGTATAGCTCTTATTTTGCAGTACAGCATATGCTAGTGTTAGTTAAACTTTTTAAAGTTCCACTCATGCTTAGGTTCAGTATAGTATGCAGTTAATGAAGGTTACTCCATTTGAGAATGGGTTGCCTACTCAACTTTTCTTTGGCTTGTTAGAATTCTGTTGTTACTTAATGTACTTCAATTTTCCTTTTCTTTTCAAATATTTTTTCTAATGATAAACTGATGTATATGATGACATAGATTGAAGATATAAAGAGGATTAAAGTTTTTGAGAATTTTTGAATCTCGGTGAAATGATAAATGTTATAGATTAATAAGAATGAGACATTATCTTTGTCATCAGATGCTGATTTTATATTGTACTAATTTTACCTATGTAAAGTTAGTTCAAAAGTTTGTATATTAGTGTATATTATTATATATATATAGTGTATTGTATATTGACCATTATAAATGTTGTAGGACTCGACAAGAAGAGAACGGCCAATAAGATCTCTCTCCGATGCTCGCAAGATTAAACGCATGGTGGTAAGTGTTGAATGTCAGAGTTTCTATAAAAAAAAAATTTGGTTATTTTATAATTAAAAGTTAATTCCAAGTTGAATGAAGATTGCTTAATATTAATCACAATATTGTAAATTATTAGACATGGAAAAAAGTGAGTTTTGAAACTTTGTTGTTTTAGCATACTGTGTACTCTCAATTCATCACACTTGCTTCAGTTCCCAGTATAATTGCTCAGGCCAGAAACTGAGGGGCACATATGCTCTTCCCATGACCTTTATCATGACCACCATCACTAACCATTGTCACTACACACACATTACTGTATTATAAAACACACAACCTTCATCAATGTAACCATCTTCATTACATATAAACAAACAAATTGCTTTTGTGTATTATCTTGGAAAGCACACAAAAGTAACATACAGTACCACATATGTTACTTCTATGTGGTATGGGTTACTTGTATGCTGCAGCAAGGTTTCTCTTGACTGTGGGTGGAGTTCCCAACAATTATCACATTGAAAATATGCTTGATAGTGAGGATGAAGCTCAGTTTAATTTGGGTAAACTGTTAAACTGCCTAATTGCAAATATTATGACATACAATACTAACATTAACATTATATGTAGTTATTTCCAGAAGAATTGGTTATTTATGATGTATACAGTATTTACTGTGAATTATTATTTTCACAGACTGGTACAACACCTCTGGATGCTGCTGTGGATTGTGCCTCTGCACCTGAATGGCGAGAACGATCTCCCCTGGGCAGCACGTGCTCAGATATAGAAGCGACGTGTGTACCACGACCACAGGAGCTCCATATTACACGCAGAGTTGGTGTTGACGGGGTTGTCATAGCATGGGCTCCATTAGACCATGACTGTGTAGCAGGTTTTCAGGTATGTATATGCAGTTGACTTATTAATGAAAATAGCTTCATCATGGTTGAAATATCGTGTAGATTCCAACAAGTTTTTCTATCTTAGCTGATTAATGTCCAAAAAGTGAGCAGGTTGGTAGAGGAGGATATATATTTAACAAAACCATGGGTTGATAAGAGATTGTGCACTGTGACATTCTCCCTGCTTGGATTCTCTCCATAAGCTTGCTGATGAGAGGTTAATTGGTCAGTAGTTGTCTGCTGAGCTTTTTCTGCCTTGAAGATAGGGGTGACATTTGCATATTTCCAATCTAGGGGAACTGCAATGTAATAGAATTAACAATTGCAACTGCAACAGCAGTATTAATGGGTGTGAGGGGGGGGGGGGTGTCAATACAGGCAGTCAATGCAACTGGTAATCATTGCTTGAACAAATGGTAAGACTGATGTTTCGGTGGATGGAAGTATAACGCAAGGCGATAGTTCGTTCCACGAGAATATAGTGATCTCTCGTCACTGGGTCATAATCCTGCCCAAACAGAAGTCGTTATGGGGCAATCAAGAAACTAGGGGTTCACACCAAATGTATTGAAGGTGTAGGGCTCTGGGGCAGGTCTCACCCAGGTCTTTGGGGGGGGGGGGGGGAAAAAGGGGCGAAAATCGCTATTTTTGCCCGCCAGCTGCAAAAATCGCATAGTTTCTGGCCGCTAGCGGTGAAAATCGCGCTATTTTTGGCCGCTAGCGGCGAAATTCGCACGATTTTTGGCCGCTAGCGGCGAAATTTGCACGGTTTTTGGCCGCTAGCGGCGAAAATCGCATGGTTTTTGGCCGCTAGCGGCGAAAATCGCGCTATTTTTGGCCGGTAGCGGCGAAAATCGCGATTTTTGCCCGCCAGCTGCGAAAATCGCATGGTTTTTGGCCGCTAGCAGCGAAAATCACAGTTTTTTTGGCCGGTAACGGCGAAAATCGCGCTATTTTTGGCTGGTAGCGGCTTAAATCGCGCGATTTTTGCCCGCCAGCTGTGAAAATCGCACGGTTTTTGGCCGGTAGCGGCGAAAACCACGCGATTTTTGCCCGCCAGCTGCGAAAATCGAATGGTTTCTGGCCGCTAGCGTCGAAAATAGCGCGGTTTTCGGCCGCTAGCGGCGAAAATCGCACGGTTTTTGGCCGCTAGCGGCGAAAATCGCGCGGTTTTTGGCCGGTAGCGGTAAAATCGCGCTATTTTTGCCCGACAGCTGCAAAAATCGCATAGTTTCTGGCCGCTAGCGGCGAAAATAGCCCCTTTTTTGGCCGCTAGCGGCGAAAATCGGTAGATTTTTGGCAGGTAGCGGCAAAATTCGCGCGATTTTTGCCCGCTAGCTGCAAAAATCGCATGGTTTCTGGTCGTTAGCGTCGAAAATAGCGCGGTTTTCGGCCGTTAGCGGCAAAAATCGCCCGATTTTTGGCCGCTAGCGGCGAAAATCGCATAGTTTCTGAGCGCTAGCGACGAAAATCGCGCGATTTTTGGCCGCTAGCGGCGAAATTCGCACGATTTTTGGCCGCTAGCGGCGAAATTTGCACGATTTTTGGCCGCTAGCGTTGAAAATCGCCCCATTTTTGGCCGTTAGCGGCGACAATAGCACCATTTTTGGCCGCTAGCGGCGAAAATCGGTCGATTTTTGGCAGGTAGCGGCGAAATTCGCGCGATTTTTGCCCGCCAGCGGCAAAAATCGCATGGTTTCTGGCCGCTAGCGTCGAAAATAGCGCGGTTTTCGGCCATTAGCGGCAAAAATCGCCCGATTTATGGCCGCTAGCGGCGAGAATCGTGCGATTTTTGGCCGCTAGCGGCGAAATTCGCACGGTTTTTGGCCGCTAGCGGCGAAATGTGCACAATTTTTGTCCGCTAACTGCGAAAATCGCCCCATTTTTGGCCGCTAGCGGCGAAAATAGCCCCTTTTTTGGCCGCTAGCGGTGAAAATCGGTAGATTTTTGGCAGGTAGCGGCGAAATTCGCGCGATTTTTGCCCGCCACCTGCGAAATTCGCGCGATTTTTGCCCGCCACCTGCGAAATTCGCGCGATTTTTGCCCGCCACCTGCGAAATTCGCGCGATTTTTGCCCGCCACCTGCGAAATTCGCGCGATTTTTGCCCGCCACCTGCGAAATTCGCGCGATTTTTGCCCGCCACCTGCGAAATTCGCGCGATTTTTGCCCGCCACCTGCGAAATTCGCGCGATTTTTGCCCGCCACCTGCGAAATTCGCGCGATTTTTGCCCGCCACCTGCGAAATTCGCGCGATTTTTGCCCGCCACCTGCGAAATTCGCGCGATTTTTGCCCGCCACCTGCAAAAATCGCACCGTTTTTGGCCGCTAGCAGCGAAAATCGCGCTATTTTTGCCCGGCAGCTGCGAAAATCGCATGGTTTTTGGCCGGTAGCGGCGAAAATCACGCGGTTTTTGGCCGCTAACGGCGAAAATCGCCCCTTTTTTGGCCGCTAGCGGTGAAAATTGGTCGATTTTTGGCAGGTAGCTGCGTAATTCGCGCGATTTTTGCCCGCCAGCTGCAAAAATCGCATGGTTTCTGGCCGCTAGCGGCAAAAATCGCATGGTTTCTGGCCGCTAGCGGCAAAAATCGCATGGTTTCTGGCCGCTAGCGGCAAAAATCGCATGGTTTTTGGCCGCTAGCGGCGAAAATCGCCCCATTTTTGGCCGCTGGCAGCGAAAATAGCGCCTTTTTTGGCCGCTAGAGGTGAAAATCGGTCGATTTTTGGCAGGTAGCTGCGAAATTTGCGCGATTTTTGCCCTCCAGCTGCAAAAATTGCATGGTTTCTGGCCGCTAGCGTCGAAAATAGCGCAGTTTTCGGCCGTTAGCGGCAAAAATCGCTCGATTCTTGGCCGCTAGCGGCGAAAATCGCGCTATTTTTGGCCGGTAGTGGCGAAAATCGCGGTTTCTGCCCGCTAGCTGCGAAAATCGCATGGTTTCTGGTCGTTAGCGTCGAAAATAGCGCGGTTTTCGGCCGTTAGCGGCAAAAATCGCCACATTTTTGGCCGCTAGCAGCGAAAATCGCAGCGTTTTTGGCCGGTAGCGGCGAAAATTGCGCTATTTTTGGCCGGTAGCGGCGAAAATCGCCCCGTTTTTGGCCGCAAGCGGCGAAAATCGCGCTATTTTTGGCCGGTAGCGGCGAAAATCGCGATTTTTGCCCGCCAGCTGCGAAAATCGCATGGTTTTTGGCCGCTAGCGGCGAAAATCGCGCGGTTTTTGGCCGGTAGCGGTAAAATCGCGCGGTTTTTGGCCGGTAGCGGTAAAATCGCGTTTTTTTTTTTGCCCGACAGCTGCAAAAATCGCATAGTTTCTGGCCGCTAGCGGCGAAAATAGCCCCTTTTTTGGCCGCTAGCGGCGAAAATCGGTCGATATTTGGCAGGTAGCGGCAAAATTCGCGCGATTTTTGCCCGCTAGCTGCAAAAATCGCATGGTTTCTGGTCGTTAGCGCCGAAAATAGCGCGATTTTCGGCCGTTAGCGGCAAAAATCGCCACATTTTTGGCCGCTAGCGGCGAAATTCGCAGCGTTTTTGGCCGGTAGCGGCGAAAATCGCGATTTTTGCCCGCCAGCTGCGAAAATCGCATGGTTTTTATCCGCTAGCGGCAAAAATCGCGCGGTTTTTGGCCGGTAGCGGCGAAAATCGCCCTATTTTTGCCCGCCAGCTGCAAAAATCGCATAGTTTTGACCGCTAACGGCGAAAATCGCGCGATTTTTGGCCGCTAAGGGCGAAAATCGCCCCTTTTTTGGCCGCTAGAGGCGAAAATCGGTCGATTTTTGGCAGGTAGCGGCGAAATTCGCGCGATTTTTGCCCTCCAGCTGCAAAAATTGCATAGTTTCTGGCCGCTAGCGTCGAAATTCGCACGATTTTTGGCCGCTAACGGCGAAAATCGCCCCATTTTTGGCCGCTGGCGGCGAAAATAGCCCCTTTTTTGGCTGCTAGAGGCGAAATTCGCGCGATTTTTGGCCGCCAGCTGCAAAAATTGCATGGTTTCTGGCCGCTAGCGTCGAAAATAGCGCGGTTTTCGGCCGTTAGTGGCAAAAATCGCCCGATTTTTGGCCGCTAGCGGCGAAAATCGCACGGTTTTTGGCCGCTAGTGGCGAAAATCGCGCGGTTTTTGGCCGGTAGCGGCGAAAATCGCGCTATTTTACCCGCGAGCTGCAAAAATCGCATAGTTTCTGGCCGCTAGCGGCGAAAATCGCGCTATTTTTGGCCGCTAGCGGCGAAATTCGCACGATTTTTGGCCGCTAGCGGCGAAAATCGCCCCATTTTTGGCCGCTAGCGGCGAAAATCGGTCGATTTTTGGCAGGTAGCGGCGAAATTCGCGCGATTTTTGCCCGCCAGCTGCAAAAATCGCATGGTTTTTGGCCGCTAGCGGCGAAAATCGCGCGGTTTTTGGCCGCTAGCGGCGAAAATCGCACGGTTTTTGGCCGCTAGCGGCGAAAATCGCACGGTTTTTGGCCGCTAGTGGCGAAAATCGCACGGTTTTTGGCCGCTAGCGGCGAAAATCGCACGGTTTTTGGCCGCTAGCGGCGAAAATCGCACGGTTTTTGGCCGCTAGCGGCGTAAATCGCGCGGTTTTTTGCAGGTAGCGGCGAAATTCGCTTGATTTTTGCCCGCCAGCTGCAAAAATCGCATGGTTTCTGGCCGCTAGCGTCGAAAATCGCGCGGTTTTTGGCCGGTAGCGGTAAAATCGCGCGGTTTTTGGCCGGTAGCGGTAAAATCGCGCGGTTTTTGGCCGCTAGCGGCGAAAATCGCGCGATTTTTGGCCGCTAGCGGCGAAATTTGCACGATTTTTGGCCGCTAACGGCGAAAATCGCCCCATTTTTGGCCGCTAGCGGCGAAAATAGCCCCTTTTTTGGCCGCTAGCGGCGAAAATCGGTCGATGTTTGGCAGGTAGCGGCAAAATTCGCGCGATTTTTGCCCGCTAGCTGCAAAAATCGCATGGTTTCTGGTCGTTACCGTCGAAAATAGCGCGGTTTTCGGCCGTTAGCGGCAAAAATCGCCACATTTTTGGCCGCTAGCGGCGAAAATCGCAGGGTTTTTGGCCGGTAGCGGCGAAAATCGCGATTTTTGCCCGCCAGCTGCGAAAATCGCATGGTTTTTGGCCGCTAGCGGCGAAAATCGCGCTATTTTTGGCCGCTAGCGGCGAAATTCGCACGATTTTTGGCCGCTAGCGGCGAAATTTGCACGATTTTTGGCCGCTAGCGGCGAAAATCGGTCGTTTTTTGGCAGGTAGCGGCGAAATTCGCGCGATTTTTGCCCGCCAGCTGCAAAAATCGCATTGTTTCTGGCCGCTAGCGTCGAAAATAGCGCGGTTTTCGGGCGTTAGCGGCAAAAATCGCCCGATTTTTCGCCGCTAGCGGCGAAATTCGCACGATGTTTGGCCGCTAACGGCGAAAATCGCCCCATTTTTGGCCGCTGGCGGCGAAAATAGCCCCTTTTTTTTGGCCGCTAGAGGCGAAAATCGGTCGATTTTTGGCAGGTAGCTGCGAAATTCGCGCGATTTTTGCCCGCCAGCTGCAAAAATTGCATGGTTTCTGGCCGCTAGCGTCGAAAATAGCGCGGTTTTCGGCCGTTAGCGGCAAAAATCGCCCGATTTTTGGCCGCTAGCGGCGAAAATCGCACGGTTTTTGGCCGCTAGCGGCGAAAATCGCGCTATTTTTGGCCGGTAGCGGCGAAAATCGCGATTTTTGCCCGCCAGCTGCGAAAATCGCATGGTTTTTGGCCGCTAGCGGCAAAAATCGCGCTATTTTTGGCTAGTAGCGGCTTAAATCACGCGATTTTTGCCAGCCAGCTGTAAAAATCGCACGGTTTTTGGCCGCTAGCGGCGAAAATCACGCGGTTTTTGGCCGCTAGCGGCGAAAATCACGCGGTTTTTGGCCGCTAGCGGCGAAAATCACGCGGTTTTTGGCCGCTAGCGGCGAAAATCACGCGGTTTTTGGCAGATAGCTGCGAAATTCGCCCCCCAGGCTATTTGAGGTGACATTACAGTACTTCCATTACTTTTGTTGTAATCAACGTTCATAAGTTGCAGTGTAATAGTTGTCTAAAGAAATAGTGCATGAGCAATGACAATCTGGAAACTACAGTACTATTATAATTTGTGGTTTCTGTGCTCGTGTGCAGGTACTAGTGGGTGGACGAGTTGTACAGCACGTAAGATCGCCTCATCGCACAAAAGCGCTGGTGACAGGACTACCATTAGCTGGTTGTTTCACCATTGGCCTTGTCACTGTATCCACTGATGGCCGATGCTCATCACCAGTTATCGTCACCCAAGATAGGTCAAGAGTTTACCCAGGAAGAAGCAGTGGTGGTGTTCCACGCCATTTGCGAAGAAACTTGCCCACCTGTCTTTGAGCAATTTGCCTAAACTGAACCTGGGACCAGTCAGCAGCCCATATGTCATTATCCCCCATCCATGTGTTAAAGAGAGATGATGTTGGTCAGCTGCCATGGAAGGCTTGTTTAACTGGAGGTTTTGATAAGCATTGAATTATGTACAGTATTGACATGTTATGATGTATGTGCCTTTTCTCATCTTCATTGGATGAATTTTGTATCAAAATGGGTTAAGTGCCTTCTAAATTAAAGAACCTATGTACAGTATTCCTAAGTGTAGTTCCAAGTTTATTTAAATGCCTGAAACCTCCAGAAGTAAAGAAACCTTTGTTACTTGAAATAGTGATCCAAAATGACCAGTGTTACAAAGACGGAATACTCAATGTTTCCTTACTTGAGTAACACTGAGGTGTTTGTGGCAGCTGTTTGGTCGAGCACCAATTGTTTGCGCTCATGTCTTTCCTTTCTTCCGCATTTATCCAAAGGAAAATATTAATGTTTCGTGTTAATGTCTTCCCACATAAACAAGCCCCTATGTATCAATGGTGTGAAAGTGACACGTCTATTGAAAATAACCGATTTATGTAAAGGATTTGTACTACGTGGTTTTGCTGAAAACCATAACTGGGACTAACAACATAATAAGGATTTGGAGTATCAGTACAAGACTGATTGGCATTTGAGATCGTGGTGTTAGTGTGGTAGTATTGATTGCATGTACCATCGTAACTAGTTGATATTTTGAAACCGTTTTGCTAATATAATGTACGTTGTGAGGTATTTTGTAGTGTCAGATATGACTATTTTCCTTGGCAGCAATCACTGTTGGCAAATGGTGTAAATTAACAAGGTTATCTTTGTTCTTTTGGTGCAGAAAGGTACCCAGACTTTGAACTGTGAAAGGCATTTTATCAGATCATTGCCAAAGACAAAGTTATGGGTCAGAGGCAGTAATGACCAACATAATTGTTTAGTGGTTTTGAAATATTTGGTCTAGAGGAAGACAAACTTGATGGTGGAAGATGGATATCATATTACATAGGGTAAGACCATGTACCAGTTATGACAAAATTGAATTTAAATATTGACTATGAGCTATTTGTTCCTTGTGTGTAATTTGACTCTAGACCAGATTGTGAAGCATGGTTATTTAAGAAAGGGTGTGTGTGACTAGTTTGGGCTTGTGGTTGTTTTCCCTCCCATTTTTCTACCATTGTAATATGTTCAACTTTTTCATAATTTATATATGTGGTATTCCACAAAATTAAATTGAGCCAAACAGTAGCTCATAATAGGTTATCTACAGGAAGATGGTTAATATTTGTGCAGATGAGAATAAACAACTACAAATGTAGTGTAAATACATTGTATAGTGCCAAAGCAAAACAGTTATTTAAAGTGAATCAGAGTAGACTGGTAATTATTCATATGTAAATAGGATTTGTAATTGGCTGATTGTTAACCAAATATAAAACTAAACTGAATATTTGCATTTTATTAAACATAGTCTTCTTCTTCTTCGCAAATTTTTGCAAAATTTGGCTACTTTGTAGCCCAAAATTTCGCTACTTTCGCTACTTTTTAGCCCAAAATTGGGCTACTTTCGCTACTTTTTAGCCCAAAATTGGGCTACTTTCGCTACTTTGTAGCCCAAAATTTCGCTACTTTCTAGCCCAAAATTTCGCTACTTTCTAGCCCCAAATTTCGCTACTTTCGCTACTTTTTAGCCCAAAATTGGGCTACTTTCGCTACTTTTTAGCCCAAAATTGGGCTACTTTCGCTACTTTGTAGCCCAAAATTTCGCTACTTTCTAGCCCAAAATTTCGCTACTTTGTAGCCCAAAATTGGGCTACTTTCGCTACTTTTTAGCCCAAAATTTCGCTACTTTTGCTACTTTTTAGCCCAAAATTGGGTTACTTTCGCTACTTTTAGCCCAAAATTTCTCTACTTTTTAGACCAAAATTGGGCTACTTTTGCTACTTTTTAGCCCAAAATTGGGCTACTTTCACTACTTTTAGCCCAAAATTTCGCTACTTTTTAGCCCTAAATTTAGCTACTTTTTAGCCCAAAATTGGGCTACTTTCAAAAATAGCGCGGTTTTCGGCCGGTAGCCGCAAAAACCGGCCTATTTTTGGCCGCTAGCGGCGAAAATCGCACGGTTTTTGGCCGGTAGCGGCGAAAATCGCGCTATTTTTGGCCGGTAGTGGCGAAAATCGCGATTTTCCCGCCAGCTGCGAAAATCGCATGTTTTTGGCCGCTAGCGGCGAAAATCGCGCGATTTTTGGCCGCTAGCAGCGAAATTTGCACGATTTTTGGCCGCTAGTGGCGAAAATCGCCCCATTTTTGGCCGCTAGCGGCGAAAATAGCCCCTTTTTTGGCCGCTAGCGGCGAAAATCGGTGGATTTTTGGCAGGTAGCGGCGAAATTCGCGCGATTTTTGCCCGCCAGCTGCAAAAATCGCATGGTTTCTGGCCGCTAGCGTCGAAAATAGCGCGGTTTTCGGCCGTTAGCCGCAAAAATCGCCCGATTTTTGGCCGCTACCGGCGAAAATCGCACGGTTTTTGGCCGCAAGCGGCGAAAATCGCGCTATTTTTGGCCGGTAGCGGCGAAAATCGCGATTTTTGCCCGCCAGCTGCGAAAATCGCATGGTTTTTGGCCGCTAGAGGCGAAAATCGCGCGGTTTTTGGCCGGTAGCGGCGAAAATCGCACTATTTTTCCCGCCAGCTGCAAAAATCGCATAGTTTCTGGCCGCTAGCGGCGAAAACCGCGCGATTTTTGGGCGCTAGCGGCAAAATTCGCATGATTTTTGGCCGCTAGCGTCGAAATTTGCACGATTTTTGGCCGCTAGCGGCGAAAATCGCCCCATTTTTGGCCGCTAGCAGCGAAAATAGCCCCTTTTTTGGCCGCTAGCGGCGAAAATCGGTCGATTTTTGGCAGGTAGCGGCGAAAATCGCACGTTTTTTGGCCGCTAGCTGCGAAAATCACGCTATTTTTGGCCGGTAGCAGCGAAAATCGCGATTTTTGCCCGCCAGCTGCGAAAATCGCATGTTTTTGGCTCCTAGCAGCGAAAATCGCGCGGTTTTTGGCCGGTAGCGGCGAAAATCGCTATTTTTGCCCGCCAGCTGCAAAAATCGCATAGTTTCTGGCCGCTAGCGGCGAAAATCGCGCGATTTTTGGCCGCTAGCGGCAAAATTCACACGATTTTTGGCCGCTAGCGTCGAAATTTGCACGATTTTTGGCCGCTAGCGGCTAAAATCGCCCCATTTTTGGCCGCTAGCAGCGAAAATAGCTCCTTTTTTGGCCGCTAGCGGCGAAAATCGGTCGATTTTTGGCTGGTAGCGGCGAAATTCGCGCGATTTTTGCCCGCCAGCTGCAAAAATCGCATGGTTTCTGGCTGCTAGCATCGAAAATAGCGCGATTTTCGGCCGGTAGCCGCAAAAACCGCCCTATTTTTGGCCGCTAGCGGCGAAAATCGCACGGTTTTTGGCCGCTAGCGGCGAAAATCGCGCTATTTTTGGCCGGTAGCGGCGAAAATCGCGATTTTTGCCCGCCAGCTGCGAAAATCGCATGGTTTTTGGTCGCTAGAGGCGAAAATCGCGCGGTTTTTGGCCGGTAGCAGCGAAAATCGCACAATTTTTCCCGCCAGCGGCAAAAATCGTATAGTTTCTGGCCGCTAGCGGCGAAAACCGCGCGATTTTTGGCCGCTAGCGGCGAAATTAGCATGATTTTTGGCCGCTAGCGTCAAAATTTGCATGATTTTTGGCCGCTAGCGCCGAAAATCGCCCCATTTTTGGCCGCTAGCAGCGAAAATAGCCCCTTTTTTGGCCGCTAGCGGCGAAAATCGGTCGATTTTTGGCAGGTAGCGGCGAAAATCGCACGTTTTTTGGCCGCTAGCTGCGAAAATCACGCTATTTTTGGCCGGTAGCAGCGAAAATCGCGATTTTTGCCCGCCAGCTGCGAAAATCGCATGTTTTTGGCTCCTAGCAGCGAAAATCGCGCGGTTTTTGGCCAGTAGCGGCGAAAATCGCGCTATTTTTGCCCGCCAGCTGCAAAAATCGCATAGTTACTGGCCGCTAGCGGCGAAAATCGCGCTATTTTTGGCCGCTAGCGGCGAAATTCGTACGATTTTTGGCCGCTAGCGTCGAAATTTGCACGATTTTTGGCCGCTAGCGGCTAAAATCGCCCCATTTTTGGCCGCTAGCAGCGAAAATAGCCCCTTTTTTGGCCGCTAGCGGCGAAAATCGGTCGATTTTTGGCTGGTAGCGGCGAAAATCGCGCTATTTTTGCACGCCAGCTGCAAAAATAGCATAGTTACTTGGCGCTAGCGGCGAAAATCGCGCTATTTTTGGCCGCTAGCGGCGAAATTCGCACGATTTTTGGCTGATAGCGTCGAAATTTGCACGACTTTTGGCCGCTAGCGGCGAAAATAGCCCCTTTTTTGGCCGCTAGCGGCGAAAATCGGTCGATTTTTGGCAGGTAGCGGCGAAATTCGCGCGATTTTTGCCCGCCAGCTGCAAAAATCGCATGGTTTTTGGCCGCTAGCGGCGAAAATCGCGCGGTTTTTGGCCGCTAGCGGCGAAAATCGCACGGTTTTTGGCCGCTAGCGTCGAAAATAGCGCGGTTTTCGGCCGTTAGCCGCAAAAACCGCCCGATTTTTGGCCGCTAGCGGCGAAAATCGCACGGTTTTTGGCCGCCAGCGGCGAAAATCGCGCTATTTTTGGCCGGTAGCGGTGAAAATCGCGGTTTTTGCCCGCCAGCTGCGAAAATCGCATATTTTTGGCCGCTACCCTAACCTAACCTCACCTAACCTCACCTAACCTAACCTAACCTACCCTAACCTAACCTACCCTAACCTAACCTACCCTAACCTAACCTAAACCTAACCTAACCTACCCTACCCTAACCTACCTAACCTAACCTAAACTAACCTAAACTAACCTAACCTACCTAACCTAACCAACCTAACCTGACCTGACCTAACCTAAACTAACCTAACCTAACCTACTTTTTGCCCAAAATTTCGCTACTTTCGCTACTTTTTAGCCCAAAATTGGGCTACTTTCGCTAATTTTTAGCCCAAAATTGGGCTACTTTCCCTACTTTTTGCCCAAAATTGGGCTACTTTCGCTACTTTTTGGCCAAAATTTCGCTATTTTCACTACTTTTTAGCCCAAAAATTCGCTACTTTCGCTACTTTTTAGCCCAAAATTTCGCTACTTTTTAGCCCAAAATTGGGCTACTTTCGCTACTTTTTGTCCAAAATTGGGCTACTTTCGCTACTTTTTGGCCAAAATTTTGCTACTTTCACTACTTTTTAGCCCAAAATTTCGCTACTTTCGCTACTTTTTAGCCCAAAATTTCGCTACTTTTTAGGGCAAAATTGGGCTACTTTCGCTACTTTTTGCCAAAAATTGGGCTACTTTCGCTACTTTTTGCCTAAAATTTCGCTACTTTCGCTACTTTTAGCCCAAAATTTCGCTACTTTTGCTACTTTTTAGCCGAAAATTAAGCTACTTTCGCTACTTTGTAGACCAAAATTTCGCTACTTTTTAGCCCAAAATTGGGCTACTTTCGCTACTTTATGCCCAAAATTGGGCTACTTTCGCTACTTTTTGGCCAAAATTTCGCTACTTTTGCTACTTTTTAGCCCAAAAATTCGCTACTTTCGCTACTTTTTGCCCAAAATTGGGCTATTTTTGCTACTTTTTAGCCCAAAATTGGGCTACTTTTTAGCCCAAAATTTCGCTACTTTCGCTACTTTTTAGCCCAAAATTTCGCTACTTTCGCTATTTTTTAGCCCAAAATTTCGCTACTTTCGCTTCTTTTTAGGGCAAAATTGGGCTACTTTCGCTACTTTTTGCCAAAAATTGGGCTACTTTCGCTACTTTTTGCCTAAAATTTCGCTACTTTCGCTACTTTTTAGCCCAAAATTTCGCTACTTTTGCTACTTTTTAGCCAAAAATTGGGCTACTTTTGCTACTTTGTAGCCCAAAATTTCGCTACTTTCGCTACTTTTTAGCCCAAAATTGGGCTACTTTCGCTACTTTTTGCCCAAAATTGGGCTACTTTCGCTACTTTTTGGCCAAAATTTCGGTACTTTTGCTACTTTTTAGCCCAAAAATTCGCTACTTTCGCTACTTTTCAGCCCAAAATTTCGCTACTTTTAGCCCAAAATTTCGCTACTTTTTAGCCCAAAATTGGGCTACTTTCGCTACTTTTAGCCCAAAATTGGGCTACTTTCGCTACTTTTTGCCCAAAATTGGGCTACTTTCGCTACTTTTTGCCCAAAATTGGGCTACTTTCGCTACTTTTTGGCAAAAATTTCGCTACTTTCGCTACTTTTTGCCCGAAATTTCGCTACTTTTTAGCCCAAAATTGGGCTACTTTCGCTACTTTTTAGCCCAAAATTTAGCTACTTTTTAGCTCAAAATTTCGCTACTTTCGCTACTTTTATTTAACAATTTCGCTATTTTCGCTACTTTTTAGGCCAAAATTGGGCTACTTTTTGCCAAAAATTTGGCTACTTTCGCTACTTTTTGCCCAAAATTTCGCTACTTTCGCTACTTTTTAGCCCAAAATTTCGCTACTTTTGCTACTTACTAGCCGAAAATTGGGCTACGTTCGCTACTTTTTAGCCCAAAATTTCGCTACTTTTAGCCCAAAATTTCGCTACTTTTTTTACCAAAATTTCGCTACTTTCGCTACTTTTTTCTTAAAATTGGGCTACTTTCGCTACTTTTTGGCCATAATTTCGCTACTTTTGCTACTTTTTAGCCCAAAAATTCGCTACTTTCGCTACTTTTTAGCCCAAAATTTCGCTACTTTCGCTACTTTTTAGCCCAAAATTGGGCTACTTTCGCTACTTTTTCCCCAAAATTGGGCTACTTTCGCTACTTTTTGGCCAAAATTTCGCTACTTTTGCTACTTTTAGCCCCAAAAATTCGCTACTTTCGCTACTTTTTAGCCCAAAATTTCGCTACTTTCGCTACTTTTTAGCCCAAAATTGGGCTACTTTCGCTACTTTTACTACTTTTTAGCCAAAAATTTCGCTACTTTTGCTACTTTTTAGCCCAAAATTTCGCTACTTTCGCTACTTTTTTTCGCTACTTTCGCTACTTTTTAGCCCAAAATTTCGTTTTTTTCGCTACTTTTTAGCCCAAAATTTCGCTACTTTTTCGCTACTTTTGCTACTTTTTAGCCCAAAATTTCGCTACTTCCGCTACTTTTTTCGCTACTTTCGCTACTTTTTTCGCTACTTTTTAGCCCAAAATTTCGCTACTTTCGCTACTTTTTAGCCCAAAATTTCGCTACTTTTTCTATTTTAGCCCAAAATTTCGCTACTTTCGCTACTTTTTTTGCGCTACTTTCGGTACTTTTTCGCCCAAAATTTCGCTACTTTCGCTACTTTTTTCGCTACTTTCGGTACTTTTTTTCGCTACTTTCGCTACTTTTTAGCCCAAAATTTCGCTACTTTCGCTACTTTTTAGCCCAAAATTTCGCTACTTTTTAGCACAAAATTTCGCTACTTTCGCTTCTTTTTAGCCCAAAATTTCGCTACTTTTTTCGCTACTTTTTAGGCCAAAATTTCGCTACTTTTTTCGCTACTTTCGCTACTTTTTAGCCCAAAATTTCGCTACTTTCGCTACTTTTTTCGCTAATTTTTAGCCCAAAATTTCGCTACTTTTTTCGCTACTTTCGCTACTTTTTAGCCCAAAATTTCGCTACTTTCGCTACTTTTTAGCCTAAAAAGTAGCGAAATTAGCGAAAAAAGTAGCAAAATTTTGGGCTAAAAAGTAGCGAAAGTAGCGAAATTTTGGGCTAAAAAGTAGCAAAAGTAGCGAAAAAGTAGCGAAATTTTAGGCTAAAAAGTAGCGAAAGTAGCGAAAATTTGGGCTAAAAAGTAGCGAAATTTTTGGCTAAAAAGTAGCGAAAAAGCAGCGAAATTTTGGGCTAAAAAGTAGCGAAAAAGTAGCGAAATTTTGGGCTAAAAAGTAGCGAAAAAGTAGCAAAATTTTGGGCTAAAAAGTAGCGAAAGTAGCGAAAAAGTAGCGAAATTTTGGGCTAAAAAGTAGCGAAAGTAGCGAAAAAGTAGCGAAATTTTGGGCGAAAAAGTAGCGAAAGTAGCGAAATTTTGGGCTAAAAAGTAGCGAAAAAGTAGCGAAATTTTGGGCTAAAAAGTAGCGAAAAAGTAGCGAAAGTAGCGAAATTTTGGGCTAAAAAGTAGCGAAATTTTGGGCTAAAAAGTAGCGAAAGTAGCGAAATTTTGGGCTAAAAAGTAGCGAAAGTAGCGAAATTTTGGGCTAAAAAGTAGCGAAAAAGTAGCGAAATTTTGGGCTAAAAAGTAGCGAAAGTAGCGAAAAAGTAGCGAATTTTTGAGCTAAAAAGTAGCGAAAAAGTAGCGAAATTTTGGGCTAAAAAGTAGCGAAAGTAGCGAAATTTTGGGCTAAAAAGTAGCGAAAGTAGCGAAATTTTGGGCTAAAAAGTAGCAAAAAAGTAGCGAAATTTTGGGCTAAAAAGTAGCGAAAAAGTAGCGAAAATAGCGAAATTTTGGGCTAAAAAGTAGCGAAAGTAGCGAAATTTTGGGCTAAAAAGTAGCGAAAGTAGCGAAAAAGTAGCGAAATTTTGGGCTAAAAAGTAGCGAAAAAGTATCGAAAGTAGCGAAATTTTGGGCTAAAAAGTAGCGAAATTTTGGGCTAAAAAGTAGCGAAAAAGTAGCGAAATTTTGGGCTAAAAAGTAGCGAAAAAGTAGCGAAAGTAGCGAAATTTTGGGCTAAAAAGTAGCGAAATTTTGGGCTAAAAAGTAGCGAAAAAGTAGCGAAATTTTGGGCTAAAAAGTAGCGAAAAAGTAGCGAAATTTTGGGCTAAAAAGTAGCGAAAAAGTAGCGAAAGTTTGGGCTAAAAAGTAGCGAAAAAGTAGCGAAATTTTGCGCTAAAAAGTAGCGAAAGTAGCGAAATTTTGGGCTAAAAAGTAGCGAAAAAGTAGCGAAAGTAGCGAAATTTTGGGCTAAAAAGTAGCGAAATTTTGGGCTAAAAAGTAGCGAAAGTAGCGAAATTTTGGGCTAAAAAGTAGCGAAAAAGTAGCGAAAGTAGCGAAATTTTGGGCTAAAAAGTAGCGAAAAAGTAGCGAAATTTTAAGCTAAAAAGTAGCGAAAGTAGCGAAAAAGTAGCGAAATTTTGGGCTAAAAGGTAGCGAAAGTAGCGAAATTTTGGGCTAAAAAGTAGCGAAAAAGTAGCGAAAGTAGCGAAATTTTGGGCTAAAAAGTAGCGAAATTTTGGGCTAAAAAGTAGCGAAAGTAGCAAAATTTTGGGCTAAAAAGTAGCAAAATTTTGGGCTAAAAAGTAGCGAAAGTAGCGAAATTTTGGGCTAAAAAGTAGCGAAAAAGTAGCGAAAGTAGCGAAATTTTGGGCTAAAAATTAGCGAAAGTAGCGAAATTTTGGGGTAAAAAGTAGCGAAAGTAGCGAAATTTTGGGCTAAAAAGTAGCGAAAAAGTAGCGAAATTTTGGGCTAAAAAGTAGCGAAAGTAGCGAAAAAGTAGCGAAATTTTGGGCTAAAAAGTAGCGAAAGTAGCGAAAATTTAGGCTAAAAAGTAGCGAAAGTAGCGAAATTTTGGGCAAAAAAGTAGCGAAAGTAGCGAAAAAGTAGCGAAATTTTGGGCGAAAAAGTAGCGAAAGTAGCGAAATTTTGGGCTAAAAAGTAGCGAAAAAGTAGCAAAAGTAGGGAAATTTTGGGCTAAAAAGTAGCGAAAAAGTAGCGAAATTTTGGGCTAAAAAGTAGCGAAAGTAGCGAAATTTTGGGCTAAAAAGTAGCGAAAAAGTAGCGAAATTTTGGGCTAAAAAGTAGCGAAAAAGTAGCGAAATTTTGGGCTAAAAAGTAGCGAAAAAGTAGCAAAATTTTGGGCTAAAAAGTAGCGAAAAAGTAGCGAAATTTTGGGCTAAAATGTAGCGAAAGTAGCGAAAAAGTAGCGAAATTTTGGGCTAAAAAGTAGCGAAAAAGTAGCGAAAGTAGCGAAATTTTGGGCTAAAAAGTAGCGAAATTTTGGGCTAAAAAGTAGCGAAAAAGTAGCGAAAGTAGCGAAATTTTGGGCTAAAAAGTAGCGAAAAAGTAGCGAAAGTAGCAAAATTTTGGGCTAAAAAGTAGCGAAAAAGTAGCGAAATTTTGGGCTAAAAAGTAGCGAAAAAGTAGCGAAATTTTGGGCTAAAAAGTAGCGAAAAAGTAGCGAAATTTTGGGCTAAAAAGTAGCGAAAGTAGCGAAAAAGTAGCGAAATTTTGGGCTAAAAAGTAGCGAAATTTTGGGCTAAAAAGTAGCGAAAAAGTAGCGAAATTTTGGGCTAAAAAGTAGCGAAAAAGTAGCGAAATTTTGGGCTAAAAAGTAGCGAAAGTAGCGAAATTTTGGGCTAAAAAGTAGCGAAAGTAGCGAAAAAGTAGCGAAATTTTGGGCTAAAAAGTAGCGAAAAAGTAGCAAAAGTAGGGAAATTTTGGGCTAAAAAGTAGCGAAAAAGTAGCGAAATTTTGGGCTAAAAAGTAGCGAAAAAGTAGCGAAAGTAGCGAAATTTTGGGCTAAAAAGTAGCGAAAGTAGCGAAATTTTGGGCTAAAAAGTAGCGAAAAAGTAGCGAAAGTAGCGAAATTTTGGGCTAAAAAGTAGCGAAAAAGTAGCGAAATTTTGGGCTAAAAAGTAGCGAAAAAGTAACGAAATTTTGGGCTAAAAAGTAGCGAAATTTTGGGCTAAAAAGTAGCGAAATTTTGGGCTAAAAAGTAGCGAAAAAGTAGCGAAAGTAGCGAAATTTTAGGCTAAAAAGTAGCGAAAGTAGCGAAATTTTGGTCTAAAAAGTAGCGAAAGTAGCGAAAAAGTAGCGAAATTTTGGGCTAAAAAGTAGCGAAAAAGTAGCGAAAGTAGCGAAATTTTGGGCTAAAAAGTAGCGAAAAAGTAGCAAAAGTAGCGAAATTTGGGGCTAAAAAGTAGCGAAAAAGTAGCGAAATTTTGGGCTAAAAAGTAGCGAAAAAGTAGCGAAAGTAGCGAAATTTTGGGCTAAAAAGTAGCGAAAAAGTAGCGAAAGTAGCGAAATTTTGGGCTAAAAAGTAGCGAAATTTTGGGCTAAAAAGTAGCGAAAAAGTAGCGAAATTTTGGGCTAAAAAGTAGCGAAATTTTGGGCTAAAAAGTAGCGAAAAAGTAGCGAAAGTAGCGAAATTTTGGGCTAAAAAGTAGCGAAAAAGTAGCGAAAGTAGCGAAATTTTGGGCTAAAAAGTAGCGAAATTTTGGGCTAAAAAGTAGCGAAAAAGTAGCGAAATTTTGGGCTAAAAAGTAGCGAAATTTTGGGCTAAAAAGTAGCGAAAAAGTAGCGAAAGTAGCGAAATTTTGGGCTAAAAAGTAGCGAAATTTTGGGCTAAAAAGTAGCGAAAAAGTAGCGAAATTTTGGGCTAAAAAGTAGCGAAAGTAGCGAAATTTTGGGCTAAAAAGTAGCGAAAAAGTAGCGAAAGTAGCGAAATTTTGGGCTAAAAAGTAGCGAAAAAGTAGCGAAATTTTGGGCTAAAAAGTAGCGAAAAAGTAGCGAAATTTTGGGCTAAAAAGTAGCGAAAAAGTAGCGAAAGTAGCGAAATTTTGGGCTAAAAAGTAGCGAAAAAGTAGCGAAATTTTTGGCTAAAAAGTAGCGAAAGTAGCGAAAAAGTAGCGAAATTTTGGGCTAAAAAGTAGCGAAAAAGTAGCGAAAGTAGCGAAATTTTGGGCTAAAAAGTAGCGAAAAAGTAGCGAAAGTAGCGAAATTTTGGCCTAAAAAGTAGCGAAAGTTGCGAAAGTAGCGAAATTTTGGGCTAAAAAGTAGCGAAAGTAGCGAAATTTTGGGCGAAAAAGTAGCGAAAGTAGCGAAATTTTGGGCTAAAAAGTAGCGAAAAAGTAGCGAAATTTTGGGCTAAAAAGTAGCGAAAAAGTAGCGAAATTTTGGGCTAAAAAGTAGCGAAAGTAGCGAAATTTTGGGCTAAAAAGTAGCGAAAGTAGCGAAATTTTGGTCTAAAAAGTAGCAAAAGTAGCGAAAGTAGCAAAATTTTGGGCTAAAAAGTAGCAAAAAAAGTAGCGAAAGTAGCGAAATTTTGGGCTAAAGAGTAGCGAAAGTAGCGAAAAAGTAGCGAAATTTTGGGCTAAAAAGTAGCGAAAAAGTAGCGAAATTTTGGGCTAAAAAGTAGCGAAAGTAGCGAAAAAGTAGCGAAATTTTGGGCGAAAAAGTAGCGAAAGTAGCGAAATTTTGGGCGAAAAAGTAGCGAAAGTAGCGAAATTTTGGGCTAAAAAGTAGCGAAATTTTTGGCTAAAAAGTAGCGAAAGTAGCGAAAAAGTAGCGAAATTTTGGGCTAAAAAGTAGCGAAAAAATAGCGAAAGTAGCGAAATTTTGGGCTAAAAAGTAGCGAAATTTTGGGCTAAAAAGTAGCGAAAGTAGCGAAATTTTGGGCTAAAAAGTAGCGAAATTTTGGGCTAAAAAGTAGCGAAAGTAGCGAAATTTTGGGCTAAAAAGTAGCGAAAGTAGCGAAATTTTGGGCTAAAAAGTAGCGAAAGTAGCGAAATTTTGGGCTAAAAAGTAGCAAAAGTAGCGAAATTTTGGGCTAAAAAGTAGCGAAAGTAGCGAAATTTTGGGCTAAAAAGTAGCGAAAGTAGCGAAATTTTAGGCTAAAAAGTAGCGAAAAAAGTAGCGAAAGTAGCAAAAATTTGGGCTAAAAAGTAGCGAAAAAGTAGCGAAATTTTGGGCTAAAAAGTAGCGAAAGTAGCGAAAAAGTAGCGAAATTTTGGGCTAAAAAGTAGCGAACAAGTAGCGAAAGTAGCGAAATTTTGGGCTAAAAAGTAGCGAAAAAGTAGCGAAATTTTGGGCTAAAAAGTAGCGAAAGTAGCGAAAAAGTAGCGAAATTTTGGGCTAAAAAGTAGCGAAAAAGTAGCGAAAGTAGCGAAATTTTGGGCTAAAAAGTAGCGAAAGTAGCGAAATTTTGGGCTAAAAAGTAGCGAAAAAGTAGCGAAAGTAGCGAAATTTTGGGCTAAAAAGTAGCGAAAAAGTAGCGAAATTTTGGGCTAAAAAGTAGCGAAAAAGTAGCGAAATTTTGGGCTAAAAAGTAGCGAAAAAGTAGCGAAAGTAGCAAATTTTGGGCTAAAAAGTAGCGAAATTTTGGGCTAAAAAGTAGCGAAAAAGTAGCGAAATTTTGGGCTAAAAAGTAGCGAAAAACTAGTGAAAGTAGCGAAATTTTGGGCTAAAAAGTAGCGAAAGTAGCGAAATTTTGGGCTAAAAAGTAGCGAAAGTAGCGAAAAAGTAGCGAAATTTTGGGCTAAAAAGTAGCGAAAAAGTAGCGAAAGTAGCGAAATTTTGGGCTAAAAAGTAGCGAAAAAGTAGCGAAATTTTGGGCTAAAAAGTAGCGAAAAAGTAGCGAAAGTAGCGAAATTTTGGGCTAAAAAGTAGCGAAAGTAGCGAAATTTTGGGCTAAAAAGTAGCGAAAAGTAGCGAAATTTTGGGCTAAAAAGTAGCGAAAGTAGCGAAATTTAGGGCTAAAAAGTAGCGAAAGTAGCGAAATTTTGGGCTAAAAAGTAGCGAAAGTAGCGAAAAAGTAGCGAAAGTAGCGAAATTTTGGGCTAAAAAGTAGCGAAAGTAGCGAAATTTTGGGCTAAAAAGTAGCGAAAAAAGTAGCGAAATTTTGGGCTAAAAAGTAGCAAAAGTAGCAAAAAAGTAGCGAAATTTTGGGCTAAAAAGTAGTGAAAGTAACGAAATTTTGGGCTAAAAAGTAGAGAAAGTAGCGAAAAAAGTAGCGAAAGTAGCGAAAAAGTAGCGAAATTTTGGGCTAAAAAGTAGCGAAATTTTGGGCTAAAAAGTAGCGAAAAAGTAGCGAAAGTAGCGAAAGTAGCGAAATTTGGGGCTAAAAAGTAGCGAAAAAGTAGCGAAAGAAGCGAAATTTTGGCCGAAAAAGTAGCGAAAGTAGCGAAATTTTGGGTAAAAAGTAGCGAAAGTAGCGAAATTTTGGGCTAAAAAATAGCGAAAAAGTAGCGAAAGTAGCGAAATTTTGGGCTAAAAAGTAGCGAAAGTAGCGAAATTTTGGGCTAAAAAGTAGCGAAAGTAGCGAAATTTTGGGCTAAAAAGTAGCGAAATTTTGGGCTAAAAAGTAGCGAAAGTAGCGAAAATTTGGGCTAAAAAGTAGCGAAAGTAGCGAAATTTTGGGCTAAAAAGTAGCGAAAGTAGCGAAAAAATTTCGCTACTTTCACTACTTTTTAGCCCAAAATTTCGCTACTTTCGCTACTTTTTAGCCCAAAATTTCGCTACTTTCGCTACTTTTTAGCCCAAAATTTCGCTACTTTTTAGCCCAAAATTTCGCTACTTTTTAGCCCAAAATTTCGCTACTTTCGCTACTTTTTAGCCCAAAATTTCGCTACTTTTTCGCTACTTTTTAGCCCAAAATTTCGCTACTTTTTTCGCTACTTTTGCTACTTTTTAGCCCAAAATTTCGCTACTTTCTTTTTAGCCCAAAATTGGGCTACTTTCGCTACTTTTTGCCCAAAATTTCGCTACTTTTGCTACTTTTTAGCCCAAAATTGGGCTACTTTCACTACTTTTTAGCCCAAAATTTCGCTACTTTTTAGCCCAAAATTTCGCTACTTTCGCTACTTTTTAGCCCAAAATTGGGCTACTTTCGCTACTTTTTTCCCAAAATTTCGCTACTTTTGCTACTTTTTGCCCAAAATTTCGCTACTTTTGCTACTTTTTAGCCTAAAATTGGGCTACTTTCGCTACTTTTTAGCCCAAAATTTTAGGGCGAAAATCGTCGATTTTTGGCCGCTAGCGGCAAAAATAGCCCGATTTTTGGCCGCTAGCGGCGAAAATTGCGCGGTTTTTGTCCGCTAGCGGCGAAAATCGCGCGGTTTTTGGCCGCTAGCGGCGAAAATCGCGCGATTTTGGCCACTAGAGCTAAAAATCGGGCTATTTTTGCCGCTAGCGGCGAAAATTGCGCGATTTTTGGCCGGTAGCGGCGAAAATCGCGCGATTTTGGCCGCTAGCGGCAAAAATAGCCCGATTTTTGGCCGCTAGCGCCGAAAATTGCGCGGTTTTTGGCCGCTAGCGGCGAAAATTGCGCGATTTTCGCCGCTAGCGGCAAAAAACCGCGCAATTTTCGCCGCTAGCGGCCAAAAATAGGGCTATTTTTACCGCTAGCGGGAAAAATTGCGCGGTTTTTGGCCGGTAGCGGCGAAAATCGCGCGATTTTTGGCCGCTAGCAGCGAAATTCGCACGATTTTTGGCCGCTAGCAGCGAAATTCGCACGATTTCTTGCCGCTAGGGGCGAAAATCGTCGATTTTTGGCCGCTAGCGGCAAAAATAGCCCGATTTTTGGCCGCTAGCGGCGAAAATTGCGCGGTTTTTGGCCGCTAGCGGCGAAAATCGCGCGGTTTTTGGCCGCTAGCGGCGAAAATCGCGCGATTTTTGCCCGCCAGCTGCGAAAATCTCACGGTTTTTGGCCGGTAGCGGCGAAAATCGCGCGATTTTTGCCGCTAGCGGCCAAAAATCGGGCTATTTTTGCCGCTAGCGGCGAAAATTGCGCGGTTTTTGGTCGGTAGCGGCGAAATTCGCACAATTTTTGGCCGCTAGCGGCAAAAATAGCCCGATTTTTGGCCGCTAGCGGCAAAAATAGCCCGCTAGCGGCGAAAATTGCGTGGTTTTTGGCCGGTAGCGGCGAAAATCGCGCGATTTTTGGCCGCTAGTGGCGAAAATCGCGCGATTTTGGCCGGTAGCGGCAAAATTCGCACGATTTTTGGCCGCTAGCGGCAAAAATAGCCTGATTTTTGGCCGCTAGCAGCGAAAATCGCGCGATTTTTGGCCGGTAGCGGCGAAAATCGCGCGATTTTGGCCGCTAGCGGCAAAAAAAAACGGGCTATTTTTACCGCTAGCGGCGAAAATAACGCGGTTTTTGGCCGGTAGCGGCGAAAATCGCGCAATTTTGGCCGGTAGCGGCGAAATTCGCACGATTTTTGGCCGCTAGCGGCAAAATTCGCAAGATTTTT